>NC_142607.1:46181787-46546787 GCF_041222555.1 Hakea prostrata | reverse complement strand
ATAAAACGTGGATAAGATCACGAAAACGGGATTTGAATCATGGATTCGAAAACAGACGAAGCAAAGATGAAAAAAAGAACCAAAGCTCAGAAGCCACCCAAGAGGGCACAAAAAACAAGTCAGCAAGGCGCAGAACAGAGAGCACTAAAAACAAAGAGAAAGCAACAAACGAACAACCAAAAGAACCAAACAAACAGGAAAGATCCAAGGAATGGGAACACCCCAACAACAACCCCACATGGTCAGAAAAGGGGCCAACGGGGGGCAAGAGGCAAGCCCACGACAACAACAAGCCATGCTAGTGCCAAACGGCACAAAAGTATTAAAACCGTGGTTGGACACACCGAAGGACACAACTGGTAAAAGGGCTCTTTTTTTTTTTTTTTAAAAAATCTTGGAAAAGAGACAAACATACACAAACAAAAACAGAAAACACCAAAACCATTATCGATAAAGGTTCATTAACAGAAGAAATAACAGAACCGGGACCACACCATAAATTCCTTTATGAGCAGGTCGCCCAAAACATCCCACCAAACGATATCACAGGCAAGTCCAGCACATGATTGTGCAATCAAATCAAGATTTAAAACACATCATTGCCGTGGACCGCCGAGATCATGATAGAGAATATAACCGTGGTTGTAAATTCATGAAATCGGATTCACTTCCAAAACATAATCTAGTTTTGGGTAAGGGTGAAATCCCGAGTTTCAAAAGTTTCTTTGCCTTCCCACGTCGATCAAATAGTTTTTAGAATGAATCCACAGATTTCATTCCACAACCAAACATCTAATTTTATAAATTATAACTCCATAGATTTGAAATTATTTGAAATCTCCAGACTCATGTAACCAAACAGGCCCTTACAATAGTTTATAAGTCTCCATGACATCATTGAAAAGATATAAAAAGACAAAAAGTTTCAAATAGAAAATCTCCCTTGCTCTAAAACTATTTTATCCAACTAAATCTTCAATTTCGAACTTTTATTTCCATGTTCTCAAGTTAATGCAGTTGTAAGAAAACCAAAAAATGAATAATATTAGACTCCACAAACTAGGAAAGACAACACTAAACCTATGCATCTCACAAACATCTTATAAATAACAAGCAAAGGCATTGTGTGCGGTATCATTACAGGTTTATTGGGAGCTGCATGTAGATGTTCCTTGTTGACCGTTGAGTTGTTTTCTTTTTGTCCATGAGCAAATATACATAATTAATCCACTCTGATGTATTAAAAAAGTTTCGGATTGCCACAGCAAGTTGCAGATTTGATGAATTAAATTTAGTCAAAGCTTAATTATGATTATGAACTTATGAACTTATGATTAGATATATTTTCTCCTTCGTTATTCCCATATTTGACTCCGAATCCGTCCTAAAAATCCTAAAATCTGTACCTGGAAACATTCAATAATTCTAGACTTTATTCTAGTTTGTATATGTCAAATTGGACCTGATTCAATCACAATTAATTACAAATGATTCTTCCGTTCACCTAGATTACCAAAAAAATATTTTTCAATTCACATATTCGTAAATAATTTTTTAAAGGCCTATTTGGTATATGAATTCAGAGATTTGAAATCTATAGATTTATGGGGTTTGGAGATTTCACCCCTACTATAAAAGCGTTAAACATTTGCACATTTACAAAAATCACAGATGAATCCGCAGATTTCATTCCATAGATTTAGGTTAACAAAACAATTAATTTTATGAATTATGACTCCATAGATTTGAAATCTCCAAATATTTGAAATATTCAGACTCATGTAACCAAACAGGCCCTAAAATCATTTCTCTGATTACCCTCATTTTCAAGCTAATCCGCAAGCATTGTTTGTCCTCAACTCTGTAGATGTGATTATATCTACAACGTATTATACTTGAGATAGATAGAGTCAGATTAATTACGAAAAAAATATTATCTTACTATGACATTTGGCATAGGTCAATAATCAAAACATATGAATTCAAAAATTTCTTCTCCATCAGAGTAAAAGATTGGACTCAGATAGGGTAGATATGAATTATGGGGTTTAATTATTTGTCAAATCATCATAAACAACTTTTAGTAACACTTATCATTCTTAATTAGTTATAACAAATCCATTTTAGTAATGGCTTAGCTTATACCTTCAAAGGGGAAAATGTAGGTGAAATTTAGAAGTTCAAAATTTGTTATCTTATGAAAATATGGAAAATTGGATCATGCATAATCTTGTAGAAGTGTTTTTTCTAATCATGCATGATGGCATGATACATGCATTCTATACCTAATGCTATCATTCTATTGTTGTGAAAAATGTAAGCAATGTGCTTTGGGCAGATTGTCCTGTCACGTTTTGCATTTAGTTTATCCTTCTATTTATAAATCCTTGGTCAATAATTTTTTCTACTGAAAACCGTTAGTAATTTGATAGAAAATCTCAAACTATTCTCGTCAATTTCATTGAGAAACGAAAAAGAGTTGAGTATTTAGATAATCAAATTTTAGAGAAGAGATTTATCATTTTGTTCCTTAAAAAAAGGGGGAAGGGGGGAGAAATTATTTTTATTTGAAGCCTATTTATTAATCTTGAAGCTAAGGTGCTTAATGAGCATTTTATTTCATAAAAAATCAAGTGTTTATGTTTATTTCTTAGAATGTTCATTTATACATGAAAGATCTATGGATGTAGGTTTACGTTGTTTGACAAGACAAGTCTATGAATGCAGCATTACATAGCTTGACACTAAGATATTGGAGGATACCAATAAAAAGGTAAATATATATTGAATATAACTTTTTGAATTTTGTATCATAGGTTTTGCCATTTATTTTAATATGGTTTACAACTAATTTCTAGACTATGAATACATAAGACATTCTAAAACTGAACAAAATCATGACCCTGCAGGTTATACCCCATAGAGATCCATATATTATTTGTATAAAAAACAATTGTGACCTATTACGTTTTTAATTTGCAAATGATGGGGAAAGAAGCAGATGGAAACCACTTGAAATGGAACGGCAACAACATCAGTTAACTTTCTGAATGAATATTATTAATTATTTTTTTAAAAAAATGAATATTATAAACTAACCCTTTCAAAATACACAACAGAATAGGACATTGGCGGATCAATTTCATCATATGGAGGACAGTTGCAGCTAAGCATTGGTTAAAGTAACCGTCATTACAAGATTCTCACTCCCACCTCCAAATCAGCAATGGTGACTGAGGATGATGAAATACCATATCAAGACTACCACAAGAGGAGAGTCGAGAATAACGTAGAACTTGATCTACCAGTACCTCAAGAACCCTAGGAAGAACCAGTAAGCATCTGATCAAGCAGCACCACAAGAACCCCAACAAGAACAAATAGCACCTGACACAGCAACAAACAAACCAACAGCAGCTGATCAAGTAGCACCCCCAAGAACCATTAAGAACTAACAGAACTTGTAGTTGAAGCACACAGTGAAGAGCAAAATAATTGTCAATCAAGAAATGAATGCCCTTCTTTTTTCTTTTTCTTTTTTTGATACAAAGAAAACAAAGATTACAATGTAGTGAGGTCATTTAAAGGTCTTTCAATCCAGATTCTATCACTTTGTCTATCTATGGCTTCATGGGCAAGTTCTTGTGCCATCTCCAGCAAATAGATTGGCTTTATTTTGATGATCGATATCCCTTTTAGGGATGATCCTAGTATCAATAGATCTTGAACTAACTCTAGTGGCCAGGGTTTTTGAGGACGTACGTGGTATGAAGTCATTGATTTGGTCCCAATTAGTCCAAATAGATTCGACGTGTATGTTGTATTGTCTTGCTTTCTCCATTCCTTCTCTCAGCCCCTTAACAATAGCCAAATTGAAAATGTCCCCATCAAAAACACCGCTCCAGCAATGTACGACTTGGTTGTTGACAGTGATTCCCCAACAGCATCCTGTTTTTTTTTTTCTTATCAATTTGATCATAGACTAGTGTATTGTCGGGATTTAACCGATCAAGTGGTCCCAGTGGTGCTAGATGGAGGTCACAATACCAGTTACTAATAAATTTTAACACTTTCATGGGCTGTGGTAGTTCATTCCTGAATTTCATGTCATTCCGAACATGCCATATACTGAAATAAATGAATGCCCTTCTTGTTTCCTGCATAAGTCGCCTTTGAGAAGAAGCTGCGGTTTAATTGAGCAGCATGTTTTCTTGGGCTGTTCCTCTGCCCTTAAAAGAAATATTAATTATTAGTTACCTGAATATAATGAGATTCACATTGATAATGTGAATATCTGATCCATTACACTTACCTAAAAGCGCAGCTAAAATTCAAGCCTCCAAAGAAATAAAGAAATATCATATATTTCAAGATAGGAACTTCAATTAGATGAAAAGAATACACTTTCTCGGCAATTCACACAGCCCTTAGCAAACAACACTTCACTCTTAAGTTCCACTGAATGATCATGCTTCAAAAAACAAAATAGAACCTCCCAAATCAACTAGCAAGATCCAGTCATGATTACCATGTTATACCAACTTCTAATACGAAGATCGAATGCCATTAAATTCCAAAGACGAGAAAAAAGAGAACAGATCTTTCAGGATGATGGTGTATATCAATTATATGATTTCACAAGATGGGATAACAATATTTTCAAATAGGATAATTTACAAATGAATATAATTCTGCACTAATTCTTGTAGATTATCGATCAATTGAAATCTACTTAACATGAAATGGTGAATTGAAATGATCAGTTCTAGCTAATCTCGTGCAAAACTTTGAAGAGCATGTGTTAGGGAAACGCACAGAACCATATGGTGGACACAGAAAAAAATAACATTTGTTATTATAATTACTGCAAAACAATGCATGAACAGAAACTAATCTTTTCAAATATTCTTTCTGTGATGGGCAGAGAATTTCCGAAGGCTTTGTACAGGTATCCCATCTATACAGCTGTGTGTTCCTCAGTGTTTGAATCTTGTATTAGAAGTTTTTTCTTCTTTGTTGCAGGGGATTGGTATCAAGAGCAGGAAACCTCTTCACTTCAAGGGGAGTATTTTTCATAAGATTGTGGGCAGTGACATTACAAATGGAGATGGAAGTGGAGGAGAATCGATCTATAGAGAAGATTTCTCTAATTATAATTTTAAACTGAAGCACAGTGGAGCAGGATTCTCTCAATGAGAAATGACGGAGCAGCAATAGTTCTTTATTCTTTTATCACTCTACACCCCATTGACTTGTAAGTGATAAAGAACAGAGAAAAAACGACATTAATTATTAACTCCAGTCAATCAGTTTCACTACATAAACCGGCCTAATACACGAAGACTCCAGCAGTTGTGACAGTTAGAAGGAATAATAATGAATCTCGAGCTAAGAATCATCACACCAAATGCAATGCAAATTATCTGTCTCTAATGTCTCTTAAATTTCTCTATCAATTCAAAGAAATCTTGAATTTCGAATTGTCTATAAATTTTTAAAACTTTTGAATGAAGAATCACAATTTTTTTTCTTTGTTCCGCGAAAATGTCACATCATATACATGATAAATTATTTATCGATGTTACTATTTATGTTTTACATCAAAATAATATAGCACAGTAACACCATATATAGGAAAGGGTATTATGTTTTATATATTTATCTTCACACAAAAGAAACAGAAAAACATGTGCTACAAAGAATTCAAGCTTTTCCATGCCTATATTAGTCAAAATTATGAAATAGAATAAGATGCTACATTTTAAAGAACACAGAACCCCCGAATAGTCCTCAAAACCAGGCTAGGAGGGCCATATTAAGCTGCCATATACATTTAAAAAAGGTACTACATTTCTAGGTGTAAATTGAAGAAGTCTAAATTAGGACACATCCAAATATGCTTCTCGAGTTCGGTTACTTTGCCTTCTATGGGGGCCCACTTTATGTATCTTCTCTTCACAAGAACTAATTAATTAATCAACATATTAAAAACTAACTCATTTCAATAGTTTATATTTCATTAGATATACACACTAATACACATGCATTTGCACGTGCAGTTTTACTAGTGTATAATATGTATTGGATCTCAATTCATCTTCAACTCTGTAGATATGATTATATCCACAATCTAATACACCTGAGATGAAAACTAGTAACACTTATCATTTTTAATTAGCGATAACAAGTCCATATTAATAACATATACGTTTAAAGGGGGAAATGTAGGTAAAAATTCAAAATTCAAAATTCATTACGTTATTAATATATGGAAATTTGGATCATGCATCATCTTAGAGAAGTCTTTTTTCTACTCATGCATGATATCATGCATGGTACATGCATTTCACGTTCAATGCTATCATTCTGTTGTTGTGAAAAATGTAGGCAAATGTGCTTTAGCCAGATTATCCCATCCCTTGTGCATTTAGTTTGTCCAACTATTTATAAATCCCCAGTCAATAATTTTTTCCAGCGAAGACCCTTCAGTAATTGGATAAAAAAATCCCAAACTACTCTTAGTATTAACATAATCAGATTTTAGAAAATAGATTTGCCATTTCATCCTTATAAAAGGAACATTAATGGGACGAAGTTATTTGAATTTTAAACCTACTTATAAATCATGAAGTGAAGGTGTTTTAGGAGCATCTTTATATATTTATATTTACTTTTTAGAATGTTCAAACGCATCACTGATCTATAGTCGTCTATGGATGTAAGATTAACCAGCTTGATACTGTGACATTGGAGGATACCAATAAAAAAAACCCACCAACTTACTTAAAGAGAGAGAAAGAACAAATAATAAAACTCACCCGTGTATATATCGCAAGCTATCTTACACAGAAGACTGTTTTGCATATAGAAACCAATAATCATATCACAACCACATAACTACCAAGTAGTTTGTGTGAAATGATAGACACCCATGATCGGTGCCTGTAGAAGGATACATAAGTCTGTGCCTTTAAAAGGATACATAAGAGAGGAACAAGACAAAGAAGCAGAGAGGCAATGACCCTTATATAGGTCACTCTAGATAACTGTTGACAGTCTGTTACTTAAAATTATAAATCGTAGATGTGAGACACCCACTTGCTACATGGGATGGAGACGAAGTCTCACATTTTAGGTTCAAGCCTTTATTTGCTTTGACAGTGGACTTTGGAAGGATAATGTCAATCTCAGTAAAACTTTTTTACACTCAAACATGGCATGGAGGTAACTTTGCCACGGGGCATCACGAAAGTGGAAGTTCAGTCCGACTCTACAGTGGCTATACAATCTATACTGAAGCATTATTCTATCCCTTGGAGAGCCCTGGATTTAGTAATGTAGAATAGGGAAAACGAAACAAATTTAGGAAACTTACACTGTTCCAAAAAAATATGCTGTCATAATGTTTCAATGAGCCAAAATGAGAAAAGTCATGGCCATATGGTAGACAATAATATCCAATAACTTGATGAAAATCCGAGACTGCATGTTTGGCATTTCAAACCTTACAGGATCAAACACTGATGCATATACTACAAAGGAAGTCCTTTTTAGCGATGATTCAAAAGTGCTCAAGTAATAATAGCTGCGGTCAGGACAGAAAATAACAGGAAACCCAAGTATTTATAAGCTTGAAAAACTTGATCAATTTATAGTATAACTTTTAGAACATCTTGTAGTGCATATAGAAAATATTTGTTGGTGGAACGGAGAAAGAGAAAACACAGATCACTTACAAATAATTCGACCAAGTGCTCATCCCACTTCTAGACGTCATCTTCTTCTCCTTCTTCTCTCTTCTTTCTTTTATTTTATTTTATAATGGGAATGAGAATATTGATACCGCAGAATGAGTGCGAATCCAAGACCTCCCCGTGGAGGTTGAGCCTTTAACTGCTTTACTAACCCACCATTCCACTTCTAGACCTTTAGTCAAGCAGAAAATTTAATGCATGTCGTTACTGAATCTGAAAATTAGATCAACCTGGCTTGAATTAATGGGTCTAATTGTTCTTGCAAAAGAATAAACCAAAGTTAAAAAGCAGACTGATCACCCTGGATTAGGGCGCCTCCAACTCCCAAGTCAGATTCAATATTAGGAACACCAGAAAATCTTGTTACAGGGTTAAACTTAGAATTAAATACAAAAGAGCTTCAGCTTAGGGAAGATAGGTACTTATTCAAGTAAAGGGTGGGCGTATTTATACCTTTGAGGCAATGCTAGAGGCAGTTCCATGCATGTATCCTAATCAGCAAGTTCAAAATTTGTTTATCTTATGAAAATATGGAAAATTGGATCATGCATAATCTATTATAGAAGTCTTTTTCCTAATCATGCATGATGGCGTGATACATGCATTCTATACCTAATGCTATCATTCTATCGTTGTGAAAAATGTAAGGAATGTGCTTTGGCCAGATTAATTGTCCTATCACTTTATGCATTTAGTTTATCCTTCTATTTATCAATTCCTGGTCAATAAATTTTTTCTACTGAAAACCCATTAGTAATTGGATAGAAAATCTCAAACTATTCCCGTCAATTTCAGTGAGAAACGAAAAAGAGTTGAAGTATTCACATAATCAAATTTTAGAGAAGAGATTTATCATTTTGTTCCTTAAAAAGGAGGAAGGAGGGGACAAGTTATTTTAATTTGAAGCCTATTTATTAATCATGAAGCTAATGTGTTTAATGAGCATTTTATTTCATCAGAAATCAAGTATTTACGTTTACTTCTTAGAATGTTCATTTACAAATCAAAGATCTATGGATGTAGGTTTACGTTGTTTGACAAGACAAGTCTATGAATGCAGCATTACATATATAGTTTGTCACTGAGACATCGGAGGATACCAATAAAAAGGTAAATATATATTGAATATAACTTTTTGAATTATGTATCATAGGTTTTGCCATTTATTTTAATATGGTTTACAACTAATTTCTACTAAAAGAAGACTATGAATACATAAGACATTCTAAAAATAAACAAAATCATGACCCTGGTTATACCCAACCATACTACAATTACCTTTTTAATTTGCAAATGGTGGGGAACGAAGAAGAAACAAGATGGAAACCAACAGAAATGGAAGGGCAATTGAATAAATTAACTTTTTGAATAAATATTATTAAAAAAAAATTTTGTAGAAAATAAATATTATAAACAAACCTTTTCAAAATACACAACAAAATAAGACAATGGCATATCCGAGGGAAGAGATCTGTAGTTAAGCATTGGTTAAAGTAACGGTCTTTGTAAGATTCTCACTCCCACCTCCAAATCAACAAATGGTGACTAAGGATGATGAAGTACCATATCAAGATATACCACAAGAGGAGACTCGAGAACATCTAGCAAAACCTAAAGAACCCTAGCAAGATCCAATAGCACCTGACATAACGGCAAACCAACCAACAGCAGCTGATCAAGTAACACCCCAAGAATCGAATAAGAACCAATAGAACTTACAGTTGAATCACACAGTGAAGAACGAAAGGATTATCAATCAAGAAACAGAGGCCTTTCTTGCTTCCTACATAAGTGATCCTACCCCACCCCCTCCTCCTCCTACCCCATCCCCTCTTTACTAGAATCACACTCTGATGATCCTAGCATCCCTCTTCGTCATAGTACTCCTCCTACTTGCCCTCCTTCTCACTTCCACGACTATTAGTGCAATGTTGCTTCTCTTCCTTCTTGCCCTTATCCTCTCAATAATTACCTCTAGTATTCGGCTTTTCCCCCCACTCACCGTGCTTTCTTTCTAATATTTCTACTGATTCCGAACCTCGTTATTTTGTTGAGGTTTCCCACAATCCCAAATGGTGTGCTGCAATGACTGATGAGATTAAGGCTCTTGAGCTAAACTATACTTTGAGCTTGCAACCTCTTCCCCCTGGCAAGGTCGCTATCCATTGTAAATGGGTATACAAAATTAAATATAGAGCTGATGGTTCTATTGAACGCTACAAAGCTCGCTTGGTTGCCAAAGGCTTTACTCAAATTGAATGTGTTGACTATCAAGAAACATTTTCCCCTATTGCGAAATTAGTCACTGTGCGATGCTCATTGCTATTGCTTCAATTAAAGGTTGGCTTCTTTTTCTTCAGGGTGATATAGAATCCCTCATAGAGGACTCTCATATGTTTACTTAAAATACTTGCTATTTTCGATGGACTTCACAAAAACAGAGAGTTCCAACTCCCAGGTTGAGCTATTGTCACTAGTCCATTTTTAGTTTCCTCAAACAAGAAGGGCCTAACCAAGAATTCTCTGTCCTATGATGCACTCGCCGCGTCACCCATTGATGCAATGACGAAAAAATCGAGAGTTGTCGCCATCTTCCATCCAATATAATCTTGCCTTCATGATATGGTGAAGATGATGAGAAAGGCTTCTTTTATCTATCAATAATATGATCATCAATAATTTCCCCTTCAATCCCAGTTTGGAAGACGTAAACATCATTGGAGAGAAAAGCTATTTTGTTATTAAGACAGTGAAATTTTTAATAGACTCCAATCCTTTAAAACATTCTTGAAAAGCTCTAAACTTGAGCCATAGTATTCATGAAGTCATGGTTATCAACCCGATGATTAAGAAAAACAAGTTAAAAACTCCAAAAACTATTTTTTTGGAACAGTACCAAAAATGTTACTAGTTAGTTGCTACTTTTTTTTCACTAATAAAGATACACGTGGATATGCACGTGTGGTTTATTCACATGGATTAAGCATTCGTTAGTAAACGTAATGATATTCTTTATTCTAGTTTTGTTGTATTTTTGATAGTTCGGTATTGTTCATTTGTTTGTTATGGAGTTTTGGTATTTGAGGATTAATTTAATAAGATTTTTGTTTAAAGTAATACCATTGATTTTGTTTGTTTGAGGTGGAATTTCTACTGTAGTAATACTATTGATTTCTAACAGACATCCATCATGAGCAAAGAAAACCAAATCTGGGCTCTGAGTATGAAAAAGATGTTTACCACTAACATTGCTACAGAATCACAGGTAGTTCAACAAGAGAAAGTAATTAACTTGATCTAGAAGCTTTCTATAAGGGTGAGCCTCTTGCTCTGCTTACAAGTAGATGCACTGGAAGCTAAATGCGAGCTCTTTGTTGGACACCAACTGATTTAAAACTCATGCTGTAAACAAAGCAGGTGAGAAAAAGAAAATGGCAAGGGAATCAGTACTCTTAACACACTGAGGTCATAAGAACATATCATTCATTTTCAATGGCAAAAAAAAAAAAAAAAAACACAAGAAGACCATACAGGATGAAGGGAACTCTTTTATAAAAAAGGATGAAGGGAACTCTAGGATGAAAAATGACAATGCAATTGTAATAAAATGAGAAATTTATTCATGGGTAACTTAAAGCCTCTAAGACTCGCAATTTTTGTGCTAGGATCCACGGAAAAAAGAATTAACTCACATGTGTATTTAAACCTACAATCCAAGAAAGAAAACATTTCTTTGCCACCTAGTTTTTCCCGAAAGGGGGAGAATACAACTTGCCATCAATGCTTTGAAATTGTTTCCTCATAGTCGCTTTCGTATCAAAGACTTGGGCAGCTAAGGATATCTTCCTTTCTCAAAGGAAAGATATTTTGTTATCTTTTGCTAGAAACCAATGCTCCAACTTGAGAGGGAGTGTTAAATTGATATCTTCCTTTCTCAAAGGAAAGGCATTTTGTTATCTTTTGCTAGAAACCTACTCGTCAATGCTCCAACTTGAGAGGGAGTGTTAAATTATTGCCTTGACTAATCCGGTGTTTGACCCGGGTTGTACACCTGGCTGTGGTGGGTGAGTTTTCCAGCGGGAATTTTTTGCATCCACAAGGTTTCGATACCGGAACCTTGCTTAAGCAGACCAAGCTGCTTATCACTTGGACCAACCCCCATTGGTGAATATCTGATTCATTACACTTACCTAAAAGCAACAAATCCAAACTAAAGTATACGCAGAAGCTCAAATTTAGACCTCAAAGACATAAAGAAATATCATATATTTCAAGATAGAAACTTCAATTAGATGAAAGGAATACACTTTCTCGGCAATTCACACAGCCATTAGCAGACAAGACTTCACTCTTAAGTTCCACTGAATGATCATGCTTCAAAAAACAAAATAGAACCTCCCAAATCAACTAGCAAGATCCAGTCATGATTACCATGTTATACCAACTTCTAATATGAAGATCGAATGCCATTAAATTCCAAAGACGAGAAAAAAGAGAACAGATCTTTCAAGATGCATGATATATCAATTATATGATTTCACAAGAAGGGATAACAATATTTTCAAATAGGATAATTTACAAATGAACGTAATTCTGCACTAATTCTTGTAGATTATTGATCAATTGAAATCTACTTAACATGAAATGGTGAATTGAAATCGGTTCTAGCTAATCTCGTGCAAAACTTTGAAAGAGCATGTGTTAGGGAAACGCACAGAACCATATGGTGAATACAGAAAAAACAACATTAATTATTAACTCCAGTCAATCAGTTTCCTCCATTGATTCATGGTGACGGCAATGTTCGACATGTCGGCCTGTGTCGCCGTGTCGGACCCTGGCGACACGGTGACACGGGCGACATGTCGCCAAAAGTCGCCCGATATATGGTAAATAAATTAATATTTGAGATGCCGACGCTGCTCTTCACGGTGATCCTTTCATTGAGTTTCGACAGTTATCTGAAAGACTAAAACCCCAAATTTTCCCAGTGTTGGAGATATCTCTGTTTCCCTTCACATGTTGATCTCTTCATGGAAAGATTCATGCATGAATATCGTGTGGAAAAGCATAAATTATCGGTAATGGTTTCGTAAAGCTTTTTGTCCATCGAAGCGAGGGATCCATTGCCTGGCTTGAAATTCCGTACTGGTGCTCTGAGTTACAGTCGTTGGAGTCTATCTCAGATGAGTAAGTTTTTATTTAGAATTCTTTCCCATCTTTACATAGTGTGATTTCCTCTGAGACCAGCCGAACGAAGGCCCGAAGCAAGCGCTCTTGTCTGATTTCTGCGTGGAAGAGATCCTAACTACCGGAAAACAACTACAGTTGAGCTCAGAGATCTTCCAAGCTATGGCGACTGGAGGTGATGACGATAATCGTGGAGGTATAGACAAAGATGCCGCTATTGCTAAGACGGCTGGTTTCGTAGTTTTCTCAGGCATCGCCATAAGCCTCCTTAAAACCCTAATTCCATCGGAGAAGAATAAAAACACCACCACCAGCAGCTCAAGCATCGAGTCTTGCAACAGATCGACACCGCCGGTTCAAGAATCAAGATCTCCTCCTCTGCAAGAACCTACCAAGGTAAGTAAAACCTCAAATCCTGCAATGAAACCCACTGTAATCCAAGAAAGGTCACCACCATCGTCGGCTCGGACCGTAGAACTTAAACGATTTTCCTTTTTTGGGTAAATCAGGTTATCTCTGCAACAAAAAAATAAAGGCCTGAGTTCTTGTGAATCGAAACATGGACTCTGATTAGGCAATCCAGCTTCCTTGAGAAAGAATTGCTTGCTCTCTTGCCCCATTTCGTCTCCATGGTAAACGGTAAACCTCTGCACTTGCTCTGATCTCGTCTGTCACTAACGACGCCTTCTGCTTCTCCTTCTTCTCATCATCTTGGTTTCGGTCATGTTGAGGTTGCAGAGAAGAGGAAAAAGATACAATACTCATCGACAACGTCGATTTTTTCGACTGTCGGCGACATATCTCCGAAAAATCGGCGACTTATCGGCGACAAAGGGTAAAGTCGATGTCGCTGGGGGGTTTCGTGTCGCCCCCCAGCAACACCTCGAAATATCGCCCCGTATCGGCGATAAATCGCCGACACGAGGTACCCTGGGTGACGGTTTGTGGCTGCGGCATCTAGCTCGTGATTTTCAGCTCGTAATTTAATTACCACTCATAATAAATTTGATAAATAGAACTCAAAAATCACAATATTATTATAAAAGGAAGTTCATCAGTTAAAAAGACATGGTCAATAAGGTCCTAAAAAAATAACTTATTGCATTACATATGATAAGTTAATAGGTCCTAATTAATAAGTAATTAATAAAACTGTGAGCATTTTACAACTGTTACAAAATATTATTTTATTTAGGGTAATTTTCATCTGGACCCCTGAGGTTTGGTCCAGGTCACTTTTAGTCCAATTTAAGTTTCCTTTTGCATATGGCTCCCTCATGGTTTCAAGAAATGATTAAATAAGGACAAGCTTAACAGAAACTGTTAGTTTAATAAATTTTGTGACAAAAATACCCTTGTGTTGTTTGGATTTTTTATTTTATTTTAATTTTAATATACTAAAATAAATAAATAAATAATAAACAGTCATCATTCCTTTTTTACAGTTATCGGTGGGAGTCTGAATACATTCGCCTAGAGTGAGTCACATTTGAAGATCAAAACCACATCTGTGATCCTCATGCGACTGCACAAAAAAGAAAATGAGGATGACTACTGCTGGTCTCCATCTCGTACCGGGGTAACCGCTCTTCAAAAGTGTTATCTTGTTTCAAGCTTGGATCAGTTGCTATTTTTCTTGGAAGTGGATCTTTTGCTTCATTCTGTACAATCGCAAAGGTAAGCATCGGTTCTTTTGCTGTGGGATTATTGAATACATGAAAATACCCATTTATAATTTTCAATTTTTTTTTTTTCAGGTTTCTGACTTTGTTTGATGGTCTTTTTTCTTCTTTACGGGTTTTCTTTTTCTTTTCGATTTTTTTTTCTTCTTCTAATTTAGATGGATTCGAGTTGAAGATCCTCTATAGTCTAATAGAAAAAATCAGTGTTTTTCTTGGCTTTTGACTTTCTTTTTTCGTTTTTGCAGGTGCTCTTGTTTTGCTTTTTTTGGATTGTGGATCCATCGTTTTGAATTTTTTTCTCAGAGAACCAGTGGTGAGAATATTAATATCTGACGAATCTTTCATCTCATATCGGAATGGAATTGAAGTTTGAAATTTATTCCTCATGACTTCCATTTTGATGTTTTATAGAGTTTGAGAGGTTGTGATTTGAACTGTATATACTTAAAAAACTTCATCAACCAGATTATCCCTATCCGAACTGAATTCAAAACGATCAGAGCTAAAGTTATTGCTGGTAGGGTTTCGATGCTGAAGAAGAAGCCTTCACAGGACGAAGTAAAAATAAAAATTAAAAATTAAAAAAATTCCAAACTAAGGTATTTTTGTCACAAAATTTATTAAATTAACAGTTTCTGTTAAACTGGTCCTTATTTAATAATTTGTTAAAGCTACAGGGGAGTCATATGCAAAAGGAAACTTAAACTGAACTAAAAGTGACTTGTACCAAACCTCAAGGGGTCCAGATGAAAATTACCCAAAAATAAATTTTCAGATTGCAAGCCAAAAGTCATCATGGGAAGACCAACTCAATTGATATGATCAAGGAATAAATAAAGCAGGGGTGTTATAAAAAAAATAAAAAAAAAAAAACACACTCTTGATCCGGTCTGGCCCAAGCCCACCTTGACCCGATCCAATTGTAGTCCAATTTCGGATTTAGCCCTCGGGCCAACCCGGCCTAGCCCAACTTGACCCTATATTAGCATAATTTAGTTAGAGTAATGTTTATAGTTAAATTTAATACAAGCACAAAAATAAAACAAATCCTTAGATTCCTTTTTGTACAAGCCTTGCTTTTGAAGGAGAAGGTTGAGGGTTCAATTCTACGAGAGCCAACCTAACATTTTCAGGGTTAATCAAGGCAGGCCGGGTTGGGCACTATCAAGGTCGGGTTAGGGTTCAAGATTGACTCGGCCCAATCCAGCCGTTGACACCCCTAAGATTAAGTTGGAATATAATTTACTATTGAGTCACCATATTTACTAAAGTGGTAAGCAGCTTGGTCCGCTTAAGCAAAGTTTCGGTATCGAAACCTTGTGGATGCAAAAAATCTCCGTTGGGAGACTTACCCACCACAGCCAGGTGTACGACTCGGGTCGAACACCGGATTAGTTAGGGCAAAGCCTTAGAAACTGGAGTTAGCAACCAAAAAAAAAATGATGCACCAACAATTTGACCCCCTCCCTAAAAAAAAAAGCGCACCACACATGAATGTACAAAGACGAAACGAGTCACCATATTTACTAAAGTGGTAAGCAGCTTGGGCCGCTTAAGCAAAGTTCCGGTATCGAAATCTTGTGGATGCAAAAAATCCCCGTTGGGAGACTTACCCACCACAGCCAGGTGTACGACCCGGGTCGAACACCGGATTAGCCAGGACAAAGCCTTAGAAACTAGAGTTAGCAACAAAAAAAAAAAATGATGTACCAACAATTTGACCCCCTCCCTAAAAAAAAAAGCGCACCACACATGAATGTACAAAGACGAAACTAAAGCTAGATCTAATAAGTTAGAATATGGTTTACTTATTTAAAAAAAGACCTCTTTTCTCACATTTTCTTCACTATGTTCCGATGCTCGGAAAGAAAGGAACAAAATTACGTCTGGCCTTCTAATTTGCAGAGAATTACTTATATACCTTGGAGTCATATTTTCACAAAAATGACATTATTGCCTTCTATTAAGAGAAAACTATGTCAAGCCTAGGCCTGTAAACGGACCGGATTCGGTTCGGATACACCAGTATCCGAATCCGAATCCGATTAGCAAATCCGTTATCCGAATCCGAATCCGAATCCGGCAAAAATTTAGAGAAGGCATCCGAATCCGAATCCGAAACTTTATCGGATATCCGATAATAATCCGATCCGATAAAATATCCGATTATTGATTGATAATTGTCATTTTTTTACATTTTTTATTATAAATTTCTAATTTCTGATTACCGAATACCGCTATCCGAATCCGATTACCGGTATCCGAATCCGATTACTGGTATCCGAATCCGATTATCATCTATTTTTAAAGGAAAAATGTTAAATACTTTACTCTATCCGGATAAAAAATTATCCGGATATTATCCGATCCGATAAGCAATTATCCGAATCCGAATCCGGTTACTTAGCGGACGGATACGGATATTTTCCGGTAAGAAAATTTCCGGATTCGAATACCCTTAAACGAATACGAATGCGAATTCGGAGGCGGATTTCGACTATCCATTTACAGGTCTAGTCAAGCCTCCTAAATTATGCGAAAAATTACATAAACCACTTAAAATTATTAAAAATAACCAATTTCTTTCTTCCCTACAAAACATCAGCCGCTGCGCCAACAATAAACATCAACAGCATGTGTATAAAATAATTGACCGTTGAGTTGTTTTCTTTTTGTCCATGAGCAAACATACAGAATTAATCCACTCTGATGTATTAAAAAAGTTTCAGATTGCCAAAGCAAGTTTCAGATTTGATGAATTAAATTTTAGTCAGAGCTTAATTATGGTTATGAACTTATGATTAGATATATTTTCTCCTTTGTTATTCCCATATTTAAATCTGAATCCGTCCTAAAAATCCTAAAATCTGTACTCAAGAAATATTCAATAATTCTAGACTTTTTTCTAGTATGTATATGTCAAATTGGACCTCATTCAATCGCAATCAATTACGATTGATTCTTCAGTTCACCTAGTGTTGATACGGAATCTCGCTCGTCTTTCCTTGTCTTGAACCTGTAAAATACATCTCCGATGAGCAAGTCAGTACCAATAATAAGATCTCAACTACTCATTAGTGAATTCAAGTAATTGATCTCTCAGAATATGAATGCTTACCCCTTTAGTTTTACCTGAGGTGTTTATATAATATAAGATGGCAGAGTCAGATTCGGAATATATGACTCTAAGACAAGTTACTCAGGGAGAGTAACTCTATGTAGAGTTCTTTACTTGATCTATCACTCCAAGAAGTTGATAGATGCTAAAAGTTTACTCTGATCGGGCTCTTTTTAGTAAGTGGTCGTTCCTACCATTGATAATATGGTGGACTGTAACTATAAAGAATTATTGGTTGGACCGTTTACTCATCCGGTTATACCAGGCTATGTGGAATGACCATTTTTATCATTAACACCTAGATTACCATAAAAAGATTTTTCAATTCACCTATTCGTAAATGATTTTTTAAAGGCTTGTTTGGTTACATGAATCCAAAGATTTGAAATCTCTGTATTCATGAATACAAGATTTTTACCCATTTGGTTGTGAAAATCTCTGTATTCATGAAATTTACAAAATCATCTTTTACAATGTAGATTTATTGGTTATGCAGATTTCACTCTTACTATAAAAGCGTTAAACATTTGCGCATTTACAAAAATCACAAATGAGTCTGCAGATTTCATTCCACAAATTCAGGTTAATTTTATGAATTATTACTCCGTAGATTTGAAATCTCTGAGTATTTGAAATTTCCAGACTCATGTAACCAAACATGCCCTAAAATCATTTCTCATATACCCTCATTTTCAAGCACCAAACATGCCCTAAAATCATTTCTCATATACCCTCATTTTCAAGCTAATCTGCAAGCATTATTTGTCCTCAACTCTGTAGGTATGATTATATCTACAACGTAATATACCTGAGATAGATAGAGTCAGATTAATTACTAAAAAATATAATCTTACTTTGACATTTGGCACATGTCAATAATCCAACCATACGAATTCAAAAATTTCTTTTCCATCAGAGTAAAAGATTGGACTAGATAGGGTAGATATGAATTATGGGGTTTAATTATTTGTCAAATCATCTTAAACAACTGTTAGTAACACTTATCATTCTTAATTAGTTATGACAAATCTATTTTGATAATGGCTTAGCTTATACCGTCATAGGGGGAAAATGTAGGTGAAATTCAAAAGTTCAAAATTAGTTATCTTATGAAAACATAGAAAATTGGAGCATGCATAATCTTGCAGAAGTCTTTTTTCTAATCATGCATGATGGCATGATACATGCATTCTATACCTAATGCTATCATTCTATTGTTGTGAAATAGAATGAAAAATGTAAGCAATGTGCTTTAGCTAGATTGTCCTGTCACGTTTTGCATTTAGTTTATCCTTCTATTTATAAATCCCTGGTCAATAATTTTTTCTACTGAAAACCCGTTAGTAATTTGATAGAAAATCTCAAACTATTCTCGTCAATTTCATTGAGAAACGAAAAAGAATTGAGTATTTACATTATCAAATTTTAGAGAAGAGATTTATCATTTTGTTCCTTAAAAAAAGGGGGAAGGGGGGAGAAGTTATTTTAATTTGAAGCCTATTTATTAATCTTGAAGCTAAGGTGCTTAATGAACATTTTATTTCATAAAAAATCAAGTGTTTATGTTTACTTCTTAGAATGTTCATTTACACATGAAAGATCCATGGAAGTAGGTTTACCTTGTTTGACAAGACAAGTCTATGAATGCAGCATTACATAGCTTGACACTGAGATATTGGAGGATACCAATAAAAAGGTAAATATATATTGAATATAACTTTTTGAATTTTGTATCATAGTGCCATTTATTTTAATATGGTTTACAACTAATTTCTAGACTATGAATACATAAGACATTCTAAAAATGAACAAAATCATCACCTTGGTTATACCCCATAGAACAATTGTGACCAATTACGTTTTTAATTTGCAAATGATGGGGAAAGAAGCAGATGGAAACCAACAGAAATGGAACTGCAATAGGATCAGTTAACTTTTTGAATGAATATTATTAATTATTTTTTTTAGAAAATGAATATTATATAGTAACCCCTTCAAAATACACTTACAGAATAGGACAATGGCAGATCAAAGGAGATTCGAGAATAACGTAGAAATTGATCTAACAGCACATCAAGAACCCCAGGAAGAACTAGTAGGCATTTGATGAAGCAGCACCACAAGAACCAATAGCACCTGACACAGCAACAAACCAACCAACAGCAGCTGATCAAGTAGCACCCCAAGAACCCATTAAGAACAAACAGAACTTGTAATTGAAGCACACAGTGAAGAACAAAATAATTGTCAATCAAGAAGTAAATGCCCTTCTTGTTTCCTGCATAAGTCCCCTTTGAGAAGAGGTTGCAGTTTAATTGAGCAGAATGTTTTCTTAGGCTGTTCCTTCGGCTGTTCCTATGCCCTTAAAAGAAGTATTAATTATTACTTAACCTGAATATAATGAGATTCACATTGATAATGTGAATATCTGATCCATTACACTTACCTAAAAGCAACAAATCCAAGCTAAACTCCACCCAGAAGCTAAAATTCAAGCCTCAAAGAAATAAAGAAATATCATATATTTCAAGATAGGAACTTCAATTAGATAAAAAGAATACACTTTCTCGGCAATTCACACAGCCTTAGCAGACATCACTTCACTCTTAAGTTCCAAAGTTCCACTGAATGATCATGCTTCAAAATACAAAATAGAGCCTCCCACATCAACTAATAGCAAGAATCCAGTCATGATTACCATCTTATACCAACTTCTAATATGAAGATCGAATGCTATTAAATTCCAAAGACGGAAAAAAAAAGAACAGATCTTTCAAGATGGTATATCAATTATATGATTTCACAAGAAGGGATAACAATATTTTCAAATAGGATAATTTACAAATGAATATAATTCTGCACTAATTCTTGTAGATTATAGATCAATTGAAATCTAGTTAACATGAAATGGTGAATTGAAATCGCTTCTAGCTTATCTCGAGCAAAACTTTGAAGAGCATGTGTTAGGAAACGCACAGAACCATATGGTGTACAGAGAAAAAATGACATTAATTATTAACTCCAGTCAATCAGTTTCAGAACATAAACCGGCCTAATACACTGAGACTCCAGCAGTTGTGACTGGTAAATAGAGTGTGGACTGTTCTCATTCGTTATACCTACACATTCGAACAAAAGGAGAAAGATCCAAGTTAAATACAGGTAGATTACATTGCCAAAAAGAACCGATTTACAGCCCTAAATAGTGAACAAAACTTAAGTTTACATAACTTAGACTGGAGCAAGTTGCCAAAAGGTACAAAAGTGGAGATTGGACTTCCGTCATCTACAAACCCATGTACAAAAGCTCGTGATTTTCAGCGCTTCCTCTTTTTCAGATCACTAAAGCTGTCCAATTCAGGTTTCTTGTACTTGGAGCTCTTACCCTTGGAGCTAAATGTATCATCATCAGAATCATCACTTTCACCACCAAATTTCTTATTGGTTTTGCCAGCTTTTCCACAAAGAATTATCCTTTTTTCATCCTTCTCTTGGACCAGCTCAGACTTCTCCTTGGGCTTCCAAATAAAAATTGATCTGAAATGGTAATACAGTAACATCAGACAAAACAAAAAAAAAAACCAATATCTCATCAAGGAACAAGAGAACGCATAATTATCCTTCCACATCTCCCCCTATTCTCTTTCTCCCAAACATGGAGTGATTAAAAAGAATGTCACATAAGAAAACAATCCATGCTCCCCTCACTTCTCCCACACTGCTTCAACAAACATTAGAAAAAAGAGCTCACATAATCCCACACCAATCAGTTCATTCAAAAATAGGGCACAATGCTTCCATCCACCCAAGATTTTTCCATCTTTCTTTAATTTTATCCACCAGGACAAAAAAAAAAAAAAAAAAAAAAAAGGCAAAACAAAACACCATTTGACAATGACTTCACTTTCTTATGGCTGCAGCTAGAAGTCAATATCTCTCTCCCATGTAAAAATGAGATCAAAAGAGAAAAGGTACAACAACAAAGGAAACAAAAAAGGGTGGGGGGCAGCATGATGAAATAGAAAATAATAAAATTTGATAAGATTTTGACATGGAACGCAATATATCAGAGTCCAAACCTTGAACTACCAGTTGCCATGACATCATCTCTAGGGTGAAGCTTATTAACGGGACTGATGGTTGTGATATTTGGTTCCATCACCTCACGAACCAGTTGCCCCTGTACTTGTATTGATGAAATCAATGGGATGCAACGCAGCTCCATTATAGTTCTCACTTATGTAACGGCCAATAACTACCAAGGACTCCGATGGATCCTGCAAAGAAAGTTATACAGGCCAAAATACGATTAATCATCTTTTTCCCCGTCTAATCTTAATAGATAGGAGTCTAATTACCTTTGGGTCCCATTCAGCTCGAAAAGGGGTCAAATGCCTATTGAAATCATGGCTATGTACAATCTCTCTGCTAGGGGAGTCCAAATTGCCAAAGATTGAATCCCATACTCGAAGGCGGTTGTCTTGAGCTGTAGTAAGAATCTTGCTTCCAGATTGTGGGGAAAAATATGCTGAGTTTACCACACGGCTGTGAGGAAGAGCATATAGGGAAGATCCAACGTCAAGTCGGCGCAAATCCCATATCCGAGCCTGTGGAAATATTAACAGGCATTAAACTGTTATATTCTTCGAACTAACATATAACATATGAATGGCAAACAAAACCATCCAAACTATGAAGCAACCCTGCCCCCTCCCCACCTCTTTTCCCTTAAGTTAGAGAACAAAATTTTCAGCAAAGATAGTTTTAACAAGATTGAGGGCCAATTCCACAGGGCTAATTAGGGCTCTAGGGTTTAGAGGTTTCAGATAGGGTTTTAAATTGGTTGTGTAAAGGAAGGTGGGGGAAAGGATTTGTTCCAGAATAGGACCAATTCTAATGGTTGAATTTGGTTTAGGGCCTTAGGCTGGTGAATGGGATTTTAACAGGCAGGTTTGGGCTTTGATTCAAAGGTAGGCCCTGTAGAGAAGTTGGTTTACTGCAAACATAATGGATTCTGATGGTTAAATTGAGGATATACAATAGTTGCAGATTTTAGAAGTTAAACGTAGTTAGGATATAATGGATGTTACGGTTCAAATGAGGGGATACAACTGTGTCTAGGAATAACTGGGTTATGTGGCTAGGTCAGCCAATGCTGGAATTTGTAGGCAGATTGTGGCTAATGCATCTGGGATTTCAAATTTCCAAAACTTAGGAAATTTAAATTTCAATGGCATGGACAACTAGTGTTTGTAGGGGGTGGATAATAGGGGAGGGGGTTTCTGGATTAATGGTTCAGCAGAGGAGAGGGATCCTTCGGTGGGAATTAGTGGGTAAACAAACAATGAAGCTGGATCAATGGTTAGCAGTATTTTTCAGACCCATGTGAAGCGCTTCTTTAACCAATTGTGTACTACGGTCATAGATAGCAGTAGCTGCACTAATGTTGTCTCTGAAGAAGCTGTAAGTAAGTTGGTTTGCAAGCAAAGCCACATTCAAACCCCTACAAAGTTGCATGAGCGAAAAACACTGACCTCAAGGTTACTAACAGACTATTTGGTCACTATTCTATGGATGAATTCACCTACAAAATACAGTGTGACATTCTCCATCTGAAGGTCCGCCAAATCTTTCGAATTAAACGTTCAACATGTGGCTATGCAAATACCACTCTCTCAAGCACGACTGCATGACAGCAAAACCATGACTCTTCCTGACAAGGACCTTGTAACATTAAGCTCAAGAAAACACTGATCATTCCTTCACCAATGAATTTTATCAAATGGCCTCCTTGGTTCTTTTTGTTGAGTTTTTTAAAGAAGAAGAGAGCTGATGCTGTAGCCTCAGCCTTGCTGAACCTGACCAAGTGCTAGCTCTAAATCGGTTTGCTGGTTTGGGAAGGGCTGGAATTAGCAATACTTAATTTTGGGTAGGTTACATATGGTTAATTTTTTTGGGTAGGTTACATATGGTTTGCTAGGTAGTTTCCTTTAGTATGGTTATTATAGTTAGTCTCTTGTTTGAGTTGCTTTCTATTTTAGTTAGGTTTCTACCTCTATGCAAAGCCTATTGTTTGTACATTTCATTGTAACCATAGCAACTTAAGGAGTACTCATTTTTAAGAAGTTGGTTATTGAAGCTTAGTAAAGAGACTGTGTGAGAGTGTGAGAGAAATATAGAGAGAAAGTGTGTGCATGAATGAATTTTCCTTCCTTCTTCCTCCTACTTTTCTAATTCTCTCTCTATGAAAGCCAACCATAGCTGGCCCTTCTAAGGTCAGACTACCCTAACCCTTTATTTCTAGAGCCTTTGTAGGGCTATATATTCCATCTCTTTTCTTTGCTGGCCTCTTTGCTTCCTCATATATAATAACATCTATTATGTATCTCTTTCTCATCGAATTTTGATTTCTATATTCCTGGGTGAGCTATATATTCCACCAATTTATTTGAGATTTGAGTCAGGCATTTAGCGCGAGAAAACTACAAGGTGGTCTCCGACCAGGGCTGTAGTCTAAAGGGCATGACATCTATAGACGGCAATTATATCTGTACAAGATCTTGGATAATTGGCCTCATTCGATTGAGGCTACATATGAAAACACAGTTTCCCATCTCACTCACCCAAAACCACACCATCAGCAAATTTCTCCTAACAGATTCTGTTGGCCCCGAATTATTTGCAGATAACATAAACCACCATGAGACATCACCCTTGAAGTTTCACATTAACCAGACTACCCAAGATCCTTTTTTGAGATCCTTTTGTTTTCACCCCATGAACACTATAACCGAACTACAAGGTGATGTAAACCAAATTTTAGGATTATGGTTCTAGGATGGTTTCCCTAAAATTGAGGGTTTGTTCAGAATTGTCCAACAAATAAATTAAATATATTACAAGATGAAAAGGATCAGTCTAAATTAATGTGGGAAAGTTCTAGTATCACAAAACGAATGGGTTGGGATAATTTGGGAAAATGGAAAAATTAGGGTTTTATCAAAACCCAAGATGGGATGGTTTACCTGAAAATAGGATATCAAACTTACACTAGGTAGGATGGGGAGAGGATAGAAAGCCTGCAGTTGGGGTTTGGAAGGATTTAGGAATGACTCTAGGGAGGGTAATGGTTGGATCTTAGAAAGACCTTGGGCGATCTTTCTTTCTTTCTTCTTCTTTCCTTCTTTCTTTTCTTTCTTTCTTTTCATTTCTTTCTCTTTCTTTCTTCTTTCTTCTTTGTTTTCTTTTCTTTTCTGTTCTGAAATTTCAGAACTTGCTGCAAGAATCAAAAGCGGAAACGAGGGGGCCGAGAGAAAGAAGAGAAGGGGGAGGGGTGCTGCAAGGTGTAGGGGAGGGTGGGGGTTCTGCCTAGGGGTATCGCAGGAGTGGGGGAGGGGTTTAGAGAGGATCGCAGGGGGTGGGAGAGGATTCTTGGTGGCTGCAATGGGAGGGTTAGGGGTTCTTGGCTGTTGCACTTACTTGGATTCAAATTCTGCTACTGGAGTTGTTGATTGGCAGCTAGAACTTGAGGATGGAATGTTGCAATTGAATCTAAAGATCTGAAAATCAGCCATGGCCCTCCCAAAGAGAACCACGACCTATTTCCCACAAACAATAGTCAATTCTTATTCAATATAGACTACCATTTTACAACCATAGACTAGCTTATTTATAGCCTTACATAAAAAAGAAAGAACTTAACTCAAACTGGGAGACTCTAATTGGACTCGACTAAGACTTAACTAGCATTTCCTTTATAAGCTAGGAGTTTACAAATAGATAACAGCCACTTAAATAAAAGAACTGAACTTGAAATAAAATATCTAATTGTCCCTAGAGTCCTACTTATGAGAATGACCTGTGTAACAAAAGAACTCACATACTAAATCTGAGAATTCAAAACATAATTGGACTCAGAAAATAAAAACAAAAATTCTGAAAATAAATCATCATCTAATTAGGACTGGGAAATGACCAAATTGCCCCCTACAGGGGTTCTGCCAGCCCTGGGTGCACCCTCTTGGTAGTTGTGGCATGGGGGTGACCCCTGCTCACATCACAAAGGAACTATTTTTACCAAACCGAGTCGGTTCTGATTTTAAGATCTTGGCAATTGGTCTTTAATTGACCTCAATCAACCTAAATTTACATCAACCAAATTGCACTTTCCCTCTCACAAAGTGGAGAATAATTTACTGGTGAACTGCAATTCATGGGCAACTGACCGACAATGATGGAACTTCTGCTGGATTTTCTATTTATTCCCAACAAAGAACCCAAAACAGCCTTTATCTTCCCACTCTTTTTGTTCTTCATTAAAATTCTCTCAGAGCTCCCAGAAATATTACACTCATTCACAAATTAACACTTTGAAAAACAACAGTGTTAAGTATCACCGAACATAGTAGACAGCTAACTATTCAAGTCAGGAAAGACTCACAAAGTGATCATTTCCACAGCTCAAGAGAATGTCTGGCTGAACAGGGTTGCAGTGAAGCCCAACTACTTTGCTACCTTTCTTATGGACCAAAATGGCTTCTCCAGTTTTCTTGTTCGAACGCAAATCCACCCTAAAAAATCACAGGAAAAATAAAACGAAAGTAAGGCATATACAGCTCAAATGTTGAAATTAACTGAAAATACAAACCAATATTTCAAAGTATCCAGCCAAATAACATCCAGGAAAAATATTCACCCGAAAAAAAACCGAGGAAAAATTATCGCATATGGTAGTAAATGCAACTGCTAAATTAGCACTGAGAGTCTGAGAATAAGCTGAAATACATCAATGTTTCCCAGATATATTTTGCGTTCATTTCCCCACTCAAAATTTCGTCATTCAAACTAACGTTTGCACTTTATAATTTCAAAAGCAGCTTGAAGATGCACCCTGCAACATATGCCCGCACAAAGTGCCACTTTGAAAGCTTATTGTGTCTCTAATCATTATCTAATTACGCTCTGAAAGTGTCAAGAGTTTTCCCTTTCAAGACAAGAAACAAACAATTAGTCTTCAAGAGGCACCATCATATGATAATCATAGTTTTTAACTATCCACAGTCAGTCAATTGATACATCATCCTTGTAATCCTGTATTAAGCACAGAACAACAGGCTGTTAAAATCTCAAACATCCTATTACTGAATAGATTGGGGCAGCTATAGGCGCAGAAAAGGCCATGCAGAGATCTTTGACTAGCCTTTCCCACTAAATCGAACCCACATCTGTTGGGCAGGGGTTTTGCTGAGTTCATAGAGTGCAACTCCAACAATTCTCTGTGAAACCAGGTTTTATTCATCATTATATCATGAATTTGAATCTGGCCTGTTGCCCTTAGCTCTTCATTAATAAATAGTTAAATACAAGGGCAAAAGAACCCTGAATAGCAGGTTAGCCCTATACCCAGCCACAGAGGAGTTGGGAATGACCATCCTGCCCCAGTTTGTGGTCGTGTACAATCCATATTTCAAGGAACCCTCTTGCTAATACATGTATCTATTTTGGGCTAAAATCAGGCTGGCACAAGGTTGGGTCTGAGCTAGTCATGAGAGTGGTCAGGCTAGGCCTGATTTTAGGAACCTGAATCCAGCCTGGTATTTCTAACAAATAGGAAAGCACGAAAAAAGAGCTTTCATCATCTAACCTATAAGAGCACTCCAAACTAACCAAATATCATCCAATGCTCAAGAAATGTGGAGCCAACTCAGATTGGTTCTCAAACCAAGATAAGCTTCTTCTTTTTTTCTTTTTTTTTGGGGGGGGGGGGGGGGGTTTGGGTGAATAAGGAATTCATTACCAAAGGAAAGAAGGGGAGGGGAGAGAATACAAAGAGGACACAGACAAAGCGCCAAAAAAAGGAGCAAGGCACAAAGAAAAACAACAATGCAAAAGAAGAACTAACCACAAAGAAGGCCTAGAAACGAAGGCCCAAAACAAAAAACTGGACCAGCACTATTTTTTCCCATGGCTTTTCTTCTTCTTCTTTATTTTATTTTATTTTTTCTTTCTAGTGGTCCTGAAATCGACAATGAAGTCTCCATCAATGCAGTAGCAACCTTTAGTGGAACAGTTGCTTCTTCTAGAACCATCATGCTCCAATGTATGTGAGAGGGAGGGAGGGAGAGCCAGTGTTGAAGCAGCCCTCAAGCTCAGTGTCACAAGAGGCAACCTGGTCGCAGTAAATGGGTCCTCATTGGATACAGGAGAAGAACCTGTATCTCTAACAATCTCACTAGTGGGAGAACAACCCCCAGTAACTTCAAAACTTAGATCAAGGTTGTCCACATGGTTGCTATTAACCGAGGCCACTGAAGGAGCCAAAGAGACAGGACTTACTCGTTAAGATAGGGCTGGTTAGAGATTTTACGAAGTTAGCGATACCCAGGTCGGATGTAAGAGAGGGAGAGGAATGGATAGGTGGGCCAGGCCCAGACGATAAGCTTTTACAATAAGGAAACAAATAAAATAACTTAGGGAATACACCCAGTGGATCCAATAACTTAAAAATGTAACAGATTCCATATTCAGGCCTCCTCCATAACTCAGGCCCATTTTTAATTTAATGGAAAAATACAATCAAACCCATAGGGCTAAAGGCTGTTCACCCGTAGCCCAGCCCAAGACTTATTTTTACAGATAAACCCCATGTGTGACTAATTAGGGGATCACTTTAAAACATAAATTGTTTCAATAAAAAATGGGAACATTGTCTCTTCTTGTTCAATCAATGATTGAATGAGGTCAAACACTAAGAACGATAATATCCACCATTTAAGTTAACTTCACACACAAGCCTGAATTATCAAGAAAATAGGGAAAAGATAGCAATGATTAATTTAAAAACTATATATTGGCTTATATAACATAGATTTGTCTTGAACATTGTGGGATTGGAATATTATCACTTCACTTTAGGTGTCTTTGTGGTTTTAAAATATTTTAAACGTTTATTTTCTTTCCCTTGGATTGTTACTCATTATGAATAAAGGGGACCTCTGTCGTTGATAAAAAGTCACAATTTTTTTCAACGATTGCAATATGATGCAACAGCCACCTGAGGTTGTGTATGGACAAATCCAATAGAGACCCGTAGACGCACCAGTAAGGAAAAGTGACCGGGTGACGTATCCAGGGTTGGACCCCCCCCCTCTCAAAAAAATGGGCCCAAGCCCAACTGTGAGTCAAGGAGGCCGAATTCATCCCAGGGGCAGAATGGTCAGTTCCTCCCCCTGAATTGAGCTATAATGATGACCAAAATCTAGTAATTTAGTTTATTTTGAAGTCTTGAGAATCAAGTTATTTGTTTTGAAGTTGCAATTGGAAAGAGTCAAGAGTTGTGTTAAATTAGGAAAGCATTGTTCCTATTTAAGAAGTCCTACTTTTAAGGATAACCTAAATCAGAAAGAGTTATTTTCTTTTGGGTCCAGTTTGTTTGTTATCTAATTAGCATTAGGTGACTTAAGTGAGATCTCAGATTCAAGGGCTGAGATCGCATAGTAATTAAATACCTTTTTCAAAGTCCAAGTTTAGTTGTGATGGAACCCTAACACTCAAGGTAACCCAGTATGAGTCTGAGTCCTTTGACTCAGGCTATAAATAGCCTTTCTAGTGTAAGTTATTTTCAAATTAGATGAATTGAATGAATTGAGTTTCGAGAAAATAGACTTGGGAAGTCGTGGGATCCCTGGGAGGTGAACTGCGGCTAGGTTTATGCATTGTTCTTCAACCTCAAAACCATCACCAAGTCAATCATTCTACAAAGAGTTTTTTGCAGTTCTTCACTAAACCTATCTCCCTCTGTCCGTCACCCTAACAGTCCCTTCCCTCTCTTGTTTGGCCTAGTTCTACATCCCCAACCCATCGCAAACTACCTTAGGCTAATTCCCTTTAGTTTCCTGCAACTCCAGCCCCTTCCCCTAGACAAAAAGACCTTTCTCTAACAACCGTAGGCCATCCCTGCCCCTCCCTGTTTCTGCACAAGCAGCAGCACCTCCCCTTGTGTAAACCCTACTTTCCCAGACCCTCTTGAAGTCTTTTCCCCTTCCCTAGAATTGCAACCAACCCTAGGACATAACCCCTAAGCCAATTAGCCTATCCAACCTATTTTACCCTAATCTGAAATTTTCAGCAAGTCTTCTTCAACCTTGGACTTCTGCAGAATTTTGAGAAGCTTCACTAACCATAGATCAGACCTTCCAAACCCCATTAACCTTTCCAAAACCCTGAGTCCTAAATCTAAAACATAAAACCAGCGAAGTCAGATCTCTAGAACCCACCAACCGAAACCCATTCTCCAAACCATAACCCTAGCCGAATTCTTGTTGATCTAGAATTTGAGTTTCAAATCTGAAATTTGAAATCTTATACAATTTGAGATCTGAAATAACAAACCCAGCAGCCTTATAACCCTTATTCAGCCTTAGCCAAAACACCCTATAAACCCTAGTTAAGTACTGGAATTTTATTAGAAGATCCTGAAGATTAACCCCAAACCTAGGTTCACATCACCAGGCACAGTTTTACAGAGCTAAAAGAAGTAGGGCCAGGCCTAAAATGACAATAGGAGAAGTCATAAGTAAGGATATGCACGTGGTAGGGTCTGATCCTAGTATGAACCCGAATATGGTTGTCTGAAGGACAAGGACCCATGCAGCTGACCCCTTCCTATGGTGCTGCTTTGACGACTCCTTTTACTTATTTTGATTTATGGCTTCCTTTTAATTCTCTTATTCCTATCGCTGTAACAAAATCTATTGGTTCCATCCAGCCAACCCTGATTTACGTTATGGTTGTTGTAACATCACATAAGATTGTTACCATAGTTGTCAATGTGATAGCATCAACAAGACCCAAGATGTTTGAGGGTCCTAGACACAAGATGACACCAACAAGGCAACCAAGGTGTCTCAAAGTCAAAGCTTTAAAAACTATAATGGTTACAAGTAATGGAGACTTAATGCAAACCAACCCCCACCCCAAAAAAATAATAATAATAAACCAAAAAAAAAAAACCCATGAGCAGGAAATAGAAAAAGACAGTTAGAGAGAAGAAAGATACTCACAGGTATAGATATCCAAAATTATCTGCCACAAGCAGCAGACTTTTCTCTGGATTGATTTCCATGCCATATAGCATCCTCCAGCTATTTGGACCCTATATGACAAAACAGTTTGCTACTCAAAATGTTTTGATATGCAGACCATAGAAAGAAAAAAAAAAGAGGGGCCTTTTTCCTCTAGGCAAGCTGCTCAAATCCTGCCAACTCAAGGTCAGAAGGGTAAGGGAAAAGCACACCACCAATGGTCAGACTTGAAATTTTGGGATCTTAAAGTGAAGAACTTCAAACAAAATTTTTATGCATTGATAACACTTGAAATAAGCCAAAATGAGAAAAAACATGGCAATGTAACTTTAAAAAAAAATAAGGAGAGAAATGTTCCGCATTCAGATCTCCAGGATCAAACAGAGATGGTACTGCATAGACTTGAAACTCACATAATCAATATAATGTATTCAAACAGATCAGATAGCATGACTGAGTAGTACTCAAGCAACAATATCCATGGTCAGGAATCAGAACATAACAGGAACTCCAAATATGTATGACCCTGATGAACTTTAACATCCAAAGCTTTATAAAAACTTGAAAGGGTAGTCCAATATATAGTAGTATCTCTTAGAACACTATACACTAACCACACTGAAAATGTATGCAATTTTTTACTGAGTGTATGCATGTGTTGGAGAGAGGGAGAGAGAGAGAGAGACATAGAGACTCCACCAAGTACTCATCCCACTTCTAGGCTTCCAACCAAGCAAGATTTAGGCCCTCATGGAGTGTGATATTCGCCATAATGATAGATTATGGGAAGAACCATATACCTGCCATCCATCAGGATTGAGGTCCATCAGAGGAAATGACATTCCAGTCTCCAAGTCTGTACAACTGACTGTCCCATCTGAAGATGCTCCATATAATGTTCCATCATTAGATGGATTGAACCTGCAAACCACAAAAAGAAACTTATTTCTTTTTAGTGGGGGTGAGGTGTTGTCATTTCAAACCAGTGCCTCTTTATGAAGGAGCTACAGAAGAGATAACATTAACATAGATAATGTGGAAAATACAAAAATCCAAAGTCCCAATAAAGAAGACTCACCTCATGTTATTAAGTATACAAGAATGTATCTTTCCATAGACTGTCTTTTCATATACCTTAACATAATCCCACACTCCAAGCTGCCCTTTCTTTCTCAGGAATATGAAAAAGGACAAGATGTTAATAATGGCAAATAATTATAAAAATTAGCCATTAGAATAAGCAACATATTAGTGTTCAATAGTTGAGCAAGCTACCTTATCTCCCGATAGAAGAATGTTTTGATTTATTGGATGAAACTCCAGGCAGGTTATACGCCTGCTATGGTATCTAATAACACCACAGTCCACTTGATCCGGGATTACAAAAGCTGGCTTGACCTAAGTACAAAACCATATAAACTATACCATATTCAAATAGTTGATATTTATATTAAAAAGTGCATGGTACCAACTTGTATGAAAAGATATGCATGGCTTAGGCTTTGTATCCAGTATGGCCTCAAATAGAGCTGACTAAAATGCAAGCATTCACGTAGCCGACCCCATTTAATTGGGATAAGGCTTCTTGTTGTTGTTGTCATTGTTGTTATAGCTCCAACTTCAAATTCGTTTGTTTGAACTTGTCATAGATGATTTAACAAGAGATACTCAAGATGAGTTTCCTTGGTAAATGCATTTTGCTAATGATATTGATAGATAAATGAGACAAAAGCAAGGATTAACACTAAGTTAGAGCTACAAAGATCAACCTCGAAATCAAAAGGCTTTAAAATAAGTAATTGAATACAAAGCATATGTAGTAACTTTAGTTACACAAAGATAGATAATATGGTGGGGAAAATTTATGGAAGGAAGATGCTGCAAAGTAATTAGTTTATGCTAGATCAATCATAAATAGAAAAGGTGTGCATGAAGTTTCACGAAGAACTGAAATAGGATTAATGAAGTGAAGAGGTACATCTTGAGTGTAGTGCGATCAATGTATTTCTTTTAAACTTAGAAGAAAATTTTATAGGACAGTCACATGGCCAGCTATGATGATGCAAATATAATCTAGCAAAGAAACATCATATAGATAAACACACTATAGCTTAGATGAGAATGTTAAGAATAGAAGCGTGAGAAATCTAGGAAGGAACAAGCAGGGAATGACCATATTAGAGCCGATTTAGGAGTGACTCTAAGATATAAGAAAATCTTTTGAAGAGGCATAGCCAGGTTCAAGGGAAGCCTTTAAAAGGTTCAGTAAGGAAGAGCAATATGATATCAAATTGAAGAGTCAAATCAGCCACGGGCAGCCTCAGATGACTCTTAGAGAACTGGAGAGGAAAGACATGCATGTCTTGGGCCTTGTACCATGTATGACCTAGAACAAAGCTGATTTCAGTAAGGATCCAAGTAACCAGACCATTTAAGCTGGGATAAGGCTGAATCAAGATTTTTGGAATTAATATTTGGTAAACTGACATCTAGCCTATTAAGAGGTTAAATAATAAAAACATAAATAAAATGACATAAAATAACATGATAATGAATGTACACAAGTCTAAGCATGAAAATGACAATTTTCTGGGAATGCAAAGGCACAGTTGGCAATGCAGTTAATACAACAAGGGATAGTTTTAATAAACATGAGAATGTTCCAGTGTAAAGAAGTATGTCGCACTGACAACCTACCTTGGTAACAGAAGCTCTAAGCTGGCGTTCAAATACATAATCAAAAGGCCTTCCGGTGTTCTTATGGGGAGCTGGGATTACCCCATGCTCCACAGCTACACGATGTGGGCAAGTCATGGTCGTGTGTCCTTTGGTTCCCAAACAAAAACATGGAATTCACAATTAGTTTCAACCAAAAATTAACACATTTGGCTGAATGAAAAACCCAATAAAGAGAAAAAGAGAGGCTACTAAAGCACTAGCTTCCCGCACTCTGTAACAAATACATTTTAGGCTTGAAAATTGGAATATTACCAGGCATTTTACAAAGGAAACACGGTTTCATAGGGCAATCAATGTAAGTAGCTCCCTTGAATCCTGCTTGGTGCCCCTTTTTCTTGCACACCTAGACGACAGAAAACAGTGAATGAGTAATAACAGAAGCAACAGAGACAAAGTAAACGATTAAACACCAACCATAAACCCTAATAGTGTAACCCAAATCACCATACTTTGCAGACATTTTTTAGACTAATGGTTATCGGCGCTTTCTCTTTCTTCTTTGAATCCGAAGCATCAATAACCTTCACTCCAAGTTTCCTGCCATTCGCCTTCTCTGCAACTTCTTCATCCTCTTCATCTTCTTCCACAACAGGATTAGCCGCTACTTCTTGCTCTTCTTCTTCTTCTACAACTTCTTCTTCTTCTTCTGATGAACTTTGTTCAGAATCGGTGTCCCTCTCAATCACGATTTTGGGGAAAGCCGTTCTTCTGGTCTGTGGGGGCATTTTCGGAAACGATGCGAACGAGTCTCTCGTCTCTCGCACCAGAAGAAGAAAAGAAGTCGAAGAGGGAAAACTGCGACCAAAAAGTTGGAGAGAAACCGGAAAAAGGAAATGAATTGAAATGGGGCGGGAGTAACACCAACCGACTATCTAGCGCGAAATTTACCAGAATAGCCCTCTCAATACACAAATTGACTCACTGGAATTTGGGTTGTGTGTGTCAAGGGCGCTAGGGAGTTAAATGGCTTTAAAGACAAATACAGTCGAAATGGCGGGATACGACGTGGCTTCTTAACAGTCGTTCGAAGTTTACGAGACAAGGAGAGAGAATAATGCGCGTTGTTTGACCATTTTACCCTCTACCGCTTCACCTTCTGCAACTGTCCATTTCTACCTTCACACCTCTTCTGAATTTCTCAGTTCTTTCTCTCATCTTATTTCAAAATTCCACTTTGTTCATGTCTCATCACTTGTTGACGAATACTCTTGAAATTAGAAGAACATCTTATTTTAAAGATTCCAAGATCCTAAAAATGCACAGTAAAGAAATATGAAACATAGTGAGCCACACGAGAGAGTGATTCCTCTTCTTAAGCATTCCTCTCTTTTGGTTAAGAATAAGATGTGTTCTTGATCTTGGACCATCACTGCAACACCCTCCACAATCATGGAAATATGAATCTATTGCCAGAAACATTGTGCACATTGGTTATCTAGGCCCATGCCAATCTGTTTATTGAGCCTTAATTCTTCTACTGGAAGTGGAAAATCTCTGGAAACAGAAAATAGTAGAAGATGATGTTGAACAGAAGTTGAAACTTCGTGTTGGGTACGAATTTTTAGTCTTATTCAGGATCGAAGTAATTTCACGGATACAGAATTTCATGTAATGATAGAAAACTGAAAATTGCAAGGATTGAGGAAGACGTAAATTATGTATTTAAAACATACGTTAACAACAGTTCTAGGTTGGCTTTTAAATACATAATCTGAAGTTTTTCTGGGTTTCTTTTGCAGACATTCATGAAATTTGACGCACTCAGTTTGTTATAATCGGAATTTCAAGAATCCAAAGGCTTTGACCGTTCATTCACCTTCTCTGATTCTTTTGTTTCTCCATTCCTGAATTTATAGAGGGACTTTTTAGTATCGATTTTCACTTTCATTCTCATTCTCATTCGTGGGAAAGCTCTGAAATCCCACATGTTGATGATCGTATAACCCAAATGGAAATGCTAATCTAATGCATCATTCCAATCACTTCCATCGCCGGATTTCAGACAAAAATTAAAAAAAGGACCGATGACACAGATCAATAGAACATAGCATAAGCAGAAACAAGAAGTACCCTGCATTCAGCGAAAGCTTTTGAACTTGGATTTGAGACTCAAGTTTATTAAATGATAATAACTCCACTAAATTCCACCAGAGTGATCCTTAGATCAGTAACCAAGAAACACTAAGATGAAAAAGAGTTATCATCATTCAACAAATAAAAGCACAGAAATTATAATCATATTCACGCATGACTCGGAGAAAAATCAACCAAATATACGAAAAAGATCAAATACAATTATATTTTTCCTATTTTTCACATCCAAATCCAAAACCCATTCTCCATGAACTCACAGAATGAGACAGGAATGAAACTTTTTTTTTTTTTTCGTTCTTGGGAGTGAAAAACTGGAATGACTAGATTAAGGAATGAATGGTATGATCAGGAGGAAAAAAAATGGAAAACCCACCTAGTTTTCTCCCCACAAAACTTGCCCTCAGGTTTACGGTTCTAACGGCACAACCAATCAACCACCCCTTTCACATGACCCCTCTTCTTCTTCTTCTCATCTACATTAATTGAATCGCCTTTCTGCTCCCTCTGTAGGAAGTTAGGATCTCAAGAGCTCTACGGGTTTCGTGGCAAGAACCTCATCAGATTGAGTATTCATAGCTTTGGCCAAAAAAAAACAGAGTATTCATAGCTAGGAGACGGTGGCAACGACCCGTTTAACCTATATCCAACATTTTTGAGAACCCATTTCTGTTTATCTGTGTGTACAATTTATGTAAAATTGATTTTAAGATCCCCACGCCCTTGAGCTCGACCTGTAACCTTGCAATCTCCCCATTCTCTTCTTGAATTGTCTGCAACGTTCTGACGAATCGATCCAAGAAAAGAATCAATTGGTTTGATCGTTATACACTTATAATTACAAATTTTATTATTGAATAACACATTTTGCCAATGGAGGAGTAGTAGGATGGTTAGGAACAAGCTTATGGGGGGGTCATGATTTTTTTTGGTAAATAAGTTATCCACTTTTAACGTTCCTGTTAAAATAGATTATCAAATTATTCAAATGTCATTATTTTTCTAGAAATAAAATATGGAGAATGACCCATTTACCTATTTGGGGCAAAACTTTGATCACCCATTAGGGGTATAAACGGACCGGATTCGGATCGAATAGTGGTATATTCATATTCGCATCCTATATATTCGGACGGATTCTGTCAGATTCGGATGATAATGAAATTGTTTTTTTTTTTAATAGATTCTTCTAAACGGACATGAATATAAATTGAATACAAGTTTTTGACTACCAGTTTACATCTTTACCTTTTTATTTATGAGGGCTAGGTTTAAAATTTAACAATTTTAGTAGCTATTTTAGTAGAAAATCTAGAAAAATAGTCACATGTTATAGGTAAAATTTATAAAAATAAGAATAATAAATATAAATAAGTAACTTAATCAAATAATTTTATCGGACGGATAATATTCGGTAAGAAAGGGGTATTACCGTATCCGCATCCTATTAATAATCGGACGAATTCGGATACCCCTAAACGGATGCGGATGCGAATTCGGAAGCAGATTTCGGTTATCCATTTACACCCTTACCCACTATTGCCTCATAAATTACATAAATTACATGACACCCACATGTAAATCACAAGTTATTCACATTTAACTTTATTGTTAAAATAGATTATCAAATTAACCAAATACCATTACTTTTATTTAAAATATTTAAAATGGCCAATTTACCCCATTTTATCTCACTGTCAACTCTTAATGGTCTCCCTTTGCCCATCTTCTACCCATGGAATATTGTGTTGGCGATATATTGCCGTGTCACTTGCCCCAGCGATACGAAAAAAACAAAAAATCGAAAGGTCGATTTTTTGGAGGACGACAGGCTCAAGGGGAGTGATTTGATGGCGGTGGTTTCTTATTTTGAGAGAGAGCTTTCGACAGTAATGATTTATATTGGAGTCAATTTGACGGGTGTGTTTTCTGCAGGTGTGAATTCGTGGGCGGTGGGTTGCGGGTGTGATTTCTACAATTCTACAATGGCCACGGTAGAGCGGGTGTGAGCAGCAAGAGTTCTAGGGAGGCCCTGGTAGATTTACGGGGGTTGTGGGCCTGTGATAGGGGTTTTCCTTGCACGGCCATGCTTTTCTCTTCTCACGTTCTCTCTCAAAGATCCAACAGGAACGGAATATCAAAAAGCCCTCCGCCGAAGACGTTGAACCACCAGAGAAAACGATGTTATCTATTAGAATTACATAAATAACCCTCCCAGAATCACTTGACATTTCGGCGACAATGTCGCAGTGTCAATGGTGTCGCCAACCACCGACACAGCGACTTCATTCAACGTATTAGACCGTGCTTCTACCTACTCCTCACCGGACCACCACGGCCGAAACCACCCCAATCCTCTCCTGCGGGCGTCCACTGCCCTCACAGTCCGAAAAATCCCCCACTCTCTCTTCCTCCATTCTCCATCCATTGCCAACACCTCTCGCTCTCACACCCATCTTCCTCGCAACTGCTGTTCAACCCCACCTGCTCTCCACTAGTAGCTCCTCTTTCTCTCAAACCCCCTTGTTTATCCTCCAACTCTAGTGATCCCTTTCAGCCATACACCTTGTCTCTTCTCATCCTATACCATACAGAACGGTTTCATTGGCGGTCTCACAGCTACCTTTTTAATGTTTCAAACCTTGGAATGAATTCAAATCTTTCCTGAGGTTCGAAATTAACTCTTCCTTTTCAAAATTTCAAACCTTGGAATGAATTCAAATCCTGTTGATTGTATGCACTCAGTTCCTCATGTTCGAAATAAACTCTTCCTTTTAGCGTTTCAGACCTTGTACCAATTTCAAATCTTCTTGATAGTATGCTCTCAGTTCCTACATTCTTCAACACCAGTGCTAAAACGCTTTACAATGTGAATCTGTTGAGCGTCGAAAAATCAGTGCTAGTGAGCATTTTTGGTCTATCTCTGCACAGACCACGGGGTGAGTACCATCATCTTGCTCTTTTTCGTTCATTGATTCTCTTTCATCATGTCTACAAACTGCATTTGAGTGTTCCGTCTAATTTCTAAGACAATCTCACTCCTCTTGCTGCCTTTCTCCTTTTTTTGTGCTCATGATTTCAATGCATTGCTGAAAACTTTCACCAGAGGCCTTCTCTAACCAGTGTTCAGCGTGTTGATTCGGTTTGAAGTTTCTTGCTTCTTTTTATGAAATAAATAACTCTGAGCTTGGGTCCTCTTAACCAGTGTTCAAGTGTTGATTTGGTTTGAGGTTTCTTGTTTCTTTTTATAAAATAAATAACTCTGAGCTTGGGGCCTCTCCCCATCTATCTTTCTCTTGCAGGCTTGAGTCTTTCACTCTCGTACCCCAAAAAAGAAAAAAGGAAAAAAAGAGTCTTTCACTCTCTTATCATTACCAACTCATGGCGTAAGATCTCAAATATTTTGTTAGAATCGTTCATTCGTGTGTTAATACTAACCTATGTTTACTCCTTAGCCAACCTGATTTAGTTGGTATATGGCTGAGAACTCATGTATACCTTTTTTTTTTTCTAATTTTGAAAAGTTACTTTTTGTTTTTGATAATGATGAAATAAGTAAAAGTTTTTTTTGCGAAAGACTTTCTCAGAAAATCTATTATCTAAGAACCATAAAAATGGTCTCTTTTGCCAAATACTACTTGTTGATCAGTTTTTTTCTACGTTCTTAGAACGAGGGAATGCCAAAAATTACCCTCAGACAAAACGCACCTTTAACCTTTATAGCAAATGGTTTCTCTAGGCTTTCCATCGGGTCCTCTCTCTTTGTCTTTTTTTTAACCCTATCTCACCATATTTATCATTTGAGCAAAGCTACGGATTTTAGTTTCTCTGTATCTATTTATAGTTTTATAATCAAATTAGTAAATACGCACGTGTAGATACACGTATGATTTTTGTTTATATTCGGATTAGATGGTAGATTACATAATATAGATTTTTATTGGTAATGTATGTTTTGTCTTGGTTATCTGAGCATTTTTAAGTCTATAACTTTGCTTAAGAGACTAAAAAGAGCAGTGCTGCAAGGATTTGGCCCCAACAAATTTTCTTATCAGAGACACCTTGTTCCATCAAGAAATGCACGTCTGTCATACATGATTGTATCACTAAAGTTTGATGAAAGTTTATGTTATTGGGAATCAAAAAGTGTTCCTTGCAACTTCCCCAATCTCGAGAGGTCCTTGTTTATGAGTTATATACCTGTATTCGGCTATTGAGCTGATGTTGTGTTTCTTCACATCTTTAAGAGCTTTATTCAATTGGGTTGGTAGTAGTGATCCAAGGAATTTATCCCAAGAAAAACAATATTTTATCGGTTGTTGAAATTATCTAGTGAAAGCCAGGTGCAGAGGCATCACTGCGGAGTGGTGTTGTAAATTATGTTTATTATTATATATTTTTAAATAAATATATGTTTTTTATCCTAAGGTTTTTATAACGAAAACTTTAATCCCACATCAGGCTGAAAAGAACGGGTTAACTTGTTTATATACGGTAAAGACCTATGTAATATTAGTTTAGGGTTAAGGATTGAACCTTATGCGATGCAAGCCAAATCTGACATCTGGTGTGAGCCAGCCATGATTGTATAGCTATACATTAATTAATACCAATAATTCTATATGACTTGGGTCATGGGTCATAGGTCTTGATCTGGAAAGCCACACTGCTGGGTGAAAGTGTGGAGAGATGTTATTAGAGAGGCACTTTTCCTTAGGGAGGTTAGCTGAACAGGTAACTTCCTGTAGGGAGTTGAGTTGAAAGGCTGTTACCCTCTTATTTTGTTAAGCAGTGAACATAAACTGATTACACCTTAAGTAAATTTTCTGGGTGCAACCTTAAAGGTTTAGGCTGATTGATCTTGGGGTGAAGACATATTTGGAACCCCGTCTGCACAAATGGAGGTGTCTAAATACCTTAAAGAAAGTATGTTTGGTACGTTTCAACTCTAAAAAAGTATTGTAATTACAACAACCATTCAAGTTTTAGTGGAGATTCTTCAACAAACTTTTCAACAAGTAGACTTAAGCAGTTGGCAGAACCACTCGAAATCCCATTTATCTTCATTTGTTGTCTCTAGCTTACTCGTTCTAATTTTATTTACAAGTCTTTTATTCCTCAACAAATAATTCATCCATCATAACTGCATTGTGTTGTCAAGCATCATCTAATTCAAATTTATCTGTATACCAAATGCAACAACCTTCTAGGTTGCCCAGGTCTTCCAGCGGTTGCTATAAGTAGTCCTTATTGTCTTAGGTATTGTCACTGTTACCGTTGTTCATGTTGTATCCCTAACTTGAACTTTAATCAGGTTTAGATGTCTATAGAACCAAAGACTGGTATACGGACGGTTCCACATCAACAACTTAAAATATATCTAAAGCTGCAATCTGAGAGCTCCCATTATTCTATTTTAATTAAACCCAGAATCCTAGACACAGATCAGTATATCTTGCTCTCGCATAGTACTCAGCATCTTTTATGGTGCACTAACCAAATCGCTGACTAAAACAAGATACAGATCCCCATAGGGCAGGGAGGAGAGACATGAAAACAGTTAAAATTGCTTGATATTCAAAGACCAATGGTCCTCTAGACAATATGAAACTTTTAAAAATGCTTGATATTAGAACAAATATGGTCAATTCAACGAAATTTCGGGTCGACGGTCCAAAACTTCGCTTTGACGGTTAATGCGCATGACTGAAGCAATTTGCAAATAAATGTATACTTTTATACTTTGTAGAAGCTGACATGTCTTTCGTAGTAGTGGTTGTCTTACTGTCATCAATGGGTTTTCCAATATAATTCATGCCAAATGATGTTTTCATTCAAACTGGCTTCCTCATAAAGAAAGGCGCGTAAAGATGCACATTTGCAAAACATCTAACATGACTCAAATCTTTTTTTTTTTTTTGGTAGAAAAGGGTCTATATATTAACGCGTGACCCACGCAAGGCATCCAGATTACAAAGATCAAGAAACCCAGGATCTAACATAGGCCAAAGAGTCGGCACGCTACGGACACGGACCTTACCAACAAGGAAGTCTGCACAGATTACACTCCCTTTTAACATGAAAAAAGAAATATTTGGAATTCTAGAGGAAAGATTCACCACATCCCAGACTAAGTTTTGAATGTCCACTGGAATCAGTTGCCTGTTAGTCACAAATTCGATCGCCGCCGCCGAATCTGATTCCACCGAGGACATTAACAAAGCCTTCCTCTAGAGCCAACAAAATACCTTCTCTAATAGCCGACATCTCGCCCAATGCAAGTAAAAAAGGCGGATCGCAACCCCTATGATGGGTTTTCCATCCGAATCCCCGCAAACGAGGCCCAGCCCACTTCCACCCTCACTTAGAGCTGCATCCACATTAATTTTGACGAAGCCCAAAGGAGGAAAACCCATCTTACCAACATTCCGGACGATTCTTCGCTGAAGACGTCTCGCAACCCGAAGAGAAGAGGTGAAGCTCGGAGTACCCTGCCTCCATGCGCTTTCTCCACCACCGTCAGAGACCATTGTAATCCCTTAAACACCGGGTCATTTCGGGCTTTCCAAATTCTCCAGCATATGTATGCGATGAGAGATGATGCTTCTCTGAAATCTGATTTCTCCTCAGGTAGGCATCTCTTCCAATTTGAAATCGCATCATGCATCAAAGGATTCACCGGAGGAGAGAAAGAAAAGGGAGATGCAAACCATACTCTTCGGGCGAAATCACAAGTAGAAGGTGATCGATTGATTCCAAAGCTCACACCCGACTCGGATCAAAACTTTCGATTCTTTTGGAAAGCTCCTCCGCCGCCGGTAAAGCCCTAGTACACACTCTCCATAACATGTTTTTAATTTTTGGAGCCGCATGACATGTCCATATATTTTTCCATACTCTAGAATCAATATTTGTTCTACTGGATTCTCCCGATGTTGAGGCTTGTTGTACTTTTTCTTTCTCCCTGATATGACTCAAATTTCATTCACACATGATTTTTAGCTCCTTGTCTTCACACACACATAAAAAAAAAAAATTCTTCCCATGAAGCCTTTCTCCAGTATTAGAGATAGAGTGAGGCAACATATATGACTTCTCCAGGGAGAATTAAACCCTAACCTACCTCTTCACCGGAAGTATTGATTATTGTCAATGGGCCAACTCTTTAGTAAAAGAGGGATCTTTATATTTTGCTATCTTGAAGCCTACCATCACATAAGATCTTGCCACATAATCAACATAATACATCAAACGATTTGAATTAAATGTAACTTTACTCCCAACTTCATTTTTCAAACCCAAAACCCCCAATCCCTCCCTCCCTTCTCTCTCTCATTTGCCTTATTTTGCAGATTAAGGAGAGGCTCAGGATTTAGAACCATTAATGGACAATTCATTCATCCCTTGCTGCAGCAACAAGGGGAATTTATGTTGAAGGTGGAAATGGCAGGAATTGTGAAAGAAAAAAAATGAGGAAACGGAACAAAAATGCCATTGCAACAACTGAAACTTACCAATGTGGAGATGAAAATAGGAATTATGGAAGGGTGGTGCCAAGGAATGCAGAATGAAGGCTACAAGCAAAATTGGTAGATGGGAACTGTGGCTGGTGTTGGGCTTCAATAGGGGCTGCGTGTCCATTACGTGAGGCAGTTCTTTGTGCAGGAGACATAAATGCAGAGGGGTGGGAAAAATAACTATTGAGGACCTATTGATAGTGTGGTGAGGAATAAGAAGAAAAAAATTAAAGAATTTTATGAAAAAGTTGAAAATGTGGATATTACTTTTATCATTGAACCAAATAATCTAGATTTTGAAATTATGTAAAAAAAAATTATCTTTACCTCCATTTTTTCTCACCTCAATTCAAATTCTTCAAACAAATGACACCGAGAGTGAGTTTTCTAGCATTGATCACTTAATTGAGTGAGATAACTCATCAATTTTACCTTTCAATTAGTGGTGAGAGAGAGAGAGAGAGAGAAGAAGAGAGTTTTGCTGATTGAAGGAGACGGGTATTCAGCTCTTCTCTTTGGAGAGCATTTCCCAATTAGTTATATGGTTCTACTACGTGCAACATTCTAATCTCAACCATCACATTTGAGATCTACATGTCACCACGTGGTGATGATGCTTGCTCTGCACAACAAAGAGACGTGTACAACTAAGTAAAACAAAAATGGTCATGATTGTTTTTCAACTTCAATGATGTGCATTAAAATGTGCAATATTGTACTGCGTATTAAATGCGTTGATTTCAATTGAGATTTCAATCTTGACCGTTGGCAACAGGTGTTGCGCATCAACATTCAAGTCAAATTGTTGGACCATTGGCAGTAGGTGATGTGCATCAAATGTAGACCATTCAATCAAACTCTAGCCTTTTTAAGGAACCGACAATATTTTCCCAAGCACCAATTATTCTCAACGTGTTTTGGGTGACCCCACCCTACTAAAAAAGAAAAAAATCCCATACGGATCCCTCCCCCATGGCAGAAAGTTCCAATAATTGGGTGGGCAATAAAATCTCGTGACTAAGGTCTAAAGTACCGGTATCGAATATTGTATTTGTCAGGTAATTTTAAGAGATGTATCGTTTTGTATCGAATATTGTATCGCTCTGACTAATGTATTTAGTGTAATTCAATAGAGAGACGTATCGAGATGTATCGTATCAATTGGGTCAAATATAGATACGTATCGACTAGTATCATATGGTATCGTGGTATACTTTAAACCTTGCTCGTGACTGCTCGTACAAGCTCCATAAATTATATGAAAACCGATCAATCTAATCTAATAGCCTGCAAATTTAAGGACAAGTTCAGAACACACAATCTGAGAACGACTGGATCAGGATCTGGACAATCCAATGGTTTATGACTTTGTCAAGATCAATTAATAGTTAGATCTTCCAAATCTATCAATTAAGTGGATTCGTTTTCCAGACTTTTTCATAAACTTTTGAAATTGAACCATATTTGCATCTTCTAATTCTGTTACAACATACTTCACAGATTTGAATGCAAAACAAGGACCATCACCTCCAAGGCTCCAGCCAAACAAAAAAAACCAGAGTAGACTACCCACTGGGTTCAAGGACTACCCAGTGTGGACCTATTGTAAGTGCCAAATCCAACAGCTAGATCCAAAAAGAGCACTGTGTGCATTAACTTGGGAAATGAAGTATCACAAACTCTTCGGTTCTCGAGGTATGCAATCTAGCTGTCCTTAACGATCAAGTTACCCTATTCAGTATTTTTCACTCAGGTTGCCTTTGTTTACAAAGTAGATATAAATGGGTGAAAAAAAAAAATAAACAGGGCTCATGTGTAATGGGATGAGAGAAAGAAAGGAAATGAAAGAATTTTGTAAAAAAATATTAATTGTGAGTCTCACTTTTTACTTTTTCACAAAGTCACACATATTTTGTAGAGTTTTGAAAAGGCTTAAGGTGGGTAAATTGGGTTACCAATTCACCAGACAAGTTTTCTTAAATTAAAAAAAATTGTCTTTAATTTTTTCACCCCAAGAAACCAAACAAGCTATACTTTTAGAATTTTGGGCTGCGTTTGTTTGTAAAGGTGGGGTGGGGAAAAAAGAGTGGAAAAAAAATGTGGGTCTCATGTGTAGTAGGGTGAGAGAGAAAGAAAGGAAATGAAAGGAAAGAAAAGTGTAAAAAAGTATTAATTGTGGGTCCCACATTTTACTTTTTCACACTTTTTTACAAAGTCTCACACATTTTGTGGAATTTTAAAAATGCTTGGGGTGGAAAAGTTGGGTTGTCACCTCACGAGATAAGTTTTATTCTAATTTTTTCACCCTAAATAACCAAACAATCTACCCTTTTAGAATTTAAAAGAAAAATAGGTAAAGTTTAATTTTTCAAGAATTCTCTCACCCCATCTTTATTCCAGCAAACAAACGTAGCTTAAAGGAAAAGTTTAATTTTTCAAGAATTTTTCCACCCCACATTTATTCTAGCAAACAAACACAGCCTCAAGATAAAGAAGGTTCACTTCTTTACTGCTTTGTGATTTATCAGTTAAGAGAATTTCTTAGCCATAACCTTGGAGAAGTGTTGTATTTACTTACTGACTTAATCTCCAGAGACAGTCTGCCAAACAACCAAGTTGGCTAACTCTTGCTGTTTCTCTTTGTGACAAATTCTTGCTTGAATTATATCAGCTCAATAAACATATCCATTCTAGACCCAACATATCTTAATTGCTTGACCTTGCATCTCATGATTCATGAAACTTGAGGAAATCAAGGCTAAATTTAATATCTAGATTGTTTTTAATTTCCTCCAACCTCTAACAAGAGAAAATGGATCTCATTCTAAATAAGGTAGGGCAATCACTTCTCAATTTGCATTTTTTCTTAAAAAATAAATAAATAAATAAAGGACAATAATAATATGGATTCGATAATAATAGACTAGAAATAAAAGGACAATAATTAGGCTTTCACAAGTTGAAACATGTAAAATGCAATGTGTGTGGTCTAATTTCCAGATACAGAATACTCTATTTCTCACAAAACATGAGGGTCTCCAGAGTCCAGAGGTTGTACAAGACTTGAAAGTAGCCAGGTAAGGGGTGGGGAGACTTGAAGGTAGCCAGCCAATAAAACAAAAAAACTAGAGAAGAAAACTTTTTATATGATAATAATGGTGAGACATTAATTATCTAATGTGTCGCCCTGCTTTTTTATATTGTTTTGAGCATGAAGTGTAGTTACTCGATTCTAGATTATTTTTTTTTGGGAAAGCTGAGATTCATCTAGGCGAGCTTGCACACAGCTTGATTACATCCTCAGGAGGGAGACACTTTTTGCAAGGATCGAACCCATGACCTCTCCACTGAGAAGTATGGAATTCTACATTGATTTGAGATCTTTTTTGGCTATGTACCAGGGGTGTCAACAACTCAACGGTGTGGTTTGGGGTGGTTTCGGGCTGAAAAACACCTAGCCCAAACACGGCCCATTAGCAAAAAACGGTTTCAGGCCGGTTTTGGTTTGATGTAGTTTGGGTTTGGATTAACTAACGGTTTGAGCTAACGGCTTATGGTGTACAAGAAAAAGAACAAGATGAAATAATGAAACATCCTACAACAAAAGCCAAAATTCTATGAAGAGCAAAGTTGCAATAGGTCAATTTTTATTAAAAAAATCCACCAATCCTCTAGAAATCAAGAACCTAGATATTAACTAGTAGAATGATTATTTGATCTTTGAAATCATACATAATTTTTTTAATTGTCTATGTCAACTACCTAGTGGTAATATAATGATTCAAATACAATTTAATGTTAAATTACAAAACAGGTTGTAAAACGGACTATAACGGGTTGTGATTCGGTTTCGGGTTGGTGCGGGCTTCGCCACCCTCAGCCCAAACATAGCTCATTAAGGTTTGGTTTATATATAGCCCCAAAAGGCTGTGGGTGAAAGGGTAAGGTTACCTCTCTTTGTGAGGATACCAATCAGCTTAACTCTTTACAGGAAAGTACCTATTCAGCTAACCTCTAGGGAAGGTGCCTCTCTAATGGCATCTCCACACTTTTATCAAGCAGTGGGCTTTCCAGATTAGGACGCATGAAAAAATGGGTCTTCCGAATCAAGGCCTATGACCCATGATCCAAATCGTATAAAATTATTTATATTAATTAATATATTGCTATATAACCATTACTGGGTTACACCAGATGTCAGACTTGGTTCGCATCGCAATTGGTTCAATCCTTATCCCAAAGAAATATTACATAGGTCCTTACAATATATAAACGAGATAATCAACTCTTTTCACTCCGATGTGAGACTAAAGTTTTCGTTATAAAAACCAAAAAATAAATTAAAGACATGATTAAAACATATATTTATATAAAAATATAAAATAATAAATATAAAATTTTAAACATAATTTACAACACCTCAGTGATGCCTCTGCACTTGGCTTTCACTAGATAATTTCAACAACCGATACAATATTGTTTTTCTTAGGATAAATTCCTTGAATCACTACTACCAACCCAAATAAAGCTCTTGAAGATGTGAAGAAACACAACATCAGCTCAATAGCCAAATACAGGTATGTAACTCATAAACAAGGACCTCTCGAGATTGGGGAAGTTGCAAGGAACACTTTTTTATTCTCAATAACATAAACTTTCATCGAACTTTAGTGATACAATCATGTATGACAGACGGCCATTTCTTGATGGCACAAGGCTGTCTCTGATAAGAAAATTTGTTGGGGCCGAATCCTTGCAGCACTGCTATTTTGAGTCTCTTAAGCAAAGTAATAGACTTAAACATGCTCAGATAACGAGGATAGATATGATGTAAGACAAAACATACATTAGCAATAAAAATCTATATTATGTAATCTACAATCTAATCCGAATATAAACAAAAATTATACGTGTATCTGCACGTACGTATTTACTAGTTTAATTATAAAACATACAACGAAACTAAAATCCGAAGCTTTGCTCAAATGATAAAGATGGTAAGATAGAGGGTTAAAAAAGACAGAGAGGACCTGATGGAAAGCCTAGAAAAACCATTTGCTATAAAGGTTAAGGGTGCGTAATTTTTGACATTCTCTCATTCTAAGAACATAGAAAAAAACTGAACAATAAGTATTTGGTAAAACGGACCAATTTTATGGTTCTTAGATAATAATAGACTAATCGAATTTTTTGAGAAATTTTTTTGCAAAATTACTTTTACTTATTTCATCATTATCAACAAAGTAGTTTCAAAAATTTTGAAAATTAGAAAAAAAAAGAGGCATACATGACTGATAACTCAAATTTCATTCACACATGATTTCTAACTCTTTCCTGCCTTCACACATACACATAAAAATCTTCCCACAAAACCTTCTAAAACATCTATCGTCTCTCGTCTTGGTATCTACTCTCTTCTTCCTCTTTCTTTCTTTTTTTTTTTTTGTCTCTCAAGTATTGGAAATAGAGTGAGGCAACATATATGACTTCACGAGGGATAATTAAACCCTAACCTACCTCTTCACTGGAAGTATTGATTATTGTCAATGAGCCAACTCTTTGGTAAAAGAGGGATCTTTATATTTTGCTATCTTGAACCCTACCATCACATAAGATCATGCCACATAATCAACATAATACATCAAACGATTTGAATGAAATGTAACTTTAACTTCATTTTTCAAACCCAAAACTCCAAATCCCTCCCTCCCTTCTTTCTCTTTTGCCTTATTTTGCAGATTAAGGAGAGGCTCAGGATTAAGAACCATTAATGGACAATTTATTCATCCCTTGCTGCAGCAACAAGGGGAATTTATGTTGAAGGTGGAAATGGCAGGAATTGTGAAAGGAAAAAAAAAATGAGGAAATGCAACAAAAATGCCATTGCAACAACTGAAAATTACAATGTGGAGATGAAAATAGGAATTATGGAAGGGTGGTGCCAAGGAATGCAGAATGAAGGCTACAAGCAAAATTGGTAGGGCTGCATTTGTTTACTGGAATAAAGGTGGGATGGGAAAATTTTTGAAAAAATTGTAGATTTCTTACTTTTCCTTTAAATCCCAAAATGGTAGATTGTTTAGTTGCTTGGGGTAGGAAAATGGGAGACAAGTCTGCTGATTTGGCAACCCAACTTTTCCACCTCATGCCATTTTAAAACCCCAAAATATGTGACTTTGTGGGAAAGTTGGAAAAAGTAAAAAGTGAGATCCACCCCTATCACTTTTCCACAAAATCTTTTTTTTTTTCATTTCCTTCTCCCTCACCCCATTACACATGGGACACACATGTTTTTTTTTCCCACCCCACCTTTGCAAACAAACGCAGCCTAGATGTGAACTGTGGCTGGTATTGTTGATGGCCCATTTCCAAGCAAAATTGGTAGATGGTAATTGTGGCTGGAGTTGGGCTTCAATAGGGACTGCGTGTCCATTACGTGAGGTAGTTCTTTGTGCAGGAGAAATAACTGTAGAGGGGTGGGAAAAATAACTATTCGGGACCTATTGATAGTGTGGTGAGGAATAAGAAGAAAAAAATTAAAGAATTTTGTGGAAAAGTTGAAAATGTAGATATTACTTTTATCATTGAACCAAATAATCTAGATTTTGAAATTATGTAAAAAAAAAATATCTTTATCACCATTTTTTCTCACCCCAATTCAAATTCTTCAAACAAATGACACCGAGAGTGAGTTTTCTAGCATTGATCACTTAATTGAGTGAGATAACTCATCAATTTTACCTTTCAATTAGTGGTGAGATCAAAAGAGAGAGAAGAAGAGAGTTTTGCTGATTGAAGGAGACGGGTATTCAGCTCTTCTCTTTGGAGAGCATTTCCCAATTAGTTATATGGTTCTACCACGTGCAACATTCTAATCTCAACCATCACATTTGAGATCTACATGTCACCACGTGGTGATGATGCTTGCTATGCACAACAAAGAGATGTGTACAACTAAGTAAAACAAAAATGGTCATGATTGTTTTTCAACTTCAATGATGTGCATTAAAATGTGCAATATTGTATTGCACATTAAATGCGTTGATTTCAATTGAGATTTCAATCCCGACCGTTGGCAACAGGTGTTGCGCATCAACATTCAAGTCAAATTGTTGGACCATTGGCAGTAGGTGATGCGCATCAAATGTAGACCATTCAATCAAACTCCAGCCTTTTTAAGGAACCGACAATATTTTCCCAAGCACCAATTATTCTCAACGTGTTTTGGGTGACCACCCTACTAAAAAAGAAAAAATCCCATACGGATCCCTCCCCCATGGCAGAAAGTTCCAATAATTGGGGTGGGCAATAAAATTTCGTGACTAAGGTTTAAAGTATCGGTATCGAATATTGTATTGGTCAGGTGATTTTAAGAGATGCATAGTTTTGTATCGAATATTGTATCGCTCTGACTAATGTATTTAGTATAATTCAATAGAGAGATGTATCGTATCAGTTGGGTCAAATATAGATACGTATCGACTAGTATTATATGGTATCATGGTATACTTTAAACATTGCTCGTGACTGCTCATACAAGCTCTTTTTTTTTTTTTTTTTGGTAAACCAAGCTCCATAAATTATATGAAAACCAATCAATCTAATCTAAGAGCCTGCAAATTTAAGGACAAGCTCAGAACTACACAATCTGAGAACGTGAGAAAGACAGGTACGGGCTGGAACATGATGTGGACAACCAAAAAGGAATCCATTCATCCAATGGTTTATGACCTTTTCAGATCGATTGATAGTTAGATCTTCCAAATCTATCAATTAAGTGGATTCGTTTTCCACTCTTTTTCATAAACTTTTGAAATTGAAGCATATTTGCATCTTCTAATTCTGTTACAACATACTTCACAGATTTGAATGCCCAACAAGGACCATCACCTCCAAGGCTCAAACCAAACAAAACCAGAGTAGACTATCCACTGGGTTCAAGGACTACCCAGTGTGTACCTATTGTAAGTGCCAAATCCCACAGCTAGACCTAGATCCAAAAAGAGCACTGGGTGCATTAACTTGGGATATGATGTATCACAAACTCCTTGGTTCTCGAGGTATGCAATCTAGCTGTCCTCAATGATCAAGTTATCCTATTCACTATTTCACTTAGGCTGCGTTTGTCTGCAAAGATAGAGTGGAAAAAAAAAATGTGGGCCCCATATATAGTGGGATGAGGGAGAAAGAAAAGAAAATAAAAGGATTTTGTAGAAAAGTGATAGTGATGAGTCTCACTTTTTATTTTTCTAAATTTTTTCACAAAATCTCATCAAATTTGTGGGATTTTAAAAAGACTTGAGGTGGGGAAGTTGGGCTGCCACCTCATCAGACAAATTTTCTTGATTCAAGAAAGCTTGTCTCTCACTTTTCTACTCGAAACAACTAAACAATATACACTTTTAAGAAAAGTATATGGGAAAAGTAGAAAATTTTGTTTTTTTAAAGAATTTTCCCACCTCACCTTTATTCCAGCAAACAAACATAGCCTGAGGCTGCGTTTGTTTGCAAAGGTAGAACAAAAAAAAAAAAAAGAGTTGGAAAAAAATATGTGGGTCTAATGTGTAGTGAGGTGAGGGAGAAGAAAAAGAAATGAATGGATTTTGTGAAAAAGTATTAATTGTGGGTCTCTACTTTTTATATTTCCACAAAGTCCCACACATTTTTTAGGATTTTGAAAAAGCTTGAGATGATAAGTTGATTTGCCACCTCACCAGATAACTTTTTAATTTTCTCACTTCAAGCAACCAAACAAACTATACTTTTAAAATTTAAAAAAAAAATTTAATTTTTCAAGAAATTTTTCTGCCCACCTTTATTCTAGCAAACAAATGCAGCCTCAAGGTAACAAATGTTCACTTTTTTATTGCTTTGTGATTTCTCAGTTGAAAGAACTTCTTAGCACAACCTTGGAGAAGTGTTGTATTTACTTTCTGGCTTAATCTCCAGAGACAGTCTGCCAAACAACCAGGTTGGCTAGCTCTCACTGTTTCTCTTTGTGACAAATTATTGCTTGAATTAGATCAGCTCAATAAATATATCGATTTTAGACACAACACATCTTAGTTGCTTGACCTTACATCTCATGATTCATGAAACTTTGAGGTCGTCAAGGCTAAATTTAATATCTAGATTGCTGTCAATTTCCTCCAACCCATAACAAGAAAAAATGGATCTCATTCTAAATAAGGTAGGGCAGTCAGTCACTTCACTCTCAATAATGCCCCAGAAACCAACAAGACAACCTCTATCTTTATCACAAGGCCCAGATTTGCTTCTTTTGTCACGGAGTTACTTGATTGTTGGGTTAGTAAGGTTTTCATGTAAACCAATTTGAGTATGGATTTGATCAAAATAGACTAAGGGGCAAAAGGACAATAATTAGGCTTTCACAAGTTGAAACATGTAAAATGCAATGTGTGGTCTAATTTCCAGATACAGAGCACTCTGTTTCTCACAAAACATGAGGGTCTCCAGAGTCCAGAGGTTGTACAAGACTTGAAAGTAACCAGGTAAGGGGTGGGGAGACCCTTTCTCGTTCATGGTGGAATGTCCCACCTTTATTTATGGTTGATGTCTCTTTATTGTCCAGGTCTCCTGGCTTACACTCTTTTACTTAATGACATGTTTTTAGTTCTTGACCAAAAAAAAAAGGGGTGGGGAGACTTGAAGGTAGCCAGCCAGCCAATAAAAGCAAAAAACAAAAGAAGAAAACCTTTTATATGCTAATAATGGCGAGACATTAATTATCTAATGTGTCGCCTTGCTTTTTTATATTGTTTTGAGCATGAAATGTAGTTACTTGATTGTAGATTTTTTTTTCATCCGACCCAGTTGCGCGCACCACCTTGATTACATTCTCAAGGGGAGATGTTGTCTGTAAGGATTAAACCCATGACTTTTCCGCTGAGAAATATGGATCTCTACCACTCTATCAATCCTGCATTGATTCGAGATTTTCTTTGGCTATTTACCAACCTTAAATTAGTCCAATCTAAATTTCTAGTTGGCGACGAACCATGTAAAGTAGTAATTCAATCATCAAAAATAAATAAATTGTCAAATGAGCCAATCCTTTTTCTCAAATTTTAAAATTTCTTTTTTCCCTTTTCTGATTTTTTTTTTGGTTGTAGTCTTTTTCTTCCTTTTTCTTTGCCACCAAAACAAACTGTATGATGATGAAATATTATCATCAAAGAAATTAAGCAGATTTCACAGGTTATTTAAAAATTTTCTTTTTATGTGTGGTCCAATTTCGAAATACTTAACTACTCTATTTCTCACCAAAAATGAGGGTCTTTACAGGTTGTACAACTTGAAGGTAGGGTAGGGTAAGGGGTGGGGAGTGTGTGTTAGGGATTTATTTGGTAGCCAAGAAAAAAAACGAAGAAAACCTATTATATGATAATAATGATGAGACAATAATTGTCTAATGTGTCGCCTTGATTTTGAACATGAACTGTTGTTATGGTTCATAACCCATAGGAATCCTGGTCCAAGGTTTAAAGTATCATACGATACTATACGATACTTACCGATACATATCTATATTTGACCCAACTGATACGATACATTTTGATACGTCTCTCCATTGAATTATATTAAAATACATTAGCCACAGCGATGCAATACTCCTGATACGTCTCTTAAAATCACCTGACCAATACGATACTCTATACTGATACTTTAAACCTTGCCCTGGTCATTCTATTTTATTCCATATATTCTTTGGCTATGCACTAACCTTAAATTACTCCAATCTATATTTCTACTTTGCCGACTGGCCATGTAAAGTACTAATTCTATTTCTATCATCCAAAAAAATAAATTATTAAATGAGCCTATCCCTTTTCTTAAATTTTAAAATTTCATTTATCCCTTTTTTTTGTTTTTTTGGTAGTCCTTTTCTTCCTTTTTCTTTCCCACAAAAACAAACAGAATGATGATGAAAAATCATCAAAGAAATTAAGCAGATTTCACACGTTATTTAAATTTTCTTTTTATAGGGGGTTGTCAACCGCTCATTTGATTATTTGAAGTCTCCGCGGCAAACTCTTGAGACAAAATTTTTGCAGGTTTGGAGAATCTCTCCCCAGCTCTTAGCAGGAACCCTAAGAAAATGCTGTCTCTGCAGGCTTCACTTCCTCCAATCAATATTGGGTTTTATAATTGTAACCCAAAACCAGCCTTATGTTTACTCCATGATAGATCTCGCAGCAGTAGTAGAAACTTCCCAGGAGAGTTCCCTTCTCTTCAGAAATATATTTTCTGTGCAAGTGCAACACCGGCAGATGTGGTATTCAAAGGAGAAGAAGTGAAGGGAAGAGATTCTGGTGCTGGAACTACAGCAGAAGAGGCTCCTGTGTTACCAAATGGGCTCCAGCCTGAGTTAATACCCAAACATGTGGCGATTATTATGGACGGAAACGTGAGGTGGGCGAAGAAGAGGAATATGCCTTCTTCGTTTGGTCACGAAGCTGGTTATGGGTCTTTGAGAGAGGTTATTGAGCTCTGCTGCAAATGGGGGATTAGTGTTCTCACTGTTTTCGCTTTCTCAACTGAAAACTGGATTCGACCCAAAGTGGGTTGCCCCCTAATCATTTTTGAGTTCCCTTGTTCTCCTGGAATGAAAACTGCTTATCTGATTTTTCGGTGATTTTCCTGTCCTAGCGTAATGAATAGCTCTGTTCTGTCGCAGGTGGAGGTTGATTTTTTGATGAACTTGTTCGAGAGTGTGATTAAGAACGAAATGCAAAATTATATGAGGTACTTCTCTCAAACCAAAATGGCATTTTGATATGAAAATGTCGAATCTGATAGATAGGCAATCAGTCAGACATTCATCACTGTTATCAAAATATTGAGAACACCATTCATTGGAGTTGTGGAGGATAAAAGTGATGATACAAACATACCATTGAACTGTGCTTAGCATATGGCAGCTTGAAGCTGTAAAACCTTCAATGTGGCTACTGTTTTCTTGTTCAGTTTTTGTTTTGTTGTGGTTGTTCTTGTAGTTGTTTTTTTTTTCTTTTCTTCTTTCTTTCTTTCTTTCTTTCTTTTTTTTTGGGGTGGGGGTGGGGGGTTGGTAATCAAATCAAATCTCTCTCTGATGGCTCATCCGTTATTAAGTGAAATATCTTTACTGTGGAATGATGCCTTGATTATAGCAGCCCTAGAAAATCAAGTGAGTTAGTGCAATATCAATATGACTTTGACATTGTTTGGTTCATCCAAGATTCGGCTGGGTAGCTTTGGTTTAAGTTGTAGCCCTGGAGTTACAGGTGTAACTGGAAGGTTGATGCAATTTACTATCTTTTAGAAATCATCTATGACTCTCAGGATCCTTTCTGCAAATTAAAAACAGTGTCTTCCATTTTTTTTTGGGGAACTTTTTTGGTTTTTATGCTTGTTAGAGATAATATCTCAGCATTACCTCATTGAACACATGGGATAATGCTGAGATATTATCTCCAAAAAGATGCATGATTACCATGTGTGTGCTGCTCCAAGGATGGGAGATTGCATTTTAGATTTACCTCATTGGACACATGGGATAATGCTGAGATATGATCTCTAATAATGCTTGCCCTATATCAGTAAGAAAACAGCTTTTGTTGCTTACTTTGATGATGAAGTGAGGTTGAATGCTTACTGAAGTCCTGAATATTTTTGCTCAACCTTTTTGTACTCGATTTATGAAACATAAATTGGTTTTCGTCTAAGTATAAATAAAACTAATCAGATAATTTTTTAAGCTTAAAAAAGGTGTCGAAATTTTCTATGTGTGTCTGGGTAGAAGTGTATGATGAACATTTGATTGTCAGCCTAAAGTCTTGCATATTCACATTTGGTATGTCCCCTCTATCAATTTTCTTGCTTTATGCCCTTAAACATGGAGGTTGTTTGGTCTAACATAATCATTTGTCAGTGTTAAGAATTAAGCTTTGAACTTAGGGATGTCATTTAACTTAGAAAAAGAAAATGTGAGACATCCCATTTAGTTTTTATTCTTTAGTGTCTTATTTGTTTGAAGAAGAATATCTCCCATGGTGAGTCCATAGATCCTATTTCCTTGGCTGCTTGGGTTAATGCTACAAACTTATCATACCCTTTTATGTGGTGCATTTTTTATTTGACAAACCCTGATGATGAAATTTTCAGGGGTATTATCTATCCCTATGTCATGGTTTTTCTCTCATCTTGTGAAGCTTACATACAGGATTACCAAAAAAAGTATATTTAAGCCTTTATGAATTTCTTGTCTACTCTCACTAAGTTACATAAGTCAGTTAAGGTTCTATTAAATGGTATATTTTAGTCTCTCTGAAGTTTCTATACTTCACTATTAATATGATATAATTTAATCTCTGAAGTTTCTCTAAGGCTTTATTGATTTTCAGATGTGCCTTAAAAGAAAGATAAGACTCTGGGAGTTTAGCTGTTGTAGCTTTTATAAGTATATCGCTGAACCCCATAGAAGTGTAATTTCTGGCATCCAGCTCAATCTTACAAATGCCATTCTCAAGAACTTGGTTCCATACCTTATCAATTTAGAGTAACTACCAAGAGGTAATCCACAATATTTGGTAGGTCAATTCACAAATCTACATCCAAACATCAAAGTGAATATATAAATCTCAGAATCACCATAAAAAAACTCTTATCCAGGTTGAATTCTCAGCTGAGAAATATATGAAACATACTTGTCAAAATGCTAAGTGAACCAAGGGTTGGAGAAGGTAAAATGCCAAGCCAAACCAATTAGGCAGGAAAGGCGCCTGCCTAGGCGACTGAGGTGCCCAGGTCAACCAGAGCACTTGGACGCCTAGGCGACGCCTTGACAATTATGACGGAAAGACTTCAGAAGACCCTAACCTTCCTCACAGCAGCGGCAGTGGCCTCAAAAGCACAATGGTGTCACCACAAATAGAAGATGAGAGACAACCTCATTCTCTGCGCCTTGAACCCTTGGAACTGTACCGTTAATTGGCTCATTGTAGTACCCTCATCAGTATAGCTAAACTGTTTTTGGGGTCTCTTCAACACTCTCAAGACAAAATTGAATTGCCAAAATGAGATAAAGGGGAAAGAGAATTCCAAACAAATGCTACTAGGAAGGAATAATTTTCCTATAAAGAGCATTGTAATAAAAGCCAGAACTACACACACTATGGTGTCAAACTTTGGATTCGAGAAAATCACCACAACCAAATTTGTGGAGCATTGACATCCAGGATATTTTTGACATGGACAGTTCATCCTGTAAATTACGCAATCTACTAAAATCCACCATTAGAAAATGATAAACGTGCCTTCATAGCTTAACTAACTGAAAAGTAACTCTCTTAAAATTGTGATTGATTGTAAGGATCACCTTGCAAATTGGGTTTGGTATACAAACTAATTAAGGGAATTGGTTGAGTTCTAAGTGATGTTCCCAAAAGAATGAGGCTCTATGTGCCAAAACACCATGGAGATTTTATTTTCTCTGCTGGGAAGTTTAATGCACTTCGTGGTTACTTATGGAGAGTCTGATAATCAGATTACACTAACTTATCCTTAGGGAACAGTATTAGAAGGCTCTTCCTGCCCTTCTTAAACCATATCAGACATGATGTGGGAGATGGGAGATGAAGTAGGTTTTGGAGGATTTTGGGTGTGTGGTGGAAGGATAATGTTGTATTTGTCGGTCATCAAGGCTATATGATTTGCTAAGGGTGAAGAGCAGGACCATAGGAGAGTATGTGGCTTGCAGCAGCTCTGATGTTGACTGGGACTTTGACTTGGTTACTTGCTTGGTTGAATGTTTATACCCCTTTCTCTGAGCCTGATAAGTGTGTTTGGACTTTGACTTGTAATAGCCAGTTTCCAAAATCATATTCGCAAATCCTTCTCTCCCTGTTCCCAAAGCAACTTAGTTTATCCCCTTTTTATTTGGGAATCTGGGTGGTGATGCAAGGCTATTGCTTGGGTAGTGTGATACAAGAAGCCGAATACCAGTGATGGGTTGCAGATGAGAGTGACAGGAAGTTGTATTTTCCTTGTTTACCTCCTCTGTGCGTTCAACCAAATCTATGGGTCCTTTTTTTTTTTTTTTTCCTTTATGTGCTTGCTTTAAATCTTCCTGGGGCCATTTTGTGTCTATTTTTCTGAACTGGAATCACACTCAGTGTCTCCAAGAACTTATGGAGTTTTCGCAATGTATTTGCTTTACAAAGCGGGAAAAGCTGATATTGATGTCTGTCTTAGAGGTTGTTATTTTAGGTCTTCCCGCTTTTACCTCCTTCAAAAATTGAATCACTCCTTACTGGAACATCTGACAGCCTCCATCATCCATTGGCATCCCACCTCAAACGACTTTCCCATGTATTTCCTGGATAATTTTTGTAAGGTTAAACTCTGATTAGGAATATCTTATATGATTCATACACTTGTAATAAATCTATTTGAAGTTGTAATTGGTGTGTCTCTTAGTGAAAGCCTGAACCCCACTGTGCAAGCTCAACTTCAAGGGCTTGCTTGAGTCCGGCTTGACCATAATGGTCTAGAGTTTTGGTGCTTTCAGTTTCGTCAGTGCTTATGAGAAATAATTGTCTAACCAATTGCTTGAATGGTTTTGTGAGAAGTCGAAGGGTGAAGTCGAGTGAGTGGTATATGTGGTTCTAACTGTCAATTCCGACCCAATACTGATGACAATGCTTAGATATATTTTCATCGATAAACTACATGTTCAGTGGATTCATTTTACCTGTTGTATTTTACTAAAAGCCCTTGAGATGCTTCATTCCATCCAGCAACAAACATGGCGTGAGATCTGGTGCTAGAATATCTTGTCAGAATAATCACTGTTTCTCTTCTCACTAATTATCTAGTTATGTTTTCGTCTAGCACGACACCTCCATCCACTTCACCCTCTTTCTTCCCCCTAAAAATAGGGGGAAAAAAAAGAACAGGCTGTGTCCAAGTACATGCAGTTATGAACAAGAAAACTTTTGTTTGTGCCAACTTATACTCCCTTTAACTGAACAAAATTCTTGATTTGCTTTTTTGGAGTTAGCACATGGATTAAGCTGTGGTTATTCTTGACTTGCCAGTGTTGAGGGTTCAACTGGGTGGGTAGTGGGCTGCTTCAGGTTTGAGAGAGTTTCTTGGTTGAGCCTGATCACAGTACCTAAAATTTGTAGTGCCTGGGTTGGTCTGTCTGGTTAACTGCCTTTTTATGGGGTTTAGAAGTTGTCTGTTGTCATCATCAGTGTCATGTTATGCAATCCTTCTGCTCTTAATATGACTTCAAATAGAGCAAATCGGAGAGCAAAGATCCAACTGGCAAACCCTGTTTAGCTGGTTTATGGTGTTGGAATGCTATTCTTGTAATACGTGCCATTTCGAGGTCAGGAGCAGAACCGTTGAGCAGTTAAGATGTGGTTCATAGCTGTTGGGTCAATGCTCTAGAGATAGTGCCATTGTTGTGAGCTCTTTAGCTTCCTTTTATATAATTAACATTCTGTTTCTTCTGGGATCCATCATTTGGTTGGGATAAGGCTGAGCTATTGTTGTTGTTGGTCCTGTTTGTTTGTGACAGAGAAAATATTCGAATATCCGTAATTGGTGACCTCGAGAGGCTCCCAGTGTCCCTGCAGAAATGGATAGCTGAAGCTGAGGAGACCACAAAGAACAACACAAGATTCCAACTGATTCTTGCAGTCAGCTATAGTGGGAAGTATGACATAGTTCAAGCATGTAGAAGCATTGCTGAGAATGTAAGTAATGGTCTCATCCTGCCAGATGACATCACTGAAGCTGTAATTGAACAAGAACTAGAAACAAACTGCACAGATTTTCCCCACCCTGATCTGCTTATCCGTACTAGTGGCGAACAAAGGGTCAGCAACTTCTTGCTATGGCAGCTGGCCTATACTGAATTTGTCTTTGTACAACCACTGTGGCCTGATTTTGGAGAAGCTGAATTTGTGGGTGCAATAAGTTCATATCAACAAAGGCGACGACGATATGGTGGGCGAGATTCATAACCCACATGTATACAATATGGGGAGGAGTTTGGAACCCATAAGCCAAGATTCGCGTGTCTTCATCATTCATATTGTAAGCTAGTTATCAGTGTACCTTGTTAAGCTTTCTGGTGGCTAAACCAGGGTCCCTGCACTAGGCAGGATGAACGACTCCATTTCAATTGTTAAAGTATCAGCTTAAGCTGTAGCTAGGAATTCCCAATGTGTGGAATAACAATCTATTTACAGGAGGCATAATCATAAATGTTATTGTTCTCTGAATAATATCTCTGTTCTGCATTCACTTGTTATCCATTAAAATACTTCAGCAAAGTGGTGATGGTGATGATTTACTGTACATTCCAGAGACAGAGGCTACATTGGGTGTGGAAGATCAGAAAATCCTGATGATAGTTTTATGTAAATGATAGTAATGGATACTGTACTCTATTTCATCTTGATTAAATAGTCATGTACATTCTTTTAAGAAACCTCTTTTTAGGCTGATAGGTTAGTGCATCAACTTAGTAACCATTCTATGATGTAGCTTCTTTTCTTTTCCTTAGTAATAAAGTTATTTTTCTACTTAAAATGGTTACTTGAACAACTAGTTTGTTTCTTGGGTTTCTGAAGTGTAAGAAGCATGATCCAAGCACATTAAGATATGTATGAACATTGCTTGCAGATCATAAGATACTGTCCACCTCTAGGTTTTCTCCTCAAAGACCAGAAAACTTAGCAACATTCTTGCAATAATTTTGTTTTCAATCTATCATTAGAAATTAATTGATCTATGTTTCAAGGGTTACAATGGGGGTGTCAATCGGGCTGGTTCTAGGTTGTTGATCTGGTTTTCTAGGGGTTTTGGCTCTAACCCAAGATCATTAACTAATGGGAGGTTCGGTTCTTGATCGGGTGGGAAGCCTGAAGAAGGATGGTAGGAGTTTCTCTATAAAAACAGAAGGATAATAGGAGTTTTTCTATGAAAATGAGAGCTTCATCATACACAAATGTAATCTTTTCGTCCATACAAAAAAGCAATAATTTTGTGCATTTGCTTCAAGAAGCACATTTTTTCCTAAGAAAAGAAACAGTTTGATTCATCATACACAAATGTAATCTTTTCGTCCATACAAAAAAGCAATAATTTTGTGCATTTGCTTCAAGAAGCACATTTTTTCCTAAGAAAAGAAACAGTTTCACCACCTCAAAGTTCAATCAATTTACAGCCATATACAAAGTTAGTTTGGGCTCTTTGTTAGTCCTGTATGCTTACTGTGTATCTTTGTCTAGCAAATTTTCTTTTGGTAATGATTTCAACAAGTCTTAGTTGAGCAACCAAATAAAGCATTTTTTATTATCAAGTTCTTAATTTAGATTGAAAAGGAGCACTGGCTAAGAAGCTTTGATAATTACAAGGTGAGAGTGTGAGACTAGACCAATTTTTTGGACTCGAAACTGAAAGAACCTTATGATCTAAGAAATTTATTATAATATTAACATTCCTAGATATTATATCTTTCGGTTTCGGGCTAAAAGGATGACCACTTTCTAGTCAGTGGTTGGTGGACTTTCTACACCTTCACTTCCTGCTTGTTTTGAATAGAAGAAATGTTAAAATAAAAAAATAAAAAATTCGTAGATAAATAGAAAATATTAAAATCCTCAAACTATTAATCTGTGTCCTCTACGTTCAAAAAATATAATTGACCTGCAACTCTGCAAGTGTCTCTTTGGGTCCTAGGTCATGTCTTTATTTATTATTTTATTTTGTTCCATTTGTTTGTTTTTTTTGATTGACAGCTGTTCTATATAATAAAATAAAAAATGTGCAAGCCGTATGGTTTGAAAACTAGTTAGATCTCTCGAGATATCTCACTTTTCTCCAAAAAATGTAGATAGAGATGTGAAGTTAAACCTAACAAATCTAAATATCTGTTAGAATCGAGATCTTAGAAAATGACTGAAAATCTTCATCGAAGCCCATTTTTCTGACTTCTGAGTCGAAATATTTCGAGTTGATATCAGTGCTCTCCTTCCCCACCCATTTGCTGTCTCATAGGAAAAGTCTATTTTGTATGAGTGTCTTTTTTTTCTCTCTTTTGTAGAAGCTTTCACCTTCATCATGTATTATTCTTCCAATATCTATTGCAGCGAATGTCAAATTACGTAATGAGCCACTATTACTATTAAACATCAACCATATAAACCCTAATAATGTAACCCAAATCACCATACTTTGCAAACATTTTTAAGACAAAGGCCGCCGCCTCCCCCTCCCTCCCCCCCCCACCCCCCCTTGTTTTTTTTTTTTTTTTTACACAAAGACTAATAGTCCCACTCATTGTAAAGTTCCTTTACTTGTAGAACTCTACTCATTGTAAAATACCACATCATGTACACTACCATCTCTATTTAAAGATAATGAAAGCTTTCCCCAGAATACAGTTGATTGGGGATTTCACCGGGACGGACTCATCGAAGATCGAACCACGTTAAAATTGTGTTTCTATTTTGAACATGGTATGAGCATATACGATCCGGGAATTAATTCGGTGGTGGCAAAGATCCGGCTTGGTATTTTTCGGTTCTTGAACCCTCTTCTCGGCTTTGTGCTGCATCTCCGCAAGGGAGACGATTGCTTCCCTCTCGAATTGCTGAAGCGGTTTAGTTCACGAGCAACGTTGATTATCTTCACGAGTCCGTTTTTGAGAATCACAGACATCTTTAGTTTCTTGTTAGACAAAGGAGGCGTGTCAAGTGCAAACTTGATAAATTGGGCCCACCAAGCACGCTTTCAATTGAAAATCTTGAAGCTCCACGTGCCCTTTGCCAAATTCAAGATAAGTACATTCTGTCTCTTTTTGTGTTCTTTGTTTGCTTGGCACTTGGTTAGTGCTTGGGTCTCACGTTTTGAAGCCTTCAAAAAACCTTTTTTGCCCTTCGCTTTGGGTTTAACGTGTAAACCCTTTGCCATTCGATTTTGTTTCTCCAAATTAAAAAAAAAAAAGGGAGAAAGGAAAGGCAAAACATCTCTTTTAACCCTTTGCTTGATTATTGATTGGTTGTTGCACGGGTAGAAGTATTCATCATGACTGATTCAAAGGTTTCATACGAATCCGGTCGTCTTACCTCACCTTACTCAATGAGAGAAATTTTTGACTTGGTCTCGTGCAATAACCGTGCCTTAGGTGGTCGTCTAAAATTGGTCATGTTAATGGACGGACCAAAGCTCTTGATATTGTTGACCCCAAATATGGTGAATGGCTTGCCAATGATAACCAAGTTATGACTTGGCTTTTTAATTCCATGGAACCTCGGATATATGAGATTTTTGCTTACTCGAAACGGCTAAATCTCTGTGGGATGCCTTAAGTCTTATGTATGGACAAGCTGATAATTCCTCTAGAATCTATGAACCGCAACAAGAGATTGCTCATGTTGAGCAAGGATCTTCTCAGTTTTTTCGACCATCTTGGAAACCTTAAAAGAAATGGGATGAACTTCGTCGAGATCGTCCCCCACCCAAACTATTGATGAATATATGAGAGAGATGAGCATGACCGTGTCTTTCAACTGTTAGCCGGTATTCGACCTGAATATGAAGACTTAAAAAGAGAGACATGAATTATGAATTGAAATTCCCACATTCACTCGCTTGTGCCACTATTCGAGAGAAGAGACTAGAAGACGTGTTATGCATCGAATCTAAAACAGGGACCGATCAAAGTGAGACTATTGCCCATGTTGCAAAAACAAATATTTTTCCTAATCGCCTGGAAATCAAGTCTCTTATGGTCGTCATCGTGGGAAAGGTCGTGGAACTCGACCTACTTATCATTGTGATCATTGTAATCGTGATGGTCATTCTAAAGAACGTGTTTGGCAGTTGCACCCTCACTTGCGTCCTTCTAAAGATCGGACCACCACTAAAACATCGGATCCAAAAATTGTTGCGCAAGCAAGCTCTTCGATTTTCGGGGTTCTCTTGAGCAGTTGCATCTCAACTACAACAGTTCCTTCAGTCAAATAGTTCCGTTCGCTCGAGCTGAATCAAGCAATGTTGCTCACACCACGGTACTCCCCTTGCCCTTTCCACTTTATCTCGGAATTATTTTATAGTGGATTCGGTGCAACCGACAATATGTGTCGTTCTTCATATTATTTATCTGATTTGAGTACTGATAAAGTGGACTCCTTCCCTCCTATTACGGTTGCTAATGGCACCACTGTTCCTATTCAAGGACATGGGAAATTGAATTTATTTTCAACTGAAGCAGATGCATTGTTTGTGCCATCTTTGTCTATGAATTTACTATCAGTTAGCAAGATCACTAAAAGTTTGAATTGTCATGTGATATTTTCCAAGGACAAAGTAATATTTCGGGACAGAGAACCGGAATGACGATTGGTGAAGGTCGCTGCAAGATGGTCTCTATGTGTTGGACTCTCCAAACAATGCTTTGGTTTCTTTGAGAAAACCTGAGAAATCCCAACTTTGGCATTGGCCTATGGGTCATCCTTCTGATAGGATTCTAAATTTTTTGAATTCATCTTTCTTTTTTGATTCCAGTTGTTGTGATGCTTGTCATTTTGCTAAACAACATAGGTTGCCTTTTCCGAACAGTACTCATGTTTCCAAGACGTTTTTGAGATTGTGCATCTCGATGTTTGGCACTCTCCTATGGATTCTAGAGATGGTTTTAAATATTTCATTAGTTTTATTGATGATAAATCACGAGCCACGTGGTTATATTTATTGCGATCCAAGAATGAAGTTTTGCAGATATTTCAAGATTTTTGCAAAATGGTTCACACTCAATTTCAGACGAGTATTAAAATCTTGCGGATGAGATAATGGCACGAGTATACAAATACTCCCTTCCAGTCCTATCTTAGAAATATGGGAATCTTGCATCAAACATCCTGTGTTGGCACACCTCAACAAAATGGAGTTGCTGAACGTAAGAATAGGCTTTTCTTTGGAGGTGACCCGTTCTTTACTTTTTCATGGAAATCTTCCAAAAATTTATTGGTCTGATGCGGTTCTTACAAGTTGTTATTTGATTAATCGTCTTCCAAGTAGTGTGTTACAATTCAAGATTCCACTGGAAGTTCTCTATAATCGTTCAATTACAATGACTCATCTTAGAGTCTTTGGTTGTGTTGCTTATGTTCACTCGCAGCATGGTAGCAAACTTGATCCTCGTTCTCAGAAGTGTGTATTTTTGGGGTACTCGACATCACAAAAGGGCTATAAATGTTATCATCCTTCCACCAAGAAAGTTTTTATTTCTCGTGATGTTTCCTTTAATGAAACTCACATGTTTTATCCTGGCAGGAGTCAAATTCAGGGGGAGAATATGGATAATTATAATGAACTTGTTGTGCAGGAATTTGCTCCTACCCCATTATCAAGTATGCCAGATAGCTCATCAATCGACATTGAGCAACAAAATCTTGATACTCAAGAAGAACCACAACTATTGGTTCCACCTGAGAATGAGCAGACATCATCTATACAAGTTCGAAGGTCAACTCGAGTCTCTAAACCTTCCATCAGATTGCATGACTTTTCAACATATCATGCAGTAAAATATCCCATTCAATCTCATATTTGTTATGATCGTATTTCTCCTCAATTTCTTACATTTTTAACTGCCATTGATGATCATAAGGAACCAATTAATTACATTGAAGCCAAGAATTCATCAGTATGGATAAAGGCTATGGAAGACGAACTAAAGGCCCTTGATAAGAATCATACTTGGGATATTGTTCCACTTCCAAATGGTGTACACCCAGTTGGTTGTCGATGGGTCTATAAAACCAAATACAACGGTGATGGTACAATTGAAAGATACAAGGCTAGGCTTGTTGCCAAAGGATATACCCAAACATATGGGGTTGACTATAAGGAAACTTTTGCACCGGTAGGTGAAGATGAACACCGTAAGAGTGTTAATGTCAATAGCCGTCAATTGTGAATGGCCTCTCTTTCAAATGGATGTTAAGAATGCATTCTTACAAGGAGATTTGCTAGAAGAAGTATACATGGAAGTTCCTCCAGGTCATCCATTAAAAAATCAAGATGGTATTGCTGTAGATTGAAAAAGGCAATATACGGTCTTAAGCAATCACCACGAGCGTGGTATGAGAAGTTAAGTACAGCCCTTATAGTTTTTGGATTCAAAAGAAGTGGATCGGACTCTTCAATGTTTGTCAAGAAAACTACGGCGGTATAGTTGTCGTCTTAGTCTACGTTGATGACATAGTTATCACTGGAGATAATCATCAGGAAATTACTACTCTCAAGCAATATTTGGATAAAACTTTTGACATCAAGGATTTGGGAAAACTTCGATATTTTCTTGGTATTGAAGTTGCAAGCTCTAGTAAGGGATTGTTCATTTGTCAAAGGAAGTATACTCTTGACCTTCTAAAAGAAACTGGAAAAATGGGTGTGAAACCAGCTAATTCTCCCATGGACTATAATAGCAAAGTGGTCAATGATTCTACTCCTCTGCAAGATATTGGTTGTTTCCAACGATTAGTAGGACGGCTAATTTATCTTACTATTACTAGACCGATATTGCTTATTCGGTGAGTTATGTGAGCCAATTCATGCATGCTCCTACCAAAGGACATATGGAGTTGGTAGACCGTATTCTATGTTACTTGAAGTCATCTCAGGACGAGGTATATGGATGAAGAAAACCGGGGAACACTATTATTGAAGGATTCTCGATGCTTGATTGGGCGGGTAATCCTATTGATCGAAAATCAACTACAGGCCTCGCGTATTTGTTGGAGGAAATCTAGTCACTTGGAAAAGTAAAAACAAAGTGTGGTTGCACGTTCAGTCTGAAGGTGAGTATAGAGCAATGGCATCGCAACTAGTGAATTGGTATGGATCAGATCTCTTCTTCAAGAATTAGGATTTGACAGTTTTAGTCAACCTATGAAGCTCTTCTGTGATAATCAAGCAGCTACTCACATTGCTTCCAACCCAGTATTTCATGAAAGAACCAAACACATTGAGATTGATTGTCATTTTATTCGTGAGAAAGTCCAAGATGGAACTATTGAAACTCCATTCATAAGAAGTGAAGAGCAACTTGCAGATATTTTCACAAAGCTTTATCCAAGGGAACATTCCAAAAACTATTGTCCAAGTTGACCCGGATGTTATCTTCGATCCAACTTGAGGGGGAGTGTTATCGGATATTAGTCTTTCAGTGTAACACAAAGACTAATAGTCCCACTCATTGTAAAGTTCCTTTACTTGTAGAACTCTACTCATTGTAAAATACCACATCATGTACACTACCATCTCTATTTAAAGATAATGAAAGCTCTCCCCGAACACGATTGATTGGGGATTTCACCGTGGACGTAGACTTCATACTGAAGATCGAACCACGTTAAAATTGTGTTTCTATTTTGAACACGAACCATCCATAAGCTTCTCTCTTTCCCCCCCCGGGGGTTTTTTTTTTTTTTTTTTTTTTTTTCAAAAAGAGTGGGGGGTGGTCCTTGTGTTTTTGTTTATCATCTTCTTTTTGTTGGGTGGGTGGAGGTGGGGGGGGGGGGGGGGGGGGTGGGGGGGAGGGGGGGAGGGGGGTGGATAGTTGTTAAGATTGAGGAAGGAGGAGAAAATAAAAAAAAAAAAAAAAAGAGAAAAAAAAAAGGGAAAGAAATATGAAACATGGGGGGTGAGCCACACGAGAGAGTGATTCCTCTTCTTAAGCATTCCTCTCTTTTAGGTAAGAATAAGATGTGTTCTTGAGCTTAGGCCATCTCTGCAACCCCCTCCACAATCATGGAAATATGAATCTATTGCCAGAAACAGTGTGCACACAGGTTATCTAGGTGCACGCATGCCAATCTGTTTGTGCTGAACAGATGTTGAAACCTGGTGTTGGGTACAAAGTTTTAGTCTTCTTCAGGATATATCCAAGTCCAATCAATGTAGAACAGGGAAATGTGTCCTACAACAGCTCCAATATGGCTGCCAAGTAATTTTACGTATAAAGAATTTCATATAATGATAAAAACTGAACATTGCAACCGATTGAGGAAGACCTAGAATTCTGTATTGAAAACAAACGTTAACATTAGTTCTAGGTTGGCTTTTAAGTACACTAGTAAAACTTGCTAATGGTTATACATGGGGTGAAAAAGCTAGTTAAAGAGAATGAAAGAAAATGAATTTTGCTATAGTAGATGTTTCATTTTTCCCTAATGGTATTTCTTAATCCAAATAACATTAAAATTGTTATTTCATTCATATTATTTGATATTTGGGTATTTCTTTAGATGTGTCTTTATTTTATATTTTATTTTCTTTGGGTTTTTTTGTTTTTTGGTGTGTGGGGGGGCGGGCGAAGAGTTTGGCATTCATTTTTGCCCAGCTTCCTTATAATGTCTGATGACCAATTTCCTTATAGACCATTTAGAATTCCAAAAACCACTTTATAGAGAATTTGGTATTGACGCTATAGAGAAGCTTCTAGTTCATTTTTAATTATTGTTGTCAATGGTTGGTATTGTCTTTTTAAACATGCTAATCTTGAGTGCTAGCGATCAAGTCTAGCCGTTGCACGGTTGGGATAAACTAAACCCTGAAACTAATTCCCAACTGATTACTTGATACAATAAATGGTTGCATTACAAGCGATGTGCATGTATTCTATCAAACAATCAATTCATAATTATAATTGATAAATCATAGAGAGATGAATCCATTTTAGAAGCAAGAATGTCAATTCCCTACTTTGATATTCTAGCCATTAATTTCTCTTCTCATTGAGTCCTTTAACTATCCATTAACCCTTGCTTCCTCAATATTTATACACTCGTATCTGCAAAGTGAAGAAAGAAGAAGAAGAGAAATGGATTAGTAAGAGAAAGAAAAATTAAGAATTCTAGTCGAAATAACTGAGGTCAAACCCACAAAAAAAATTAAAAAATCAAATAGAAAATTGCAGTTAAATGCTAGTGTAAGCAAGTTATTTTTTGCATATTCTCCGCATTGGGAAGGACCTATGGAGGGAATGCATAAATGAATTAAATATTTCGTAGGGCAAGGGGAGAGGGATTGTAGGCCTGGGACAAGTACCCCCTGTGCCATTAGAAATTGCAGTTAAATGCAAGTGTAAGAAGTTAGTTTTTTGAAAAAAAGTCAAAAATACCCCATAAATGGAACAACCCACTCTTCTATTACCTGGAGAATTCGACCCAAAAAAATCACCCAAAGTGATTAGTAAATTCAAAAGAAGTTAAATAAATCCAATTTGACTTAAGTTCCTGAAACTAACCCAACCCTTCATAGGTGGGTGAAGGGAGAACTTCCTTCACCAGCCAAAAAATGCTGAATCAATTCAAATTCCATTCCTGGAATAGTAACAACGTACTGTATCCTTTATTTTCTTCCCAAGATATGCTTTGACCGTCTCCTTCATCTTCAACAATATCATAGCAATGATTTCTTCAGGATTAAGCAACCTAGTTTTGCCATCTTTGATCTTCATTTGTATGTACGACTTTTCACATTTGTTTACAACCTGGTAACCTTGTAAGGTAAGGACTTAACAAGACTTTACCGGCGCTGTAAGATGCACAAGAGCCCATGAAACGGAGAACAGTAAGGGTTTGATGAGAATCATCAATATAGGTATCTGAAGATGCAAAGCCACGTTCTTACCACTGCCGTAAGCTGGTTGCTGTTACTTGCCAGCTGCTGCTGGTTGACGGGAAGAGCTGAAACATGAGGTTTAACCATTTTGATTTTTTGAGCAACGCCGTCTGAATTGTTCCCAAGCCAAAAAAACTAAAAGGAGAAGAAAAGAGAGACTACAAGTCTACAGCCCACACAAGTCTCCTTCAACAGTGTATCTGCTAGTGGTTATGTTGAAACTTTATTTTTTTAAACTTTTTAAAATTCTTATTTTTTAAAACTTTTTAAAATTCATCCATTGATGTTCGTGAAGTCACTCGAGATTATCCAAAAATATTAATTTTTTAATTTAAGTTATTTATTGATGTGATAAGTGATTTTCGGTAATGGTTATGATGAAAATTTGTTTTTTAAAACTTTTTAAAACACAGCTCTTGATGCTCGTGAAATCACTCAACCTTATCGAAAAATGTTAATTTTTTAAATATAAGTCATTTAATGATGTGACAAGTGATTGTATACAAAGCTTTTAAAATGCGTGAAGAAATTGGTAGGAACTTTTCCCAATTCAAAGTCATCTTTATTAATTAAACTCATCAAAAATATATTTTTTATTTTAAACAGATAATATATTATTTGGATAACATCCAGTCCGTTTAGTAAATATCCGAATCCGAATCCGTTTAGTAATTGGACGGATACGGATATTTCTCGATTAGAAAAAATTTGAATTTGGACATTCTTAAACAAATACGAACATGAATTATGAGGCGAATTTCAGTTATCTATTTACTGGTCTAGTCTCTAGGCACCAACACTCATGCACTTATGGGTGGTGAGCGATGTTCATAGTCTTGAATTTGATCGGTTGATTGTTGACAAATTAATAAGGTTTTCATCCGGACTAGTTTGGATATGCATCTTCAATATAAACTAGGGTTGAAAGAACATTAATTAAGCTTCCACAAATTGTCACATGTAAAAAATGTGATGTGTTTGATTTCTAAATGGAGACTTCTATTTCTCTTAAAAAATTAGGACTTGGAGGTAGCCAAGTAAGGGATTTTTATTTGCGGCAGCAGCTGCCTGCTGCTGCCAATGGCTAGGATTAAGCCACATAAGAGAAAAGAAATCAGACCGTTGTAATTGTAAAAGCAAATTTTGATTTTTACATTTAAAAGTTTAAAGGTTTTCAAATTTACAAAACACATCCCTGCCTCTACCGAGCGGACGGAAACAACCCATCATGGGATTGTATAGTTCAGATGCAGAAACAGCTCGGCTGAGTTCACTACCTCCTCTTCCGTCAAGCTTTCTCCCTGCGTTTGTACATAAAATGAATGAATTAGAAACAAAGCCACTAACTTTTATTTAAAACCCAAAATAAAATGAAAGAAGAGTACCTTCTCTGAGAGTGATTGTAATCTGGGAACACCATCGAAGCTTAGGACAACGAGCAAGAAATCTATCCAATTCGTGTTGCAGAGAAAAACTCCCGTCGATTGCCATTGAGAACTTATCGTTGTGTGTAGGAATATCATTTCTACGCTACTCAGTGCAAGATAGCGTTGACAAGAAGTCATGTTATCTTCTTTTCTGGCTTTTTCGTTTTTCATAATTTCATCGTTGGGCTATTTAAACTCAAGCGCATGAGACATTTCAGTGTGTGATTCGCGCATTTCATCTCTTCCGGCTTATTCACAATTCGAAACCCTCAAGACCTTCTCGACGATAATGGCTCAGGTATTCCTTCTTGTTTCGTGCCCTTTATTCTTCATTCCGCTCTTGTAGAAACTTCATTTTTTTCTTTTTTGCTGTTCATCTTTGCGAATAGTTCCTGATGAATGCTTAACGTTTGTTTCTTCTTCACAATTGTCAAACTCGGGTCTCTTTTGTCGTTGTTCATCTCTGTTCCTGATGAATTCGTGTAGTTACCTTTGCTTCAAACTTTAGAAGCGCTTGGAACTCAACTATACACGGTACAGTAGCAAATAAGAACCTCACCTTCGACAATTATTTTTATTATCTTTTTCATTGTTGATTCATAAAAGAGTGAAGAGACGAACTCATAGAAAGGGTTGGCTGGAATCGGCGGCAAAGGTTTGCTGGTGATGGTGGTGGAATGACGTGAAGATGAAGTGGACGAGTATAGCGATTGGGTCGAATAGCGGCAGGAATGTGTTTTGTAAATTCGAAAACCTTTAAACTTTTAAATGTAAAATCAAAATTTACTTTTACGATTACAACCGTCTGATTTCTTTTTCTTCATGTGGCTTAATCCTAGCCATCGGCAGCAGCAGGCAGCTGCTGCCGCAAATAAAAATCCCCAAGTAAGGGGTTGGGGAGTGTGTTGAGGAGCTTTGTAGATAGCCAAGAAAAGAAAAGAGATAAAAACGAATAAAACTTTCTCATCCTCCATTTTTTTCTGGGCCATCATATCAGACAGCTCGACTATCAAAGAAATTCAGCAGACTTGACACGTTGTTTAAATCTTTTCTTTTTATAGGGGCACGTGAACCGCTCATGTGATTATTTGAAGTCTGCGCGGCAAACTATTGAGACAAATTTTTTGCAAGTTTGTAGAAATTTTCTCTCCAGCTCGTATCAGAAACCCTAAGCAAATGCTGTCTCTGCAGTTTTCACTTCCTTCAATCAATATTGGGTTTTATAATCGTAACCCAAAACCAGCATTACGTTTAGTCCATGATCGATCCGGCAGCAGTAGTAGAAACCTCCCAGGGGAGTTCCCTTCTCTTCAGAAATATATTTTCTGTGCAGCTACAACTCCAGGAGATGTGGTATCCAAAGGAGAAGAAGTGAAGGGAAGAGATTCCGGTGCTGGAACTACAGCAGAAAAGGCTCCTTTGTTGCCAAATGAGCTCCAGCCTGAATTAATACCCAAACATGTGGCGATTATTATGGACGGAAACGTGAGGTGGGCGAAGAAGAAGAATATGCATTCTTCGTTTGGTCACAAAGCTGGTTATCGGTCTTTGAGAGAGGTTATTGAGCTCTGCTGCAAATGGGGGATTAGTGTTCTATCTGTTTTCGCTTTCTCAAATGAAAACTGGATTCGGCCCAAAGTGGGTTGCTCCTAATCATTTTTGAGTTTCCCTTGTTCCTTTGGAATGAAAACTTCTCGTCTGATTTTTCAGTGATTTTCTGGTCATCTGTTCTGCCGCAGGTGGAGGTTGATTTTTTGATGAGCTTGTTCGAGAGGGTGATTAAGGAAGAAATAGAACATTATACGAGGTACTTCTCTCAACCCAAAATGGCAATTTGATATGAAAATGTAAAACCTGATAGTTAGGCAATAAGTCATCTATTCATCAGTGTTATCAAAATATTGAGAACACCATTCACTGGAGTTAAGTGGATGATGAAAGTGATGAAACAAACATACTATTGAGATGTGCTTCGCATATGGCTGTTTGAATTAAGCTGTAAAACCTTCAAATGTGGCTACTGTTTTCTTGTTCAGTTTTTGTTTTATTTTTTATTTTTGGTTGTGTTTTGTTGTTGTTGTTGAATTGGTAGTCAAATCAAATCTATTTCTGATGGCTCATCCATTATTACACTAATTCCATGCTAATTAAACAAAGCTTATTCAAACTATGAAATATCTTTACTGTGGTATTTGACAAACCCTGATGATGAAATTTTCAGGTGTATTATCTGTTCCTGTGTCATGGTTTTTTTCTCATCTTGTGAAGCTCTACATATAGGATTACCCAAAAAAAAGATATTTAAGCCTTTATGAGTTTCTGTCCCCTTTCATTAAGCTACATAAGTCAGTTAAGGCTTCTATTAAATGGTATATTTTAATCTCTCGAGAGCTTTTATACTTCTCTTTTAATATGACAATCTAATCTCTGAAGTTTCTCCAAGGCTTAATCAATTTTCAGTTGTGCTTTAAAGAGAGATAATACTCCAGGAGTTTAGATGTTGTAGCTTTTATAAGTATATCGTTGAACCCCATAGAAGTGTAATTTCTAGCATCCAGCTCAGTCTTACAAATGCCATTCTCAAGAACCAAAGTTTCATAGCTTATCAATTTAGAGTAACTATCAATATCTGATGGAAGATCAGAAAATCTTGATGATAGTTTTATGTACATGATTCATACACTCGTTATAAATCCATCCCAAGTTCTATTTGGCATGTCTCTTACTGGAAGCCTGAACCCCCACTGTGCAAGCTCAACTTCAAGGGCTTGCTTGAGTCCAGCCGGACCATGATGGTTTAGAGTTTTGGTGCTTTCAGTTTCATCAGTGCTTATGAGAAATAATTGTCTAACCAATCGCTTGAATGTTATTCTAGACTTGCAGTTTTCAGGGTTCAACTGGGTGGGTAGCGGGGCTGCTTCAGGTTTGAGAGAGTTTGTTGGGTTCAATTTGTGCTACCTGGGTTGTCTGTTGGTTAACTGCCTTTTTATGGGATTTAGAAGTCGTCCATTGTCATCATCATTGTCCTTTTATGCCAATCCTTCTGCTCTTAATATGATTTCAAATAGATCAAATCGGAGAGCAAAGATCCAACTGGCAAACCTTGTTTACCTGGTCTATGGTGTTGGAATGCTATTCTTGTAATACATGCCATTTCGAGGTCAGGAGCAGAACCGTTTAGCAGTTAAGATGTGGTTCATAGCTAAGTTGGGTCAATGCTCTAGAGATAGTGCCATTGTTGTGAGCTCTTTAGCTTCCTTTTATATAATTAACATTCTGTTTCTTCTGGGATCCATCATTTGGTTGGGATAAGGCTGAGCTATTGGTGTTGTTGGTCCTGTTTGTTTGTGGCAGAGAAAATATTCGAATATCCGTAATTGGTGACTCCGAGAGGCTTCCAGTGTCCCTGCAGAAATGGATAGCTGAAGCTGAGGAGATCACAAAGAACAACACACGATTCCAACTGATTCTTGCAGTCAGCTATAGTGGGCGATACGACATAGTTCAAGCATGTAGAAGCATTGCTGAGAAAGTTAAAAATGGTCTCATGCAACCAAATGACATCACAGAAGCTGTAATTGAACAAGAACTGGAAACAAACTGCACAGATTTTCCCTACCCTGATCTGCTTATCCGTACTAGTGGCGAACAAAGGGTCAGCAATTTCTTGCTATGGCAGCTTGCCTATACTGAATTTGTCTTCGTACAACCACTCTGGCCTGATTTTGGAGAAGCTGAATTTGTGGATGCAATACATTCATATCAGCAGAGGCGACGGCGATATGGTGGTCGAGATTCATAACTCACATGTATGTATACACTATGAGGAGTACTGTGGAACCCATAAGTCAAGATTTGCGTGTCTTCATCATTCATATTGTAAGCTAGTTATCAGTGTACCTTGTTTAGCTTTCTAGTGGCTAAACCAGGGTCCCTGCACTAGGCAGGATGAACGACTCCATTTCAATTGTTATAGTATCAGCTTAAGCTGTAGTTAGGAATTCCCAATATGTGGAATAATAATCTATTTATAAGAGGCATAATAATAAATGTTATTGCTCTCTAGATAATGTCGAAGTAACTTGGGCAACAAGTTATTTAGTGCATAAGTCAGAACTATCGTGTGAAGATTTTGATTTATTTGTTGTGTTTATTATTTTTTGTTATAGTCAGTCATCAATATTTACTTTTCTAAATAATATAGAGCTGTAGCTTACGTTGTAAATAAAGTATTATAGGGGAAGGAGTGAAGACACGATTTCTCTCTTTCTATTCTTTCTTTTCTCTCTCGTCTTTAGTAAAATTTCTTCTCTGATATTGCATTATGGCATCAGAGCAGTAGTTCGATCCAGGAATTCTCATCATCTAGATCTCTCTTCTGAACCACCCCAATTCACAATTGTTCTCTTGGTTGTAGCACCACAACGCTGCCTTCTCTACCCATGTTTGTTTGGAGCTATTAAGGATACCAAAATACCGTTAGGTATTTATATGCACCCTTAAAATTCTTTGTTTGGCTTAATTATTTCTCTACTCCATGGCCAAAGCTGTGAAAGTTGAATTGTTTCTTATTAAAATCACCACCAACAAATTCAATGGCGTTGATAATTACTTAGCTCTTGCATTCATATGTACCAAAGGGAAAGAAAAACATCTGACAAAAGGATCCTCTAAAATTGGAGTCATCGAATGATAAATCCGTTGCTGAGTTCGAAACATGGAGTAGAGACGACTTTGATATTAAAATCTAGATCTGAAATAGCGTTGAGCCACAGATTGCCAACAACATCATGTTCCATGCTGCTGCAAAAAATGTCTGGGACGATCTAAAGGAAACTTATTCTGGTGAGAAAAATATCTTTCGTATCACCATCTCTATGAAAAGTGGTTTAAAATTATACAAGGGGATCAATCACTAGTTGATTACTATAGTGCATACAAAGGGATTCTAGAAGAATTGGCCTTTTATTTATTAGCCTTTTACTATTGATGCTGAAAACTATGAGAACAAAGGATTGAAATACAAATGGCAAAATTTCTAGTTGGTCTTAACTCTGATTATCAGCTTGCTTGCAACTAAGTACAAACAAGCAAAAATGTAGCATCTCTATCTGAAAGCTTCTTTCAATTACAATGCATGACTCTTGTAGGAAATATTGTTGTTCCACCTAAAGAAAACTTAGCCATGGTGGCTGGTCGCGTGCAAGGGCTTCCATCTCAAGGTGGAGGAGCCTCGATTTGGGGACTAGGTAGAGGAAGAAGTTCAACTTATTTTGAAAAAGCTTCAAGAATATGTACTTATTGTGGTAAACATAATCATACTGATGAAGAAACATGTTGGCAAAGCATGGCAAGCCAAATTGGGAAAATAATTTTAAATCAATATCGATATGAAGCTACAAACATTGTTGAAGCACCTTCAAACTCTTATTTGGGTAGTTTAGCCACAAAAGATGAGTTATCTTAGATCCTTCAGTGCCTTCAACAACTAGAACCTCTCTTCAACCCACCTCGACTACAACATTAGCACATTCAGGTAACCTTGTCTTTCTTTCTTGTAGTCCTAGTTCTTGGTTAATCGATTTTGAAGCCTCCTCTCATATGACAAAAAATTCTACACTACTTTCAAACTTTAGAAAAAAAAATTCACCCATTATCTTAGCCAATGGAACTACTATACCTACCACGAGAATTTGTGATGTATTTATTTATCCCAATTTTACCCTAAAATCTGTAGTTTTTTATACCTAATTTTCATGTTCTCTTTTATCTGTTAGTGGATTTTCCCATGATTTCAATTGCATTATTATTTTTAATTGAGCTTTTTGTAAGTTTTATGATAACAAGACAAGGAGAACGATTGGTTTAGGACATGAATTGGATGGCCTTTATTACCTATAATCATTTGCTTCAATTTCCATCGTTGCTAGTTCTATTATAGAACCAAGTGCATTACAGTGGCATAGGCGTTTAGGTCACCTTTCTTTATCAAAACCCAAAATTGTGATTCCCCTCTTGCAATAACGTTGCATCTCTTGAATGCGAAGGTTGTGAGTAAGGGAAACCCCATGGAACGTTTTTCCTTTGTGTGATTCTATTAGTCTAGAAACTTTTGATTTAGTGCATTCGGACATATGGGGTCCTTGTGAGGTTACAAACTGATTCAATTACTAAAATTCAAACACAATTTGACAAAATAATTAAAGTGTTTTGATTAGACAATGCCCTAGAGTATGCAAAAAATGAGATTTTGGTGTTTTTTGCTTCAAAAGGGGTCATCCATCAAACAAGCTACTCTAATACTTCACAACAAAATGGAGTGGTAAAACGAAAAAATGGACACCTCCTAGAGGTCACACGGTCAATTTTGTTATACATGAACATTCCGAAAAGGTTTTGTATGATGTTATTTTAACTGCATGTACCTAGATTAATCCACATGCCCTCATTGGTTCTTCAAAATAAAATTTCCTTTGAAGTTGTTTATCCAAATCGTCCATTGTTTAATCTCTCCCCAAGGATTTTTGGATGTATTTGTTTTACTCATATTTTTCATCCATTTGATAAATTAAGTTATCGAGCCGTTAAATGTATATTTTTCAGCTACTCTAAAACCCAAAAAGGTTATAAGTATTTTGACCCCATTACCCATCGCTAATATATTTCTACAGAGTTGCCAATTTTTTTTGAAAATACCCCATATTATGCTTCTCAAACTAATTCTGAAAAATTTAATCCTCCTCTTCCCATAATACCTATATTAGAAATACCTCTGGTTCCCCTACGAACTTAACAAAGAAGGAAGAAAATAATAGACGATCCCAGACAGGAAGATCTCCTGCATGATTCAGCACTAAAAGCAATTCCTGTTACTGAAAATTTTGAGGACCTACCGATTGCTCTATGGAAACTTAAAAAAGCTCCATAGAAACCTAAAAGATTTTGTGCTCAGAAAAATACAACCAATGTCATCTACCCAATAACCAACTTTGTGACTACTTTCCATTTACCTTCGACCTATCATGTTTTTGATAAATCTCTGAATGATCACCCCATACCCACTTTTGTGACCGAACCCTACATGATCCCGCCTGAAAGGCTGCAATGGACACTAAGATGATGCATTCTCATAACACTTATACATTAGTGGACTAACCTCCCGGAAAAGAAATTGTGGGGTGTTGATGGGTGTATATGGTTAAATATCGTGTTGATGGAACAGTTGAGAGCTTAAGAGCATGTCTTGTGGCCAAAGGATATACTCAAATATATGGACTAGATTATTTTGAGACCTTTTCTCCAGTGGCTAGATTAAATTCAGTACATATTCTTCTTTCCCTAGCTGCCAATTTAAATTGGCCCTTGTACTAGTTAGATATCAAAATTGGTTTTCTCTACGGTGATCTTATAGAAGAAGTGTACATGGAGCAACCTCCTAAGTATTTTGCTCAGGGGGAATTCTACCAAGGTGTGTAAACCTCATCATTCCATTTACGATTTAAAATAGTCACCAAGAGCATGGTATGATAAGTTTGTTTATGTGGTTGGTTTTCGGACATGCTATTGAGATCATTCAATGATGGTAAAATAAGGATGATCATAAAATTGTGGTTTTGGTTGTCTATGTAGATGACATCATTGTATCTTAAAATTATGAGGAAGGTATTGATGAAGTCAAAAATATATATATATAGCAGCAATTTCAAATTACTGATTTAGGCCACCTAACCTATTTACCAAGGATTGAGGTGGTGAGAAGCTAAAAAGGAATAAGCCTCTCCTAAAAAAAATATGTCCTTGATTTACTAGTAATATTGGCAAACTCGAATGTAAACCAGCTGAACCTCAATGGATGGAAAATTTAGCCTTGATAATGACAATTAGGAAGACTATGAAGACCCCCACAGATATCGACAACTTGTAAGGAAGTTGATTTATTTAACGGTCACACGGCTAGACAATTTCATATAAAGTTGGGGTGGTGAGTAGGTATATGCAAACACCTAAGAATAAGTATTGGGGAGCCATGTGTAGAATCTCGAGTTATTTAAAGGGTGCCCTAGGAAAAGGATTGATTTATAAACCTAATGCTAGTGTTGAGGTACAGGCGTATTCAGATGCTGATTGGGCAAGTTCAAAAGATAAGCGAAAATCTACTACAGACTATTGTACTTTCCTTGGAAAAAATCTAATTACTTGGTGGAGCAAGAAACGAACCATTGTGGCTCTATCTAGTGCAAAAGCTGAATACAGAGAAAATGGCACATACAATGTTAGAACAACTATGGATTAAGGGACTAATGCAGGAACTTGGGTTTGGAATAGAAGAGCCTATGAAACTATTCTGTGACAACCAAGCAACAACTTATATAGCAAGTAATCTTGTCTTTAGGGAGCGTAAGAAGCACATTGGGGTGGATCTCCATTTTGTTAGAGATGATGTATTAAAATGCACCATTGTTACTCCTTTGGTTTGATCACAAGATCAATTGCCAGACCTTTTTATTAAAGCCGTATATGGACCCTCTTTTAAGTTTGGATGTATTAAACTTGGCTTTGGTAATGTATGGGCACCGACTTGGTTGGTGGTGTCAAAGTAACTTGGGCAGTATGTAACTTAGTGCGCAAGTCAGAGTGGGAGTGTAAAAATCTTGATTTATTTGTTATGTTTATTTTTTGTTATAGTTCTCATCAATATTTACTTTCCTAAATAATATATGATTGTAACTTACCTTATAAATAAAGTATTATAGGGGAAGGAGAGAACATACGATTTCTCTCTTCTTCATCCTCTCTTTGTTCTATATTGTCTCTGTTAGAATCTCTTCTCTGATATTGCATCATATAATATCTTTGTTATGCATTCATTTATTATCCATTAAAATAATTCAGCAAAGTGGTGATGGTGACTATTTACTGTACATTCCAGAGACAGATGCCACATTGGGTGTGGAAGATTAGAGAATTTTGATGATAGTTTTCTGTACATGATATTGGTAATGGATATTGTACTCAATATTTCATCTTAATTAATGTAGTGGAATCAAATAGTCATGTACATTCTTTTAGGAAACCTCTTTTCGGGCTGATAGGTTAGTGCATCAATTGAGTAACCATTCTATGATGTAGTTTCTTTTCTTTTCCTTAGTAATAAAGTTCTTCTTCTACTAAAATGGTTACTTGAACAACTGGTTTGTTTCTTGGGTTTCTGAAGTGTAAGAGTCATGATCCAAGCACATTAAATATTGATGAACATTGCTTGTGGATCATAAGGCATTGTCCCCCTCTAGGTTTTCTCCTCAAAGACCAGAAAATTTTTCCTCATGCTTGCAATAATTTGGGTTTCAATTTTTCATTAGAAACTAATTTATCTATGTTTCAAGAGTTACAAAAGGGGTGTCAATTGGGCTAGTTCTAGGCTATCGATCTGATTCTCTAGGGTTTTTGACTATCAGGTGTCAAGATTAGATTCGCACCAATAACCTCACCGGTTCCAAACTTGAGACCCAAGATCATTAACTAATGGGTGGTCCGGTTCTTGATCGGGTTTAAACATTATTATAATTAATACAAAGCTCTGAAGAAGGATAATAGGAGTTTCTCTATGCAAATGGGAGCCTCATCATACATAAGTGCAATCTTTTTGTGCATTGGATTCAAGAAATAGATTTTTTTCCCCCCCTTGATAGAATAAAAGAAACAGTTTCACCATGTCAAAGTTTACCCAATTTACAGCCATATACAAGGTAGTTTGGCCTCTTTGTTAGTCCTGTATGCTTAGTGTGTATCTTTGTCTAATAATTTTTTATTTTGGTAATGATTTCAACAAGTCTTGCTTTTTTTTTTTTCTATTTTCTTTTTTCATGAGAAAGCAAAAGCATTACTTAAAAACAATTACACACAAGAGGTTGTAGTTCCAAAACGAGATAATTATTAGACTCATCTTGAGTTAAAATAACATAGATTTCCTGGAACATGGGGGACTTAAACATAGTGTAATTAGTTTGTTTTGTTGCTTCATCCACTACTACCAAACTATTAATATTACTAATCAGCCAAGGTTTAGTGGGTTTAGGTAGAAGTGTCAAAATATCTGGGTTGTTGCTCCATATTTCCTTGATCTCTAGACCCAGCACTCTTGCTTTGTCCAACCCATTTTGTATTGCCATCAAAATCGCCTCCACCACATCTGCATTATCTTGTCTTCCATACCTACAATACTAGACATGACCATCGATATATATACCCCATGCTCCATCCTACATTGTCTATCCGTTCATTATATATCCCTACACACAACAAAATGGAGGATTAGTGTAATTCATGCAAAGAATGTGTCTATGTTGTCTACAAGTTGCAATCGGTTCTTGTTGAGGGCCTATAGGTTCAATTGTTAATGGTGAGAGTTGTAAATCCAAAACCATTTTGAGATTTGCCCTAAATCATTGGTAGGGTTTGGTTGACCTTTTTGAAAAGGCAAAATTTCTCTCCTTCCATATAAAGTAATAAGTAATTGTAAACATAGAAAGAAACTTTGGATTGCTTATCCATTTGGTGAGTAGAGTGAAACGCCTTGCAGAGATGTAGTAGGGATTGGTGGTGCCAATTTTCTATCTTCAGCCCAAGTGGTCTTGCTGCGTGAATCATCTTTGTCCAACTACATGAAATAAATACATGTCACGCTGTTTCTCTTTCTTTTTTTTTTTTGGAAAAAGGTAGTTGTGTATTAGAAAGAAAAGAAAAAGTTACAATCTGAAATAAGTCTTCCCTTCAGCGTCATCTTTTATAATACGAGACAACGCTTCAGGTAAAGAATGAGGAGAGAAAGAAATTTCATGTACAGATGGGTAAAGCCCAGCCAAAAAATCAGCTCCAGCATTAAGCTCACGGACAACATGATGAAGCCCATATTGGCATAACCGTCTCAATGAGTCTCGGATATCACAGACATCCTCTGTTGCATACCATGGTATGGTAAACCGACCTAAAATCATCGCAATAGCACTCGATGAATCAGAGCGAATCTGGACTCTTTGGATAGAATGTTCCAAAGCTAGTACTAGTCCTCGACGAATGGCCATGAGCTCCATGCAAAGAACATTTGTTTCCAGACATCTACCAGCAGCAACGAAGATAACTGCACCCATCTCATTTCTCGCAAGAATCCCATATCCTCCTTGATTCCCCATGACAGAGCCGTCACAATTGAGAGAAACCCATTCTGCAGCGAGATAAAGTATCTTGAAGTGGTAATCCTACATTCAAAAGTCTCCATAGGAATACTTCAAACTTGGGATGAATTGGAATTATCCACAAGTATTTCCACCAATTCGAAAGCTCATTCTTCATATTTGAGAGTTTTTATCTCAATAGAGCACAAGTTGCCAATTTTGTGGTGAGCTGCCCATTAAAGAAAGCATAGAGAACCAACAGTCAAATTTATAAAAGATTGAAATGGGAATAGTAATAGGAGGAATAGAGGTATCAGGGGCATCAAATAACACCCTATTAAGGGCTTGAAGGTCCCCTACCACACAAATCACTATTGCATTTCTTGACCAAATGGGGAAGTCTTGCTGCTAAGAGAAGTTTCTTTGCAAAGAAGAGTTCCAGGGATCGAACTAGAATGAGGTTCTTTGCCCATTTCCAACTCTTCGAACCACCATAGTCTTGAAAGTGGGTAGAATATTGGCAATGCTGTTCCAAATCTATGAACCTTTCTTACTCATAACCTTCAGGTCAAAACGAGAAGTCCATTGAAGTATCAAGCATGTAATACTCTGACCCATAGAGCCTTAGGGTTCGTGAGCATTCTCCACCCCTATTTTAGCAATAAAGCAATGTTATGATATTCCATTTTTTTTAAAACCTAATCCTCCAAAATCCTTGGGTGTAGAACATTTATCCCATAATGCAAAGGTTAATGATTTGGCCTTTCTATGTCACCATTCCAGAATCCGCAACAAAGTGAATCCATTTTTTTGTAAATACTTTTGGGAAGTCAAAAGCATTGCAATAGATACAAGGCCACGGATTGAAGTGTTGACTGCATCATTATACCCTGTCTTGCATATGTCAGATTTGATGCTTTCCATGTTGCCAATTTTTGTGTCATTCTATCCAAAATGAATTTAAAGTTTTGAGATTTTTTCCGCCCTAGGAACATATTGGTACCCAAGTAGGTGGCTTCCTTTTTTATTCCAGGAACACCCAACACTTCCTGAATTTGGCAATGTTTAGATTGTTGTACATTTCGGCTAAAGAAAATCCCACTTTTATCAAAGTTGATTCCTGTTCTATCAAATCCGAGAGCAGTTCTAACACTGCCTTGATTGCCATGATATTCTCCATCTCAGCTCTGCAAAAAAGAAAGCTATCATCGGCAAAAAAGAGATGAGAAATCTTGGGGGAGGCTTGATTCCCTAAAAAAGATTGAGAGATCTATACTCATTTAAGAGTCTAGATAAGACCTCTATTACTAACGGAAAGAGATATAGGATGGGTGGGCACCCCTATCTTAATCCCCTAGTTCCTGAAAACCACAGAAAAGGGGCACCATTAATTTTGATAGAGAAAGAAGTAGATGCAATGAGGGAGTGGACAAGAAGGCAACAATGATTGTCAAACCCCAAGAATTGAAAGAGTTTGGCAATAATTCCCTATTCCGTTCTATCATAGGCTTTAGACATGTCGAGCTTGAGTGCAATGTAGCCTTTCCTACTCCGGGTTTTGCTCATTAAACAAAAAATTTCATGAGCGAGCACGATGTTGTCGGCGATTTGTCTATTGGCAACAAACGCTCTTTGAAAGGGAGAAATGAAGGTGGGCAAGAGAGACTTAAGACATTTTGCCAAAATTTTAGCAATTATTTTGTAGCTCACTGTTTGTGAAATTTAAAAGTAACCGCAAGCGCACGGTATCGTGTAGCTAACGGGTCGATCTCAAGGAGATATTCCACTTTAGAATTAACTTCTTAATGAGAATGCAAGAGTGGAATGATTCAATTTGTGTAAACTAATTAACTAAACTAAACGATCCTAATCCATACATCTAATGCAATCGAATTGAAATGAAAAATAAATTAAACACAATCAATGCATAAATAAAGGACATGAAAAAAGTTGCGAACAATAAAAATAAAAGGAAAAGGAAAGTGATCCGAGTGTCAGCTCTGGATCGAGGGAAGGGAAGTATAATAATAATGACTTTGACCGTGGACCCTTTGCCGTAGCTTACAGTCCACTGATCGGGGGAATGGATATTAAAGAGAAAAAAACAGTACATAAAGTAAATAACAAAGCAATTAAAGGAAAATGAAGCCTTAACCAAAGAGAGGCACGACTGTAGGCATCTCTAATCAAGGATCCAGGGGAAGGGGGAACAATAAATAAATGCTGAAAGTAAATTGCAGAAAGTAAAATGGAAACCTTAACCAAAGAGAGGCACGACTGCAGGCATCTCTGATCAAGGATCCAGGGGAAGGGAGAACAATAAATAAATGCTGAAAGTAAATCCTAAATTAAGAATATGGAGGGGTAGATAGAAGCGGGAATGGAGGGAGGAGAGAAGATTAATAAAAAAGGTTACTTACTTGCGAATTGAACAAACGATTCGAATCTCAACCAACCCTAACAACCAAGATCTAGATCTAAAATGATCTAAATTTGCAATTGCTAGACCCAAAGAAAAACGAATCTAAAAACTTGAAACTTGAAACTTGAAACTTGAACTTGAATTGCATTACATAAAAAAAAATAAACCTAAACATTCATTCTAGAAATTAAAATCTCACAAATGCAAGCAAGGAAAACTAAAGAAAACCTAAATAAATTGAAGAGAAAAGAAAGAATGCTTCTACTAAGCTCTAGAACACGTCTCCTTTGATGGAGTATGCTCTCATTTTATAGAGTTTACATTAGATATGAGGCACGGCTAAATTTGAATAAAACTTAGGGTTCCTATCTAACTCAACCAATTAGGGTTTTGACGTACTAATCGTGCCGACTTAGAGAGATCAGATGCATAATTCCACCGTTGGATTTGAGGTTTAAGTAGTCGTGAAGCTCTCCTCCAAAAATCAGTACGATCGGAAATCGGATGACCGTTCGATGAAGGGCTTGATCGAAACTGGACAGAGACATTCAAAAACGGAATTTTTGCCTCTTCCTTCTCTAAATATAATTCTTTTTCATCTTTTTCTTTCTTTAATTAAATCCCAGATAGGAAATAAGATATGGAAGTATGCAATGACTATTTTCTCCATTTTGACTCTCTCAATAATATCTCTATAGACACGAGGCAAGCATTATCTTTTTGGGTATTGATAAGTAAACAATAACAATGAACCAGACAATCCATGGTCGGTTCGATTAGTCCGGTCGGGGCTGGTAAGAGCTGAGTTGAGAGGTAGCGTAAGTGTGAAGAAACCCGATGGTTGTAGAAAGATTAAATTTGGGATAGGTTGCTCTATATGGAAACTGTAATTGACTCAGATTGAGAGAGGAAAAACTCTATGATCAGACGGCCACGAAGGAGAACTGTGAATGAATCTAACATTCGAGAATAAGAGATAAACCCTATATAAACTGAAGTATCACTCAAATCCAAGGTATTTGAATCATTTCTCGCTATTATCATTTTCAATGAAGCTCTGCAACTAGCCAGAACTCTGTGGTGATCCATTATTGATTGAATCTTCAGAGGTGACTTCTCGACCGTTGAGTTAGCCCACATCTAATCTACTTTTATGGGTACGCATTAAGAGATTGATCAATTTTTGGATGCATCAGGTATAATGTAGGAGTGTGTGATTTATCCCAAGAGGTAAGCTGCCAATAGAAAAGAAAAAAGTGACAAAATTTAAAGCATCATTGCCAATTAAATCTCTATGGTAGAAGAAGGAATTGAAGCTTTTGAAATCAGATCATCTTTCTCAAATAGATCTAAAGAGAGTGGTACAAGCTGCTTGGTTTCTTTCAAATTGATTGTCACATCAATTTCTTGAAGATCCCCACACCAAGGTCAATGCTGCTTCAACACCTTATATATTTGTAGGTTTTTATTTGTTCAACCAAGGAAATTGGTCCCCATTTGAGTTTCAATTGATTTCTTAATCCTGTAATTTGACTTGGATATCTCATTATTCTTTATTGCTTTACTCATACAATTTATTACTTAAGTTAGGCCTTATATGAATATTGGATTTTTTTTTTTTGAGGCTTCTAATTTGTATCGTTTAGACCCAACTTCAATAGTTTCTATTCTGAAAATAGTCAATAGATAAACATGGGTGTATTGAATCATGCGGTCCAGAAATGACACTTTTTAGTAAGGTCTGAATTGTTACTCATGGCTTTCCATGGTGAATAGGTTCTATTTCTATAGTTATTGCATGGTTTGCCAACTAGAAATTTGAACCGAATTGTGCTATAGGGTTTCTTTGAGGGAGGGTGACTGTCTAAGCCAGCTGGTCAAAAAGAGATGCTAAGATATTGCTTTGAGCCCTGATTCAATTCATTAAGATGTTTGTTTTTAGATTTTGTTGTAGAATTGTAATTTTTGAGAACTATTGGCTTTATGAGGTACTCATGATGCTGATACTATTAAATTTATTTTGCAGTGTCTAAATTAACCATAAAGACAGAATATAAATGTTAGGTAATAAAATAAAATGATATTCTTTTTTTAAGTAAAGAAAATAAAATGATATATAGACGTGCATTGCACATGCAGAGTTTTGCTAGTTTATTTAAATAAATGAAATTTAATACAACCCTTCCATCCTGATCCCTGTAATTCCTAGGATTGTGCCACGTAGCATTTAAGTAATCCAAAGGTTACCTAACAAACTAGAGTTTAAATAAAATTCAAATTTATAGGTGGGTTTAAATAAAATTCAAATTTAGCTTAAATTGGATAACCTTTGGATTACTTAAATGCTACATGACACAATCCTATGAGGGAATTACAAGGAATTGTACAGAAATTGGATAACCTTAGATTACTTAAATGCCAAAAAAAATAAATTTTATGGGTGGATTTAAATTTAGTTTAAATTGGATAACCTTTGGATTACTTAAATACCAAGCACTAGTTAAAAAAAATTTATGGGTGGTTATAAATAAAATTTAAATTTAGTTTAAAATGAATAACCTTTGGATTACTTAAATGCCAAAAAAAAAAATTATGGGTGGATTACTTAAATGCCAAAAAAAAAATTATGAGTGCATTTGAATAAAATTTAAATTTAGTTTAAATTGGATAATCTTTAGATTACTTAAATGCCACGTGGCACAATTCTATCAAAAAATTACAAGAAATTATAGAGGATGTGAATCCATCTATTCGAAATCCCAAAGAAATAGAGAACTTTGGGAGAATTGTAGAAACCCTATTGGTGAAAATGTACGGAGAACGGATTCACATCCTCTGTAATTTCTTTCCCTACAATTCCCTGTAATTCCCTCATAGGATTGTACCATGTGGCATTTAAGTAATCCAATGGTTATTCAATTTAAAATAAATTTAAATTTTATTTAAACCCACCCATAAATTTGAATTTTATTTAAACATTCATTTGTTAGGTAACCTTTGGATTACTTAAATGCCACATGGCACAATCCTATGAGGGAATTATAGGAACCTAACAAATGAGTGTTTAAATAAAATTCAAATTTATGGGTAGGTTTAAATAAAATTCAAATTTAGTTTAAATTGGATAACTTTTGGATTACTTAAATGCCACATGGCACATTCCTATGAGGGAATTACAGGAAATTGTAGGGAAAAGAATTACAGAGGATGTGAATCCACTGAAAACCCATGATTTATTTTAGTTTAGATGATTCCCTCAACTTCTCCAAAGATTACATTTTCTACTCCTGAAAATCATGTTAGTCCGTACTTCTACTTTCATAACAGGGCTCTAACTCTCTAAGCTCAAAGCATTCTATATGTACAAGATGGCTTCCCTCCAATGTCCTGTTGATTGGAACTCTGTTGCTTTTTTTCATTTCTGAATTTATAGAGAGACTTTTTGTCATCCGTAGAAAGAGCTCTCAGATCCCACAACCATAAGAGTGTTGATGATCATATAACCCAAATGGAAATGCTAACCTAATGAATCGTTCCAATCGACTTCCATCACCGACTTTAGACAAAAATTAAAAACAGGACCGATGACCCAGATCAATAGAACACAGCATAGCAGAAACAAGAAGTACCCTGCATTGCCAGTGAAAATTGCAGCGAAAGTTATTTAATTTAGATATCAGACTCAAGTTTACTAATAAATGATAATAACTCCACTAAAACCCACCAGAGTGATCCTTAGATCAGTTACCAAGAAACACTTAGATGAAAAAGAGCTACGATCATTCAGCAAATAAAAGCACAGAAATCATCAGAATACTCACGCATGACTGAGAGAAATATCAACCAAATATACGAAAAAGATCAAATAAAATTTATATTTTCCTGTTTTTCACATTCAAATCCAAAACCCATTCTCCATGAACTCATAGAATGAGACAGGAATGACTTTCTTTTTTTTTCTTCTTGGGAGTGAAAAACCGGAATGACTGGATTGAGGAGTGAATGGTATGGTCAGTAGGGAAAAAAATGGAAAACCCACCTAGTTTTCTCCCCAGAAAACTTGTCTTCGAGTTTACAGTTCTAACGGCACAATCACACCTTTCACATGACCCCTCTTCTTCTTCTTCTCATCTACATTAATTGAATCGTTTTTCTGCTCCCTCTGTAGGAATTGTTGATGTTCACGTTCAAGCAAAAGGTCCCTCAAAGTATTACACCTTGACTATCTAATTTAAAATACTCATAACATTGCTTTCAACTAGTATTTATAGAACAACCTTTCCCACAAAGGCCCATTACATTGTTGGATTGTAATTAATCCGATGGCTTGTATTAGAAGATAAGTTGGGTATGACCCAAATGCCTTAACAATCTTCTTCCATGTTCTACATAAGGCTCCAACATTAGTCGCAGGAATATAATGCTCAAACTCGATACAGAGTCATTTATAACTTTCTATAAGAATAATATTCAATTAATTTCAAATAATACTTTAAACAAAAATCGTGGGCTTTAGAATAACCTAAACCCAAAAACAAAATTAAAGGCTCTTCATAAATAAACTATTTAATTTGTGCAGAGAAAAATTAATAGTTCCTCGTAGCCTTGAACGATTTTTCTCATCAAGTAAATCATTCTCATTGAACTCCAGATTAAGATGCTATCTTCCATTTTCGTTTTCTCCCTCAAATGGTTTTTTAAAAATTATCAAATTTCCTTTAGAATGTTATTGTTATAAATACCACTACAGTTATCAGTTGTATCATCAAATTTGAAATGACACACCCTTCCACTGAAGATAATATCATAAGATGTGAAGTGATATAAAGTTAATAATAACATCATCAAAATATATTAACAATTTTCATATTCCTTGTTTAGAATAATAAAGTAAACAAGCTTCATATCGTTATATCATCAATGTGAAATGACTTCACACACTTCTATACTTCACAATCTTACCAAATTATTTGAAATATGTAAATTGTCATAAATGCAAATGACGGTTAGATGAAATTCTAACAATTCAAAATAATGTAGAGTTGGATGAAGACCTACCCATGTAGTCTTTAACCCCATCTCCCCTACAGTTTTGAATGTTCGATCTTTGTTTAGTCCTTTTTGTATGTTCATCTATCATGTTCTTCTTTGATCTCACATCAATCAAAGTGATCACTCTTTATTTAATAAAAGAATTTAGCATAACCAGGCTTAGCCTAATTTATCTCCTCTTACTATTAAAGAGTGAGTTATTGACTATCACTATTATTACTTAATTATCATAAAACAAACTCAAAGAGGTTATCTCAAGTTAACCAATGGAATGCCTAGGACTAAAACTCTTATCCACTTTGCATCATCTCTTGTTGAGCCTAGACCATATAATTCTAATTCCATAGAGCTCAGAGCAATATAAGTTTGTCTCTTAGATTTTCACACAACTATTGCTCCACCTAATGTAAAAATATAATCACTAGGGAATTTATTGTTTCCTATGTTTGAGCACCAAGATGCATTAAGCAGCTAGGAGTTGTGAGGGGACATGAATGCATCGCCCCAACAATATGTGGATGACCATAGGGTTAGGGAATGGAGTCCAACGGAGGTAGCCAATTCGTGAAGATTCTCATTCCTAGGTAGAGAATGATACTAAACCGAATTGGTTGGTGCCATAGGAGAAGTATTTGGACTACATATAGTATGTCATTGTATAACCTTGCATTGGATTAGAAACCCCAACATACGCCAATACTCATTGCAGTGGTCATGGTGAGAGTGTGTGGACCTAAACCCCGAGTCATGGTTGATTGACGAAGATTGAACCCTTGCCTGGAATCCCAATAGAGGTAACCAATTCGTGAGGGATCAGAATGACTAGACCTACCCAAAGGAGGATTGGTGTTATATCTTAAAGCATGTTTGCCTTATTAAAGACTTGCATAGTTAGTTATTAGTTGCATCTATACATTTGCATAGTATCCTTTATATATGCTGCTTAGCATGATATGATGTTAACATGTATTTGAGATGTGTTTGCTTACTAAGTTCTTCAGAACTCATTCCTTTTGTGGATTATTGTTAAATTAAGTAGATGGTGGTTTCAGCATTAGAAGAACTTCAGCAATACTGGGATAACTCCTATAAAGAAACTTTGGAAGCGTTAATGGGAAGTAGTGATGTATACCATGAAGCCACTTGCGGGTGACTGGAGTGTGCTTACAACACCCATTGATGGCAAGAGAATTCATGTAGCTTGTCATTTTGAGAAGTTAATGAAGGAAGGTTGGATGCATGACCCCTTTCATTGAGAAGCTAGAAGAAAATACCACCGCCCATGAAAGAGAACAAAGAAACAATCAAACTTAATATTCATTTTCTTCCACTGAAAACTCTATTTTTTAACACAATTACTTTATTGTTTTCTTTGATTATTCCTTTTTGAGACATTGGACTTATGTAATTCCCTTTATTTAATTATTTGGATTATTTTGCTTTTGATTATTATTATGTGTGTTATTTATCATTGATGGGTAAATCGTGGATCTTGTGATTGTGGATCACACCCACGGGTTGTTGGGGTGAAACCTATACCGATGGGTGGGGTGTGACAAGAATCCTAAGTAAGCTAAGGTAGAAATCACAAGCCTGAAAAGAAAAGAAATGATGAAACAAAGAGGAAACAAAAGCAAAGGACCAAGAAACTAACTTGTTTGATCTTAAGCAAAGTTGAAGATTGAAGCTGGTAAACTAGAAATCGGAAGAACTTGTTGAAGACTTCAAGCGCAAACGAGTTTACTAAATGGCAAAGTAAAAGTTGAGGCTGAAAAATGAAGGGAGCTTAAATAGACCAAGAGAAAATATTTTAAGCGAACGACATTGATTTTGATCAACAATTGAGTATGAATGATGGTTCGAGTAGCAACATCCAATGAACAAGGTTAATTAGGGATCAATGGCTGCAAAATGAAGACGGTTCGTGAAAGAGAGATTCATGATGGAGTAGGTTCCTAAGGAACACATGGCATTGCAAGCGGAGAGCACGATGAACGAAGGCTACTCGAGAAGACGTGATGCTTATGACATTGAATGTGACACCTAAAGAGCGATCGGGAGATGGGGAACCATTGAACTTCTCTTTGCTACACCAAAGACTCCCAATAAAGATAACATGTCCAAGCAATCGGTTTATTTCTCCCAATCACTTGGCTTGGGGGGGCTCATGATAAGTAAAAAATAACAATGAACCGACGATCCACAATCGGTTGATTCGATTAGTCCGGTCGGGACCAGTTCAAGAGCCGAGTTGAGAGGTAGCATAAGTGTGAAGAAACCCGACGGTTGTAGAAAAAGACATGATCCCGTTAAAATCCGGGATAGGTGATCGTGCTCTATATGGAAACTATAACTGACTCAGATTGAGGGAGGAAAAAACTCTATGATCAGACGGCCACGAAGGAGAATTGTGAATGAATCTAATATTCAAGAATATGAGGTAAACCCTATATAAACTGAAGTATACTCAAGTTCAAGGTATCTGAATCGTTTCCCCCATTATCGTTTTCAATTAAGGTCTGCAACTAGCCAGAACCTTATGGTGATCCATTATTAACTTAATCATCATAGGTAAATTCCCGACCATTGAGTCGACCCACATCTAATCTTCTTTTATAGGTACGCATTAAGAGATTGATCAATTTTTGGACACATCAAGTATAATGCAAGAGGTGTGATTTATCCCAAGAGGTAAGTTGCCAATAGAAAAGAAGTGACAAAATTTAAAGTATAATTGCCAATTAAATCCCAGTGCTTCTAGTAGAAGAGGGCATTGAAACTATCAAACCCCAAAGCTTTATGAGGTCCAATAGAAAAGAGTACATTTTTAATCTCAATAAGGTTTGGGCATGCAACAACCCTTCAACAATCCTTAGTTGACCAAACATAAAGCTTTTTTCCGTAATCAAGGTTTTCATTTAGAACAAACTGGAACACTGGCTGACTAAAGCTTTAGTGATCACGACGTGAAACATATGACCAATTTTTTGGACCTGAAATGAAAGGGCCTTTGGGACTAGAAAATCTATTATAATATTAGCATTGCTAGACAGATAGAAAATCTAAAAATCCTCAAACTGCTAATCTGTGTCCTCTTGAGTGTAAAAAATATAATTGAGCTGCCAAGTGTCTCTCTTGGTCCTTGGTCGTGTTTTTATTTATCATTTTGTTTTTTATTTGTTTTTCTGATAAATCTTTTATATTATAGGATGAAAAATGTGCAACACCCATGGTTTGAGATGTTCTGAGATATGTTATTTTTTTTCCAAAAATTGAGACGAGATGGGAAGTTAAACCTAGAAAATCTAATATCTCGTTGGAGTCGAGATCTTCAAATTGACTGAAATCTTCATCCAATCCCTATTGTATGAGTCAAGATATTTTGACTTAATTTTTATTTTTATTTTATTTTATTTTTATTTTTAACAACACCATAGAAAAACTAAAGTACAATCTCATTGGAGTCCGGTTCCCGACCGGAGATCTTCAAATTGACTGAAATCTTCATCCAATCCCTATTGTTCGAGTCAAGATATTTTGACTTGATAGCAGTGCTCTCCCTTCCCCACATTTGTTGTCTTGTTGGAAAAGTCTCTTTTGTACTAGTTTTCACTGAAACACTTTCTAGTCTTCCTCAACAATATACTCTTTCCAATGTCTACAACAACAAAGGCCAAAATATTTGTGAAAATTGCATGATTAGTTACATTTAGGTTTCACTTTATAAAAGTAGCCACACAGTATTTCAATTAACAAAACTAGCGATAACAGAGTTTGAGTTTACAAAACTAACAAAAATAGTGATTTTTATCCCTTAAGACATTTTTACCCTTAAAATTGACCATACAAACATGAGGATGAAAATGTCCTAAGCAAATGAAAAAAATAGTGATTCTTTTCTTTAGTATGGTTAGTCTCAGGGGGTAAAAATGTCCAAAAGTGGATGACAATTCACTGCATTGATTAGTTTTCTAAACCCAACCTCAATGTTATCTAATTATATTAATTGAAACATTGAGTGACTATCTTATGAAAGAAAACTTAAAGAATAACTAATTATGAATTTTTTTTTCTTAATATATTTATCACTTGAAAGGTGGAGGTGGAGGTGGTAATAGTAATTTGATTAAAATATGAAAGAAGAAGCTGATTTGAGAAGTCACCAATCTATATTTTATTATTAATTTAGTCGTCACCAATAATATAAAAGACCCAATAATTATGGCCTTAAGTGATGTTGACTTGCCAGCCAACCACAAGATTTTTCTTACAAAAGAGACGAGTTGAAGATAGAAAAGGCGAGATTCCATTGGGAAACAAAGTGGATAAGCCTTAAAATGATATCACCTTCTGTCCTTATCCATCCATAATGAACCGAAATGTCTAAAGATTTTGTTTTTATCGGCATCTTTATTTTTATCGGAACACGGATAAAACAGATCAGATAGTAGTGATACCTTATTCACATTCTATTATATTTAAACGAATTTAAATAATATTTTATTAATTTTTATAGTCAATAAAATTCTGATGATAATTGGATAGTTATTTTCTTAAATAAATTCTTCAAAAAGGTATAAATATAAATTAAATACAAGTTTTCAACTACCCGTTGACATCTTTACCATTTTTTTTGTCAAGGTTAGACTTGAAATTTAAGAATTTAGCAACTTTAGTAGTTATTTTAGTAGAAAATGTAGAAAAATAATCATAAATCTCAATTAATAAATCTATAAAAATATGAAGAAAAAAATTCAAATAAGTAATTAAATAATTTTATCAAACGGATAATAATCGGTAAGAAATGGGATATATCATATCTGCATCATATTAGTAATTGGACAGATTCGAATACCCTTAAACAAATGCGGATGCTAATTCGGGAGCGAATTTTGGTTATCCATTTACACCCTTAATCATAGGTGAGGATAGAAAGAGGTATTGATTTGTTGTGGGGTCAAAATGGTCTTATCTTGCTCAATTTGATTGAAAAATATTAATAGATGTTTCAAGATGATATATAAGAATTTCTTTCAAAGAATTTACCATTTTTTGTAGAGATTTTAAGTAGACAGTTTATGATTTAATATAACATTCTATTTTTTAGTGAGTTCCTCTTTGCCCGTTGTTGGTGGAAGATCAGTGTAGGAATGAGATTTAAGCTTTCTCTGATCTATTCTCATTAAGGTACATAGAATGCGACTCATTTGAGAAAACCGTATCTCTAAATCTATCTTTGAGATGTTTGGATTTTTTCTAATTACATTGACGTATAAAAAATAAATATTATCCTCACTCAACCAAAATATAAATTTTTCCAAAAGTTTCTTGTGATCTTTTGTTTAAATCATAATTAAGGTGAATCAAAATCACAAACAACAAATCTTTTTTGTGATAAAAAATCCATTTATTAACTTCAGTATTACAAATATTCTCTACAAATAGTCAGACAAATAATATATATAATATTTGAATTCTCAATATAGATACTTCATGGTTAGTTTTCATAAGACATCCGTAGAGAAAAGGATTGCCTTATGATGATCATTTCATAGCTATTGAGAACCCTAAAATGATCATCTCATAGCTTTGTTTCTTAAAAATTTCACTTGCATATTTCAATTGGGTTGGTGAACTATACATTCATCCCCCCTACCTAAGGGTGGGGAAGGGACACTGACTTGAGTTATGTTAAATCAATGTCTTAATCTCCTTATATGGTGGGTAGGTGAAAAGTAGATAACTTCAGCTTTATATAACTAAGGAGGAGCATGACTTTTCCGTGGTGTAGGGGCAATTAAGAATGTTCACCGAAAAATCATTGAGAAAGATTTTCGTTTTTCTTGGGAAACAAGATAGTTCATTAAGGGTGTTGATATGGAATCCTGCTCGTCCTTCCCTGTTACGTTCCTGCAAAACACGTGCTTGACCTTGGGTGGTCGAGGTACGTCTCCGACGAGCAAGTCAATACCAATGATATGATCTCAACTACTCTATAGAGAATTCAAGTAATTGATCACACAAATATGAATGCTTTCCCTCTTAGATTTACCTGAGGTGTTTATATAGTGTAAGATGGTAGAGTTGGATTCGGAATATGACTCTAAGATGAGTTACTCTATAAAAGTAACTCTACGAAGAGTTTGTTACCTTAACTCGTATTTCCATGAAGTTGATAGATAATAGGAATTTATCTGTGTCAGGTTCTCAAAACATGTTGTTCGGGTACTCTTGCCGTTATGGTCGGTCCTACCATGAACCGTATAGTCAAACCATTATAAGTAACATACCTGGTCGGATGAGTTTAGACTGGAATGTACAGAATGACCAATTTTATCCTTAACAAAGGGTATAGGTTAATTTGGTCCAAATGGCTTGAATCTGTCTCCTTGGCCCACTTAATGTCCAAACACGGCTTTAGTGTTCACAATTTTGGTTTTAGGAGCAGATTTGAGTTAGGGTGGCCACCCTAACAAGGATTTTGTAATTGAAAAATAATTTGAAATTATGACTTATTGTTTTGTGGTTAGAGTTAGAGCTAGTGTTAGATTTAGTGTGTGATTTGATCTAACACAACCCAACTAGTTAATATTCTTTTGGAATTGATAACTTTATATTAAGGGATAATGACTAATACATACACTATTAAGGAGAATTGAACCTATGATATTTTCACTAAAAGGTATTGATCATTGTCAACTGAGCAATCTTTTGATTATAATCATATTGCAATCTTTGTTGTATTTTTTACAAAACTATAACTATATTATTAATATTTACTTGAGATGATGACTCAGCTGTGAAAGACAACTCCAAAATTTAGAATTTAATCGAAAAGAAATTGCTTGGAAGCGTGTGATGCATCTAGTGCACAACCAAAGCTATGATACAAGTTTGAAAAACCATAGAATTGTTGGTGTCAAAACTCAAAAGTATTAGAGTAGGTCAAGCAAATGTGTAAAGCTTTAAGTGAATTCTCAACCAAACATCATCTTTCTGTTACTAACAAAAATAATAAGATAAAAAATTATCATAAAAGGGTTAGCTTGGTTAATAATATTACTTTTTAGTAGCGAAAAGATGGATTCTCCTTGATAATACATGTAATAATTTTGGATCCTCAAATATATAATTGTGAGTTCCCCAAAAAAAAAAAAAAAACCAGCTTCATGGCGAGTGACAAACTAAGATGAGTTGTGCACAAATGGTAAGTTTTTCACTCCACCCTTAAAAAAATAAAGTAAGATAAAAAAAAAAAAAAAAAAAAAAAACCCCTAACCTAAAAAGAGTCCATTGACATCCACGGATCCACATCCTCTATAATTCATTTCCCGGCAATTCCCTCATAGGATTGTGCCATGTGGCATTTAAGTAATCCAATGGTTATCCAATTTAAACTAAATTTGACTTTTATTTAAACCCACCCAAAATGTATTTATTGCCGTGTGGGTAACCGGATTACAGCCACGATGAGGGAATTACAGGGAATTGTTGGGAAAGGAATTACAGAGGAACATCCACTGATGAATCCAAGATTTCCACGTTAACATACCATATTTTATTTTTATATTTAAATAACAAAGAAGGTAGGAAGCATGCCTTTATTGTAATAATAAAGACAATTTCATTACAAGACGACCAAGGTGATTGCTAATTCAAATGGCTTAACCTTTGCTTCTCACAGCTGGTGTGACTGATTTACCAGTTACAAAAAAAATGAGTGATTTGAGTGTGAAAGCATTACTAAAAATTAGGACAAATTTTATGAAGACGTCTAAAGATAATTGACTAAAAGCATAAACATCTCAAAATGATATCAAATTGGCAATCCTTGTCCGATTACATATAACACAACGGAGAGTTGAACCAATGACTTCTTCACTAAAAAATGTGATGCGTCTAAAAAATGTTAAGCCTCCGATTCTCCTGGTTATGGCCTGCAAAAAAGAGTTAGACGTGGCCTGACCGTGGGGGTCGGGAGGCCATCTCCGAAGCTTAAGTCAATAACTGGACTTGATCACGAAGGCTCTGGCTGATTGTAGAGCACAAGAATGAATACTTAATTAGGAAACGATTCAAATACCTCTAGAGTGAGTTGATCACTTGTTTATATAGACCTTACCTCCAATCCTCAATTGTTGAGTGAAGTCTCGATCTCTTTTGGTGGCCGACCAATCATAGGGTTTCTTCCTAGATATTCGGGGACGCAAGTAGTTACCAATCTTGGCACGATTCACTCATTGCCTTCTGCTGATAATTGCCACCTACAGTTAGCTTCGTCTACCGCAAAGTTCGGGAGGTCGTACCGGACTGGTAACTGAAGTGCTGCGCCCTTAAGCTTATTAAATTAGGTTTTGGTGGGTCCCAATTATGGTCTAACCAAGACAAATATTGTGAATCCAGCCCAAAGATTCAGTGCAATTTTCCTCGTATCAAGATGTTTGTCGTAATCAATTGAGTAATCTTGTGATCTTTTGGTATCTTATAACATAATATACAATGATAAATAAAGGAAGAAGAAAGACAATGAAATCTAAGAATTATTTTACTAAGAACAACATTGTAAAGTCACAAGAGATTAAAGATAATTTAAAAATTATAAATTTATTTAACCATAATTCTTTTTTTTAATAAATCTAACCATAGGTTAGTTAATAGAAATTGTTACCAACTGTACTATTTAACAAATTTAAAAAACATTGTAGAATCTGATTGCTAATTTGATATGACTTTTAGTGTCTGTTTTCTCGCATATTACCTTAGAATGTTTCTAAAATTTTCCATAAAAACAAACACTACTTTGGATTTAGATGTTGTTACGTCTATGTCTAGCTTGTTTGATGTGAATATAAAAGGTTAAGTGTATAGAATTAACCTCTAATGTCACCCATCACCATCTAATCTTCTTTCTTGGGCAGATTCAAATCCTCTCGAGGCCCTTTAATTTCTCCATGGAACAACTAAATGCCACCATGGTAATTACAATGGGAGAAGCTCATACAAATTATTGGTTTAGATTTAGCTCAAAATGAGAAGTTGAAATGCAAGTTACCTAAAAATGAAAATAGAGTGTTTTTCATGACCGTTGTCTGTCTATACACTTAAGTGGTAAAAATTACATATTGTTCATGCTGATTATTTTGAGAAATTACAAATTACTCACCATTACTTTTCTGTTAGTTTTGAAATTAAAATGACCATTTTGCCTATGGGGGAAGAAAAATATAAGTTTTTTATTTTACAAAAACTTTACTCAATTTTCTTAAGAGGTGAATAATCTATCCTAATAAGAGGTGCTTCCAGTTTTGTTGGATGCTTCAAACAATTTTGTCTAATCTTTTCCATATTACCATATTTCTAGAGTCAATAATTCGATAGGAGGAACTACTGAACTCAATCACTTGTTGCCATAACTCAAAGTTCAAGTCCCCTTTTTGGTTAGAGGCAAAGTCACTCTCTCTGGGTATTTGAATAGATATAAAGCTAATTCCTTGAGAATGTACTCAAGATGCACGTAAACTAGTCCGGACAAACTTCAATTTAAGAAAAAGAAGAAGAAGAAAAAAGATAGAAAATAGAACTTCATTGGACCACTGATTTGTAGTTCTTACTAATAAGAGGGAGTGTCACTTTTGTGGTTAGACAGTCTTCTTTTCTCTCTCTCTCTAAAAGAATTTTGGTAGACCAACCTTAGTGATATGAACCTTCAAAATTCCAAATTTTAAATATAGAGGTATCATTTAAACAACCCATATCAATTATAGATTCATCATTCTATCAAGAAAAAACAAAAGGTTGATCAAATAACTTTTTTTGGGGTTTGTGGTCCACTTCCAACCCCATAAAATGTGGAGTTTGGCTAACATGATTAAACTCTTCCAAATTCTAGCTCTTTCTTACATTGCAAATATCCCTAAAGTAAAAATCTTTTTTCCAACCAAAATTGATTAAAAAAACACATAAAATAAATAAATAAAAGAAATAATTTCATAGGTTTTTTATTTAGTATTAAAAAACTTTCTCTTTCACCAAATAAAAGAAGAAAAACCTAGATGAACATAAAATTTAAAACTTCTCAGTTGAAACATGAATCATACCTAATAATTATCATTCATTAATTTGTTGGACGGTAGATAAGATAAAGTTTTCCATGTATTTGCATGCATGCACACTTAAATAGGGGCGAACCTAGTGTTGAAGATTGGGAAAAAATCCTATACTTTACACATTTCTCTGCTGTGTACAGCAGTGCATTTTTGTACCAAATGATTGGTTGAGATTAAAAGTTTAATTTTAAATTTTAAAAATTCTCAATAGTCTTGTATTTACTTTGTTTTTTCAGCCAATCATTTGGTATATATGTGCACTGCTGTGCACAGCAGAGGATGTTTTTCCTTAAAGATTTTCGCACAAGTAGAGTTTGAGAGGTTGTAAGCACAATGATGATTTAGACGAATATGAAAGAACCTATTTGAGGCTATTGTATTATGATTGTAGAGAACACAAGAGGAAACACAAGAGTCCTTAGTTTGGAGGCTATGATAGGATATAGATGAGTTCAGTGTAATATCATAAAGAGTACTAGGGTTGCAAATTTAGTCTATCGGCTTATTTCTATCTTAACCACCCGAAGTCTAAAAATGATCGAAATGGGTTAAAACTTTTCTGACTATTGATATGAAGTATCAACCAAACTTTGTCGATGGCACACAGAGTTTTCCTAGCACGTGCTCACCTAGACACTTCTGGTAATAGAATCGGAATCCTCTATCGTAGAACGTAGAAGATGACACTACTCTGATCAAACTTTTTCATCACACATTTAAGAGTGGGTCCACCTCTCTATACTGACAAGTTAGATCCATCATTTATGAATGATAACAAAACATTAAGATATTATTATTCTTTTACCCTTGAAGGTTGAAAAACTAGACTCTCAGGCAATATACCAGTAGGAGAACTCCAGTTAGATGATAATGAACTTTAACTAAAGAATATTACATTTAAAAGAAAGAAATAGATTTCCAAGAAATATCATTTTTCCAAGTCACCTTCTCATCATCTTGGGTTGGTGCTGTGAAACTTTCACCCCCACCTTTCTGGTTTGTCAAAGAAAACAAATTTAATTATGATGATGAAGACATGCACTAGTTTTCTATTTCCTACTTTCGGCATTGCTATTGCCTTTTTTGCTTTCTGATAAGTAATCACTTAAAGTTTGGATTTTTGAAATTTTCAACTTTTATTTACCATTTTTATGGCATTTGTGTGTTTAATTGCTCGAATTCATTCACTCAAACTCCAACACCTTTCAAAGTATAGGTGCAATTTTAATTTTAAGTTCAAAATTTTAGCTTCGAAGGGGATTCACATCCTTTGTAATTCCCTTCCCTACAATTTCCTATAATTCCCTCATAGGATTGTGCCATGTGGCATTTAAGTAATCCAAAGGTTACCTAACAAACTGGAGTTTAAATAAAATTCAAATTTATAGGTGGGTTTAAATAAAATTCAAATTTAGTTTAAATTGGATAACCTTTGGATTACTTAAATGCCACAGACACAATCCTATGAGGGAATTACAGGGAATTGTGGGGAAGGGAATTACAGAGGATGTGAATCCCCTCGAAGGCAGGTCAAGTGTAATTTAAATAGCATCAGGGTAAATACGGGAAAAATGTAGAATTACACATTATTCTATTGTTTTATGATTGGTATCAGTATTATGATCAGTGTTAGGTTTTGTATAGGATAAGTCTTTAAATTCAAATTCAAATCAACCGTAACTAGCTCTATTCTCGATTGATCTTATATTAAATCGATCAAGAAGAATTTAAGTTATAGTTAAAGTATCAACAAGTCGTAGAGTTTGATTATAAACAAGTTGTAGTTCAAATTCAAATATTTAAATTATAATTTATATAATATTAATATACATCTTCCACTCACTATAGATAGGTTTAAAGTCAAAGTTAAGATAAGAATATGGGTTGAAAGTTGAAACCAAAATCCTTGGAGCCAAACAATGCCATATAGAAACCCGGTTCGAGCCGGATTTTCAAAACGGTAAAACCGAACCCATAAATAGAGGAATGACACAACATGTATCTGGGAAAGAGTGTTGCTGACTCGGATGACACTAACCGATGGGCGCCAAAACCACGTCCCAGATACCAAAGCCACACCGCACTACCACAGGGAAAAATTACAAAAATAACCTTATCGGATAATATAGATAAATATACCAACATAAGTTTCTATTTACAGAAATATCCTCGAAATGCTACAAACAGATAAACCATATTTTTTAAGGAAGGTCAAAAGGTTCATTCATGCATATAATTCATAATTTGTATTAATTAATCTTAATTAACTATAATTAGACGGTGATTTGGGTAAATTAAGAATGAGGGTGGACGGGTGACACGCGTTGAAGGTGACGTACGTTATTAGAAATTTAGAAGTGCCGTGCATGAGAAGTATCTATAGAAAGGGTATTTAAGGAATGTAATCTAAAGGCTGGGTATAATGGTAAATTCGGAGTTCCAGGAAACTAGATAAGTCTCGAAGTCTTATAGCGTAGACCCAAGAGAGGGCCATGGAAGTCCCACATTGTGCAGTGAATTCTGTAGCTTAAAACATGGAAGAGTAGTTACAGGGAAAGAGTGAAGAGATTTTCCGCTTCTCTGGAAACGTCGATGTTAGGTTTCTTTCTTTTCAGTTAAATTCCAGGGTTGGATTTTGGGTAGAAAAGATAGTTAAGACAAAGGAGAGATTTCTGGTTGGTTTTCCGATTTTGAGTTGGATTTCTGGTGGTTTTCTTTGTGGGGTTTTTCACCCTTTTCGTTTATAGAGGTGGGTTTGTTGTTGGATGGGATTTAGTTGCAGAGAAGAACGCTGCCATGCGAAAGTCGTTTAAGGATTCCCTAAAAGCACTTGAAGCCGATATTCAGCATGCCAATACTCTGTAATTCTCTTCCCCTCAGCAGAAATTTTCTGTTTTTGTTGTTGGAATTGTGATACTCGTGTTTATTCTCCGATTGTTAATTTTTCTCATCTCCTCTCTTTTCTTCTACTAAATTTGAGTAGGTGGTAATTTTAGGAAAATTGTAGTTTTTATTTTTTTTTTAATCTGTCTGTGATCATGGTTCAGAGCTAAACTGATGTGCTGCTGACTTCTTTTTCTTTTTCTTTTCTTCATGTATCGATCTCCGATTAAGTCATCGGACGAGGCGTTCACTGTAATTTAGATTTCTCTGATGATCTTTTGTCTCCATGGTTTTCCCTTTTTTTTAATTATGTTTCGGTTGTGAGGATGTGTTCATCATTAGAATTGATGATGGGTTTTGCTATTAAATTTCTATCATTTTAGTTTCGCACAGTTAATTGTGAAAAATGGGTGTGATTCATCTTTTCTAATACCATGCGTATTCATGATTTTCTTCTTCGTTCTGTCCATTCTGTTTCCCCACATTGTCTTCTTTGATATCGGTTAGTTGAACATGCGAAGAGATCATGGATTTCTCTTTTCTGCTCCAATTGGTAGCTTAATTTTCATCTTTCTTCCATTTTTTGTTTGTTTGGGATCGGATGGTGCCGCAGATTCTGTCGAGATTTATTGACAAATAGAAATTTGGGTTTGATTCAGGGCTTCAGATTACCCAATGGAATATGATGGGGCATGCGTTCAAATGAGGCTATCTTATAGCCCGGCTGCTCACTTTTTTCTTTTCCTAGTTCAGTGGACTGACTGTCACTTTGCTGGTGCCCTTGGATTGCTTAGAATACTTATTTACAAGGTAAATCTTTTATAAAATATTCGGTATTTTAATGTTAGTTTTCGTGTGTGAGTCTTGAGTTTACAAGCTTACTGACTTCAGAATCGTGTATGGATATGATCGTCTCTTCTTTTTGGGTCTATTCTGATGCTCCTGTGATCCGCTGCAGGCTTATTCAGATGGCAAAACTACTATGTATATTCATGAAAGGAAAGCCAGCATAAGAGAATTTTATGGTGTGTGAAAATTTAAAATATCAGTTTTCCTATTTGGAATGGCTTCATATATTTGTAATTGTTTAAAAGAAAATTCTTGTTTTGGGTATGCATTTATTACCGATATGATAATAATACGAAACCTGGGAACCAGTCGTCAATTGTACCTATTGGATATAGGATTGACTACAGATTTGAGCCATAGCACATGATTTTATAAAACCATTACATTTTTTCAATCTATATCAAACATGTTTTTAATGGATACCTGGGAAGAATATCGATACCTAGTAGAATGGCTCCTTGCTCCGACACAAGAATGATAAAATTACCACCCCTCAGCATGAAACATAAAAATCCCCATTTCATGTTGATGGTCTTGCATGTGCTCTAGTTGGCCTCCACACTGATGCAGTGGCTATATGGCCAGGCACCGATTGGTTGCCATTGTTAGTTCTTTGGACTAACTTTCTTGCTTTAGTAGTTCATGTATATTAATTGAAGTTTTGGATGTTTCATAAACAGCTGTAATATTTCCTTCTATATTGCAACTTCAAAGAGGAATCACTGACGTGGACGATCGGAAACAGAGGGAGCTCTGTAATGCGAAATACAGGAAGAAGGATGAGATGGACAAAGGTAAAATGTCTGAGATTGATATAGAGAGAGAGGAGGAATGTGGAATTTGCATGGAGATGAGTAGTAAGGTTGTCTTGCCCAATTGCAGCCACGCGTTGTGTATTAAATGCTATCGAGATTGGTAAGTACGTTATTATGTTCACTTTACATGTACTTTATTAGAGAGTTGATCTCAGTGCAGTAGTTAATAATGCTTAATTGGGACAGTGGGGTTTGGTTCCATCCTGGAAACAGTGTTTCCAAGAAAGTAGGGATATGGGGCTGTATACAATATAACCCTTTTCAGAACACCCCCCCCCGGCGAGTGGCGCAAGCCTTGTGCATTTTGTGCACCTTTGTTGTTGTCGTTATGATTCTTCTTGGCAATGACAACAATTGAAGCATATACTTTTTTGACCTGCGAGCTGAAAAGTTGTATATAGTTTATAGGTTCCTTTCATGGATCTAGGGTTAGGGTTATGGATGTAGTATATGCGGCTGTAGGCAGTAGACCCCCTCGTACTTGTATGTTACCCAGTCAGTTTATTTAGTTTTGTGGATTTTACCTGCCAGCTTGTTAGAATTGCAGATATGTTGAGGGAGAGTTATGGGATCTTATATACCTGGACACACAGGTCACAGCTTTGATGAACTGGGTTATGATCATGGTTGCCATAGCATCTAGGTGAGTCCCATGCATTGGGAAAGGGAAAAACAAGGCAAAACTGACTAGGCGCCTAGTACTGAAAGAGCTCTTTAGGTTTATTTTGTTGGTAGTCAAACTGAGTGAGCTGAAAGAAGAGAAACGTAAAAAAAGAAAGGAGGTAGGAGTGGGAAGAGAGAAGCAAGGTAACAACTACCTTTTCTCCATGACTCCAAATTGATTGCTGGTGGGTTGAGCAGAGAATGGGGAGAGGGAGAAGTTTGTGCACACATAAACAATCTCCCCCTTCCCCCCTCTTTTTCTCATCCTTGTCAAAACCCAAGCCAACCCACAACCCAAAGCAAATGCCACACTGACTCAAAAGATAAAAGACAATTTGTCATGTCAACCTGAGTTCTAATGCCACCACCTAAGGAAAGATTTCACTGTCGAGCTCAAATCTTCGTGGTAGAATAAGAAGAAAAATAGAGAAATTAGATTGTTACTTGAGTTTGAGTTGTCTTGGCTCCTTGTTTGGGCTTGTTGGCTTTGGTTGGGCTCTGCCCTTTACGTCCTTCTTGTTCTTTCCCCCTCATTCTTTTCTCCTTTTGGTTAAATGAAAAACCAACATAGAAATGAATCCTACTTTATTTTTAAACGAAAAATTAATCAGGAAAAAAATCATGCTAGCTATCTCCTACTTTTGAATAAAATATTGTATGATGACAAATGAAAATCTTTTGAGTGTGTAGCCAAATTGGATTAGAAGGTTCAATTTGAGGAAATTTAAATGAATGAGATTGTTAATCCATCAACTGCATTTTGATTATTGGTTACGAGTAGCCATTAATGAACCGTCCTTAAGTTTCTAGTCTAAATATCGAGTTGGAACTCATTCTGTTTCCTTGATGTTTCAGGCGAACACGGTCTCAGTCGTGTCCCTTCTGTCGGGATAGCCTCAAAAGAGTGAACTCCTGTGACCTTTGGCTCTACACTGACAATCGTGAGGTTGCTGACCTGACTGCAATCTGTAGGGAAAACTTAAAGAGATTGTTCATATACATAGATAAACTTCCTGTAGTTGTTCCTGATCCTGTATTTGCCTCCTATCATGGTCATGTTAGGTAATGGCTTTGATATTGGATTCTGGATTAAAAATTTTTGTATATACAAGAAGCTTGCTTGTACATAATTGTTTCCCTCTCCCTCTTCTCCCCACTGTACATTCTGATTTGATTGTTTTCAAGCAGTTTCATTTTCTGAATCATCTTTGTGGGGCATTGGTTGTTACAGTAGATGGTCACCTTCTGCAGTACCTGGAATGCTTGTGTTATGGAATTCCCATGGAGAATGCATTTTGCCATGAGCTCAAAAGGGTGCCTGCTAGTGCTGTTGGTAGTGACCCACCTTACCTATGGTTGATCTTGTTGGGAATCCACAGATTCAGATTTGAAGTGCAAATACTCCATTTCTTCTATTTAACTGAACTTGGTGCCTTTTTGAACTTTATATAGGACAGGTATTAGCTTGGGCAGGATCCTTTGTGCCTGTGAGACTGATTATGGTTAAGAGATATCCTTTTTGATCTGTGAATGGGTTTAAACCATTTTAGGAACAAAGGAGACTCAAGGAGAAGAGCCCTGTTAGGAATCTCCAAATATCAAAATTACCAGCATAGAGGTATAAAATCATCAGTTGGGGTTGGAAACTTGGCTTGGGGAGGCATTCTTGACTTCATATTAGGGTCCTGCGGCCTGCCCACTGCAAGGTGTGAAATTATGATGTACCAATCCCTGAATCACAACTCATTCACCCTTTTGGACGGGCCTAAAGAAACCATTGATGGGCTTGGTTTCAGAGTTTGTGTCTTAGCTTCATCACTCTTTAGGAGTGAAGCAGGGTTCTTACCCTTCTGAAATTGAAAATTCAGACAGAGAGAATTGTTGAATGAGAAAATGATTTAATTTCCTGTAGAAGAAAGGTCTAAAGTATCGGTGAGATGTATCGTCCTGTATCGAGTATTGCATCGTACTATTTAATGCATTTTATTGCAATTCAATAGAAAGACGTATCGTCCTGTATCGAGTATTGCATCGTTGTGTCCAATATGGATACATATCAGCTAGTATCATATGGTATCATGACACTTTAAGACATGGAGATAATAATGTTTGATCGAAGTGCAACAAGAGGAGAAGAACCCAATAAGGAATATATAAAGATCAAAGTCAGTAGAAGAGGAATAAAATAATAAATTGAGCATGGAAGAGCTTGGGCTGAGACTTTCCAGTCCAAATTTGGGCTCTGAGGAACACCCCTGCTTGGGTGAAAATTCCAAGAAAGAAGCAAAACAAATCTATAACTTAGCTTGTTCCTTACTCCTGTGTCATGGTTGTTGTTAACTTCTCAGCTTTTGGATCTTGGGAGGCTTTTATATGACGATTGAGGCTTGTTGGCTAAATGCCTCAGAATCAAAATTTTAACAGAAGGATATGATGATTGTGTCAATGGTTTTATTATTTGTAATAATTAGTTTCTCTAACAACACATGCTCACATGTTCATGTTTGTACTTCCATAGGCATTCTTGGCCAAATCTATTGCAATTATGAATCTTCTTTTTGGTGATTGGGTAACACATAAAATCTCATCCCCCAACTTGCCCACATACATATTTTATGGACAAGCTTTTTTCATCATTTATTTTAGCCCTTTTTCTCACTATTAATTATACCAAGGGGTGTGCTGAGTTGGTGTTGCTTACCAATGTAGGGTATATGTTCTTAAATATTGATTGATTATTTATTTATTCATTTATTTATTTATTATTACTATTAGTTTAGGGGGTTGGTATTCTATGGGAGGGCGTTAGGATGTGTTGTTGCAAAACCCTGTTCGGCTGGGCGAACAAGTGAATCTGCAAGAACGAGCTCGACCGTGTTGGTCGAGTATCGTCTCCAACGAGCTAATCAGTGAGGAATCAAATCTCAAAAACGAGAAACTTGATCATTCTTACTCTAGAATACTTACCTTCAAGTCTTGGACGCAATAGCATTTATAGGTTTTTTAGAGATGTCCTTCTTCCCCTTAAGTACTAGAGTTTGAGTGGAACTCTTTTGATACTTTAGTAGAATATTTATTGAACTATGATTGTAGAGTCTAATGAGGGTTGGAACCTGAAGTTATCTATCTCGATTTATTAGGATGGGTTGCTTATCATCGTATTCGAAGAGTTCCACAATGATTCTCCTTCTATAACTTCTTTACTTGATGTTAGTTTGGTTCAAACGCTCTCGAATTGAAAGTGGTGGAACCACTCGACCGACCTACAGTTGGACCGTCGATCATAAGTGTTGTGAACCGTTTACTCATAACATGACGGATACTAAACAAAAACAAACATAGAAAATAGAAATTTAATGTGATTCACATACCAACACCATGTGATATGTTTACGAACAAAGTTGAAGAACTTTTGCATTCAATACAGCATTACAAACTCTTATCCAAAACTTTAAGGTAAATTATCAAATCTTACAACGATTTGATAAGATAATGTAAGAGCAAACAGATTGATCCATCAGATTGGATCAGAAAGTATCACATTTTGGGTTTTCATTCCCTTACTCCCATCAGAGATCAATGAGGAGCCCTAGGTTTTGGTTATCATTCTGTATCATCAAAGTATGTCAAAATCAAATTAATTATAAGAATTCAAGACATACACAAGAAAGAATGAACTCAAGGCATACACAACCTGACTTGACCAACTCTTTTAAACTCTTCAAGTTTAGACCTAATGAAGTCCTACAGAGATCTTGCCCTAGTTGAGCTAATGAAAATCATGGTACCTACCTAATCATGCCATAGATTTGTTTATGTAAATTATTTAATTTCCTTTGTCGGTATAGCCAATGCTGGGTCACTAAAATAGTTTCCTCTCCACCTATATTATAGGATAAGGTTCTCTCAGCTGCTAAGGTGCCCTACACTCTTCTATTTGAAGTATCAAACAATTGACATTATCATTACTAGGGGATTGTAATTTACTTTGCCATGGGGGGTTTTCCCTTCCAATATTTTCCTATTAGGGCTTCCCTCATTCCTTTATCCACCAAAATGCAAATCGAGCTTTAATGAGTGTGACAGTATGAGTATTCAATGTCAAGCAATTCCATTTTTTCGATTCAAGTAGTGTATTTCGGAACTAGATAGGAAAGGAAATCGATCAAATAATCCGCTATTAGGGCTTGCAAAATAGGGGTTTAGCTAGGGCAAAACGAGAAAAGGGATCAGCGGCATTGGGTAGAGTGAGGGGCTTTATTTAGTAAATTTGTAAACTTTTAAAACCCTTGAATGTAAAGACAGAAAGTTATATTTGCAATTAAACCCCTACTTTTTTTATCCCATATTGTTTGATTGCCTTTTATGCATGTGGCAAAATCTCCACCGTCGGCAATTGGCAGCGTCAGCCGTTGCCGTAAATAAAAATCCCCTTAAACTCTTCTATTTGCAGTATCAAACAGTTCATTGATATTACCCAAACATTATTATAGCTCACGGGGTGCAATTTACTTGCCATGGGGGTTTTCCCTTCCCATATTTTCCTACTAGGGCTTCTTTCATTTCTTTATCAATACAAATTGATCTTTAATGAGTACGACTGTATGAGCATCCAATGTCAAGCAATTCCACCATTTTTTCAATTGGAGTAGTATACTTCGAAACTAGGTTGGAAAGGAAATCTATAAAATTATCCACTACTAGAACTGACAAATCCAACCCTAACCTATGTGACCCTTTAGATTAAGGGTGTCAATCTATATGGTTTTGGTATTGTACCAACCTTAAATACCAAAAACAAGAACCGTGTTGTACCGAATTTACACTGTACGGTACGGTTTTGGTATTTGCAAAAAGGTTTGGTATGGTTTTAGTATTAAATCAGTGTGGGAAAACGGTTTAAATACGGTATCTAGTGCGGTGTAATTTTAGTACAAATAAACCCATGCCACTTTTGTTATTAATTCATTAAGATCCTAATGAAATTACGATCAAACAATCGATAGAATCTGATATTAATAGAGACAAAACAAGTAATTCTAAGAAGATGAGGGAATGACGAAACGAAAAACTAAAATAAAGATTAGAAGATAGGGTAAAGGTAAAGTGTTTTTTTTTTTTTTAATTACATTTATATTCTTTAATTTTGTACGGTACCAATTCGGTATGGTTTCGGTACATACCGACGATATGAGTACTTATTACCGGAACCGTACCGAATTTTGAACAGTGCGGTATGGTGTGTTTTAGAAAGTGCAATTCGGTACGGTTAAACAGTTTTGGTATACAATTGGCACCCTTACTTTATATATTATTTTATAATTAATGGTTTTTTAGATAAACTTTTATAGCTATTGATTGGAAAGTATTGTTTATTCATTCAATCCATACTTTCATAGGAATTTCATAACTATAATGGGGTGAAAAGAAAGAGTTTCTTTCTCATATGTGACTTAATGGGTGGGCACTGGTGTAATGGTCAAAAGCATAAAAAAAACGTTTTGAGTGAAAATTGTTGGTGTCTAATACAAGAGGTTTTATACCCGACCAATGTGGGACTTGAATGGGGCTAAATCAGATACTCGGTTGGGACCTTAACCGACTATTTAAGTAAAGGCGTTACTTACGTTGGACCTGTATGGCAACAATGCCCTAGATAGAAGGTCAACTACAAAGATGACTAGGCGAGATAACCGACAAAAGAGGGTAATCAAGGCATATATGACAGCCATCATCAGGGAAGCTTGTCCAACCCTGAATAGATAACCAATACACTATTTAAACAATAACTCACCCCTCAGGTAAGCAACAAATGCATTCTGAGCATAGTCTTATAGCATTAGCACGGGATCTTAAGCTGTTCACTGTCTGACTTAGTCATCGGAGACAGTTGTCCGACATACGAGCTGGCCCACGTCTAACCTTTCTTACAGGACTCATCGTCTTTGAAGATAAAAGGGACTTAGTCGGCATCCAGATCGTAACTGAGACGCATCAGTGTCAGGTTGTGTTAGAAAACTATCCGCCTAAACTCTAGCCTTCCAGGCTTCCACACTATATTCAATGCATAGAAGTATTTTTGGCTGGCAAAAGTTCTCATGCATTATTACCATCGAAAGGTTGCTTAGTTAGCAATGACTAACACCTCAAAAAAAAAAAAAACACCTTTTATAGAAATGGCAATGCTAGTACATTAGGTTTATGTTTTCACTTCAGTGATGTTGCCTTTACCCCATATCTCTTACCATTAACGTTCTCATTAAGGGTGGCAATGGTCCCCTATACTGAACTATGAAAGTAAAGATTAGCATGGTCCCTTGCCTATAGAAGCTAGATTCCCTTTTGGTCTCTCACCTCTAACCCACTAGCAATTTTGTGAAAATTATGCATAGGGTTTTGCTTCAAATTTGATTAACAAGGACGAAATTGGGTCCTTTTCAAAACCCTAAAGTGGAAACTAGAACAGACATAAGAGTGAGTTTATGAGTGAGAGACCCTTTTTACTGTTGATTCACATAGTATACATTGTGAGGAAGAGAGATCAAGATCAAAAATATTTTGGATACATTTTCACTTTTTTGCCTTGCTTATTTAAAATGAAATGCTAAGCTATCAAATAGCTTCCTTTTTTTGCCAAACATCAAATAGCTTCCTTTCCTACTAGGAAACGATACAGTACGATAATAATGTGTGCATGTGATACATTTTGTCTGTGTAATTTTTTTTTCAAGGGCACTTTATATATATAAAGGTTCAAACCCATGACCTCTTCACTAAGAGATGTTGGTCTCACCACTCGAACAATTCTATGTTAGCTTTGTTTGTGTACTTTATTACTATGACATATTAGAATACTACACCATCATTCATAACTAATATACTTGATTATCTCAAAAAATATATATGAAAATTTTTGTGGAAAATTCATAGCCATTAATTTACAATCTAACAAGAGGTATTGTATGATACGATGAGGCTACTTTTGTCGAGAGGGGGGTTTAGTGGTTAGGCAAGGTACGAAGTTTCGGCCGATTACGGGGTTTTGCTTGCCAATGAAACCCCAATTCTTTGCAGTCAACTAAGCTTTGGACAGTTCAGATCTACTACCCATTTTCTCTATATTTGACGTGCAAGGTTTCACTTACATCAGTGTTTCTTGCTTTCACTCTCTTATCATTCTTCGTCTCTTCTTTGTTTCCTCTCTCTCATCTTTTTCTTCACTACAATAACTTCAAAATACTAAGTACTGACTTACAAATCAAAATATGAGGTTTGCTTCTTCTATTTTCTCCCCTTCTCTCTCTTCTCTGCCATTTCTCAATAACGCATAGAAGAAGAAGATTGTTGAAGAAAACCCTAATAATTGACGTTATCTACGGTTGAGTGCACTAAAATCAAAAGCAACCAGCTTATGATTCCGATGTTTCTTGAGGCGATGAATCAGAAGATAAGAAAGCCATCATAGGGTTTCGAACGAAATTTTACCTTTTTTTGCTAGGGCTTCTAGTCTCTTTTTTATGCTTGTAGCTTCTCTGCCATGGACACTTTCACAGAAGCAATAACATTAGCAGCAAAAGATGAAATGGCGATTGAGAAACCTATTGGAAAAGCGATTTTCAACGACATTTCGCCCGTTTGGCGATAGCCGATTTTCTGGCAACTATTGATAAATTTCGTTTCAAAGAGCATTTTGTATTGTTATATAGCAAAACAGTGAAATATTCCCGATTTTTCCTTTCTTAGTCTCAAGCTCACTCCCATGCGGTTTGATATTCCACATGTCTTAGGTTTGAATCTCCTTGGGAGTAGGATTAAAGCTCTGCTATATTTAAATTATACATAAAAGTTATTTTGAGAAGGTAATTAAGATGTGCGTAAACTGGCCTAAATGTACCTCGGATCCAAAGAAGAAGATTATATAAACTTCTACGAAGGTTAGATTTGTTCAAGTATTAGTAAATGTATCACATGTGTTTTTTTTTTTTTCCTCTCCCTTTCTATCTCTCTCTTCTTTCTTTCTTTCATTTCTTCTTCTTCTTTTTTTTTTTTTTTTTTTTTTTTTTTTTAATTCATTCCTTCCATGTGGATGGGGTTTGTCACAAGTAACAATGTTTCCTCACTCATATTTTAAAACCAGAAAGCATACACATATAGTATGATTAGTATTTATAGCTAATGAGATTCAATATTATATCTTCTGGGTTAGAAAAAGGAATGAGTTTCTTTTTGGGTTTTAAAAATAATTAAGTGTATCAGAACATATAATTAAAAATAGTTCAAAAGTTGGTGAGTCATAAAACAGAATGGGGTATCATGTTCTATATTTCTTCTTCATCTGATTAAACTAAATTTAATAGATTGGCCACTCTTAGGGTTATTTTAATTAGATTATCTGGTTTAAATATCTCTTAGGGGACCAAGTGTACCTCTGGATGAGATCCTACCTCACACCCCTCTTAAAAGAGAGGTATTTATATATGAAGACATCTTACTCTACACCTGTTATTGGGTGTTCCATTGCAGATTTCTATTCTTTTTTTTTTTTTTTTAAGCAAGGTGGGAGTATATATTGTATTAAGTTAAATAAATAATGTACAATACACCAAACCCCAAAAAAAAAAATCTATCTTGAGCTTTCTCATAGATGCAATTGTGAAGGGTCTTAGTCAAGCATTGCAGATTGAGATTGATTTTCTATTCCACAACCATCAACCTAGTAAGAAAATCAGTGCAACGATTGGTCTCGCTCACCTTTTTTCTTTTTGGTAAACAGTACTTCATTCAGATAACTAAAGAAAGTACAGACACAACTGCATGAACATACAAGGTTCGAACCAAACCAAGGAGCGGAAAGTGAACAAATTGTCGTACATGCAAATAGACAAGGTCGTCCAGGCTAAGGATTGGGTCAAGCCCAAAGAACCATTAGAACAAAGACTGTAACAACTACAGTAGCAAAGAAATACAACACGCCTCAAGGGCGGACATACAACACCCTCATAGGGGGACATACAACTCGCCTCAAAGGCGAACACAAAACTCAAACGATTGTAGCGATGGTAGCATCAAAAATAAATTTGATAGATTTGACATGCAAGTCACTTCCTGACGCCCATGATGGCTAGAAGACCGCACATTACTATATTTGTATCAAATGAACCCCTAGCAACTGCAAAAAATCACTCTTCCCAAGTGATCTCGAGCTATGGCTCCATAACCTCCTCCATCATTAGGAACCTACTAGTGGGCTACTTGTATTTAAAATACACTTATGGCTTTATTCTTTCAATGATGTGAATACCTTGATCACATTCTTGTATAGGGATTGGATCCATAAGAAAAATACGAATTGCCCTCAACATTTCCATTGCAAAATGACACTCTTGCAGGGTGGAATTGTGCTCTTTTTGGCAAGAACTACAGTATTAATTATAGAAGTATTCATACACATACACACAAGAAAGGAAGGAAAAAAAAAAGACACTTCAAATAATTACACCCATTTTAGATTTCATTTATGTGTTCCTTGTTTTGTTTTGGGAGTTGTAAAAAAATCTCTCTCATAGATCTTATTTACAAAATAATAAAGAAGGTTATAGACTTATATCCATTAATTACACCTACTGGATTAGAAACTATGATCAACCAACTGTAAATTAGATCTTATTTATGTGTTCCTTTTTCTTTTTGGGAGAGTGGGGATTGTAAAAAAGAAATCTATGGTTAGATCCTAATTACAAGATAATTAATAATCTTTTTTGGTCAGGATTCCATCCATTAATAGCCTTATTCCATCTCTACAGCCCATCAGTCCTATTCCAATTGTCCTATCCCCTTCAGATCCGGGATACGGATGGAAAAACTGAAAAACAAAGTCCTTGACATTTATTGTCATTCCACGCCAAACTCCTCTGTTTTAGATTTTTGTTGCAGAGAAACCGCTCGTGCGCTGCACATCTCAGAGCTCTGCTTTCGTTTCTCTCTATCATAACTCTGTTTTCTCACTCTCTCTGTTTCTGTTTCTGTTTCTGTTTCTCTAATGGATGTTCTTGTGGTCTATTTGCTCGTTGCTTTCTCTCTGTATCTGATTTTGCTCATCATCTTCCCTCGTTCCTCCCGATTCAACTTCAGAAAACTTGGTCTTCCGCCGGGAAATTTAGGCCTTCCCTTCGTGGGTGAGTCTCTGCAACTTATCTCAGCTTACAAGACAGGAAACCCAGAACCCTTCATCGACGACAGGGTGAATCGTTATGGTCCTTTATTCACAACCCATGTATTCGGTGAACCCACTGTGTTTTCAGCAGACCCAGAAACAAATCGGTTCGTGTTGCAGAACGAAGGGAAGCTATTCGAAAGCAGTTACCCATCTTCGATCTCGAACCTACTTGGTAAACATTCTCTGTTACTCATGAGAGGTGGGCTTCACAAACGCATGCATTCTCTCACCATGAGCTTCGCTAATTCCACCATCATCAGAGATTCTCTTCTCGATGACATCAACCGGTTGGTCCGGCTCAATCTCGATTCCTGGACCGACCATGTCTTCCTCCAAGACGAGGCTAAGAAGGTGAGTGCTGGCTTCTCTCTGTTCTCTGTATTTCTTTTCTATAAAAATTGGAATTTTGGATTCCTCAGTTGGGAGTTCTTGTTGTTGATGAATGGTTCAAGTTAGCAAATCTTGGTCTGTGTGGTCATGGTGGTCCAATTCGGCGTAAGCTAGCAAAATAAGAAATAAAATAAGGACCTATTTTTCCAAGCTGTTGTGTCCTTTTAATATCTATCTCTATCCATACTTCCATAAACCTTCCAGAATGTCATCAGGTCCACTGAAATCAATCTGTCGGTTTTCCCTTTTCTTTCATTTTTTTCTCTCTTTTGTGTAAATGAAAATAAATTAATTTGTGGGTTATGTTTGGATGGTGACACAGATAACATTCAATGTTACAATGAAGCAGTTGATGAGTTCTGATCCAGGGGAATGGACAGAGAAGCTGAGAAAACAGTATGTGCTTCTCATTGATGGCTTCTTCTCTCTTCCTCTACCTTTCTTCTTCACCACCTATGGAATTGCCATTAGGGTAAAGATCAATTACTTACCCATTTCATTTCATGGATTTCTGATTAAAGACAACAGTTTTTGTGATCTGGGTTTTTGGTTTTGTTGCTGATACAGGCAAGGACAAAGGTAGCAGATGCACTGAGAGCTGTGGTCAGGGAGAGGAGAAAAGAGAGTTCAGTAGAAAGAGATCAGAATAATACTAGTAATGAGAAGAGGAAGAAGGATATGTTAGCAGCATTATTGAGTGATGCTGAAGGAGGGTTTTCTGATGAAGAGATTGTGGATTTCTTGTTGGCTTTGCTGGTGGCAGGATATGATACCACCTCCACCATTATGACTCTTGCAGTCAAGTTTCTCACTGAAACTCCTCTTGCTTTGGCTCAGCTCAAGGTTCTCCCTTTTAACCCTTTTCTCCCTCATTTTACCTACCTACCTACCTTCTTCAGATATCAAAAGAGTTATAATAAAAACCATTTACATATTTGCATGGTATTTTTAGGGCCCACAAATCAATGGTAGACCTTTGGACTCTTAACCGTAGATCCTGTGATTCTCTTTCATTCATGCATGAGATTTTATTGAGTCAACCCAGCAGTGGGACATGGGTCCCATTCATTCCTTGCTTCCTTTTATTTTAAGTAGGTTTAAGTAGGGTGAATATTTTCCCTAAAGAGCATATGAAAAAAAATATTCAAATATTATCGATATTTTATGTGGGTTGAAAAATTTTCTCTTCATGTAGAAGGAGATTTGAATTCTTCATGGAAAATCTAAAGTCCGAAGAAATTTTGAGAATGGGGACATGATTGTTATATTCTCACTTGGTATCATATGTTGCCCCCACTTGGAAATTTTTAGTGCTTTACACTCTCTAGAGGAATGATCCTTTCGCTTTATAAAAGTGGATCGACACACCCAAACGTGTTTGATGATGATTTTGTTCATCTTCTAGTCCCCCACAAACATTGGCCAAGGGAGACAAATTGAAATTTTTGCACAAGAGAGCCATGATGGAATCTTGTCACCTACATTTGTAGAGGAAAATGAGCTTTTTTTTAACATATGAGTGTGTGAAAGTACCATGTTGCCCTATGGAAAAAAAAAAAAGAATTTCATCCACGTTTGCGTGCATCGAATTGAGAGTTGATATCCGGCACCAAAAGCTTCGAAGCTGATGAAATATATAAAATACAATTTATTATGTGTTGTATACTATTGTAACCCAATGAAGTGATTTTATGACAATGAGATGCTTTGGTGAAATGAGTTTGCTTGCTTATGCAGGAAGAGCATGAAGAGATCAGAGCAAAGAAACAGAGCCCATCAGATGCACTAGAGTGGAGCGACTACAAATCTATGCCTTTCACCCAATGCGTAAGCTTTCACCTTTCCAGAAAGGAAACATTTTTAGATTAGTTTAGTTTATCTTCAAAGCTTAATTCTTCCTTTGGGTTTGATTATGTGATTTATTAGGTGATTAATGAGACATTAAGAGTAGCCAACATCATTAGTGGGGTATTTAGGCGAGCAACAGCTGATGTCAATCTCAAAGGTCTGTCTTGTTCCACCCACTTTTCTCTTCTGTCACCATTAATGTGTTCTACATCATTCATCAATTCATTGACATATTAAGAATTGCAGGTTACACCATTCCAAAGGGTTGGAAGATTTTTGCTTCTTTTCGAGCTGTTCACCTTGATCAGATCCATTACAAAGAAGCTCGCACTTTTAATCCCTGGAGATGGCAGCAGGTGCTCTTCTTCACCTTCCAAATTCAATGCCTCTGTTTCTTCCCATTCTCAATTTCTTTTTCTAACGTGGGAAAGCTTTGTTAATGTGATTGAGAACAGAGCAATTCCGGCACAGGAACTGGAACAGGAAATGTGTTCACACCATTTGGAGGAGGTCCTCGGATTTGCCCAGGCTATGAACTTGCCAGAGTTGAAATCTCAATATTCCTTCATCACCTAATCACTGGCTTCACCTGGGTTCCAGCTGAAGAAGACAAGTTAGTGTTTTTCCCCACCACCAGGACTCTCAAGCATTATCCCATTAAGGTCCAACGCAGAAATAGGATTGTTTGATTCAGATATACCAGAAACAGAGCGTTTCAAGTATGAGGAGGAATAGAAAAATAAAGATGCAAACATCAAGAAGAAGAAAAGAAGAAGAACGATAATAAGGGTAGGGAAGAAAGAAAAAAAAAATCGCAAAGATATGTTAATTATTCTCTAACAAGTAATAAATTTTCACTTCTTAGGATGTTTTCTCTGTATATATTTGATGGGCTACTATAAAAAATCCCCTGGTTTTCATTCCAAGAATCAAATCGGTAGCTTTTTATTGTTTATTTTCTTTGGGTAAGCAGCTTTTTTTGAATTTCAGATCTACAAAAGATAAGAAACTCTAAAAGAGGAAAATTAAATGGGGAAGCCACATGTGGTGTGGGCTCTGCAATTTCTTTTCTCTTGTTATAAATTTGAAGTCTCTATCTATCTTTCATTCTTTCCTTCCTTTTTCTCTTTCGTCTCTTTCGGTGCAAATGGGAAATGGAAATTTGGTTCTCTGCAACTTCGATCTAACGTTATCGCCTCGAGCCACCAACCAGAGAGTGATGTCTCTGTACACTTTCCGCATTGTTGGAAATTACACAACCCTGTTGTTGCTTTGCTATGGGTTCTTGAATTGAATTGGGAAAGGAAATCATGAAAATTGTGTACAGTGAAACACGGGGGGTTTTGGTTTTGATTACAATTGAAGGAAGTGGTCGGATCCATGAGTGGCAGTGGATGAGTGGGGAGACATCTCAAGTGCACTCCAATCCATCCCAACTCTCCTTTCATGTTTAGATTGGGACAGCAAAATTACAAATGACCACCGGAGGTGGTGGTCTAGTGGACCCAAACTTACTTTTTAAGTGTTTTGATAGTCTGCATGTGCTAGGTTTGAATCTTCGGTGTTTCTTTGTTTTTTGTATTGGACAGTTGTGAGCTTTTTGACTTAGGCATGGGGATCGTTGTTGGCTTTTGCAAATTATATAAGTTTCTGGTGGGATTATGTTGACTGGGTTACTGCTTGCACTGGTAGTTCATAGGACTAATAATTGGATAGATTGAACTTGAAAGCAAGGAACTTAATTTCGGTGATTTCGCCCCCTGGAGAACCGAAACCAGGGGGCGAAACAAAAATTTTTAAATGTCGCTTGAAAATCGAATCACTGAAAATTGTCGATTTTCCGGCGAATCAAACAAATTCGCCCGAAACAGAAGTAGTAGCGGCAGTGCTATCCCAATCGTTGAAGGAGAAGAAGAAGAAAGAACGAAAGAGAGAAAGAAAAAGAAACAGAAGTAGCAGCGGCAGTGCTAGCCGTTGCTATCCCGATCGTTGAAGGAGAAAAAGAAGAAGAAAGAAAGAGAGAAAGAGAAAGAAATAGAAGTACCAGCATACAACATCTCACATTCTTCACCTACAAAATGTTTTATTAAGTTGAAAGCTGAAACCTAATGAGAACATGATAGACAATACAAAGCAGGCGAGCAACATCTGGATGCATTCTTGAATGTATGAAACCCTAATCACTCATCAAAGAAAATTTGGATGGATCGAAACAGGCAGGCATGAAGGTAGTGTCTTGGGCTCTGGATTCTTCTCCTTTTTCTTCTTTCTCAGATTAGAGAATTGTTGGTTGTTGCATCATGTATGCATCTCTGTTCATCCCGATTGTTGCATTGTGCTTTGAGTGCTTCCAGCCCAGGTATATAATTTCACCGAGATTTCATTCCTTCCTTGAAAGTCCAAACATTATGTAGCGGAAGGGCATAAGGTGCTCACGACCGTATCCCTTCTTTCAGCTTAACCTCAAAAAAAAATTACTAAAAGAAGGATTTTTACTAAAAGTTTAACTTTCCGTGAACCAACAGTCACTTCCATGAATGTTAAATTGTAAGTATTGAGACACGCTCACCTGAAAAAGACAAAGTATTCTGACACATGTCAAAAAAAGGGATGAGTTGGGGCGAGGTCAAGATTTAGTCATTTAACATAGTGAGGGTTAAGTACTTTATTTCACAGAGAATGTATTGAATTTTCTGTGCATTATTTTTATGGGTTGTTTATGATTAGAAGTTGGGATAATTACTGTTGTCTCCTTATAGTTTGATTTTATTACTAATAAAATTCTGTTCTTTATAAAATTACAGTTGCCCCTCTTCCTTATAACGGTGTTAAGTAGCTGTTAAGTTTGAATATGTAATGTCTAATTTGCCCCTCATTAAAATTAAGAAATCAAAAGACGATGCTATTCCATTTATAAAAACCAGATTAAATGTCAATTTTATCTTAAACTTCATTTATTTTGAATTAATGAAATGGGGAAATTCAAATCCGATTTGGTTTCCACCTTCACTAAACTTCATTTATTTTGAATTAAATAAATGGACAAAATACAAATTGATAATCCAAATCCGATTTGGTTTCCCACCTTCACTAAACTTTATTTATTTTGAATTACAGAAATGAGCAAAATTCAAACCCAATTTGGTTTCCTACCTTCACTAAACTTCACTTATTTTGAAAATATTTTAGGTGATATTCAATTTCCAATTTGAGTTGAATTGGATTTTTCTTCCTCTTCGATTTCTATTTGAGTTTTATTCAATCATTCTTTCTTTATTTTGTCCTTTTTTTTTAGAATAAAATGAAATATAGTTATTTTTTTCTCCACAGTTAATTAAGGGTACTACTGTAACTTAACAAAAGGGTAAATAAGTATAAAAATTAAGTATAAGAGTATTTTGAGAAAATATAAAGATGCCACATCATCAATAAACTAACGAAACTTAACGGTAAGGGGCAATAGTAATTGTAGACAAAGTTAAAGGTTGGATTAGTAATTTTGAAAAATATAGGGGATACAGTTGTAATAAAAGCAAAGTATAGGAGGGTAATAGTAATTATCCCTTAGAAATTTCAATAGGTGATTGTCAGTCAAACCTCTGAACATCGCATCATAAGCCATTGCTTCTTTTAGGTTTTTTTTATTTGAATTGATTCCTGATTAAATCTCTTCATGTAGTTGTAAGCCTACTCTCCTGGTCTCTGGCGGATTGTTGCCAAATTGTCTGCCGTTTTGCTACTTTTCATGCTATTTTAGAAACATGATAAAAAGATTTTAGTTAAATCTTTGAATTTGGCTTTAGACTGAAGAACCAGGTTGTTGCAAGTCCTTTTAATGAAGAAGGGAATGACCGGCATTTCAAAGCTTCCGATTCTCTAGCTAACATCATGACTAAGTTGAACTGAGCTAGATGTTTTAGCAGATCAGTACTCCCATCGTACATTGTGAACACTAGAAGTTAAGAATTGTGAGGTAATGGAGTCTTCATTATCTCCTTCGAAAATGGATTTCGATCTATGGATTCTTCCATATTTTGCTCGTTTTCCTTGTTCGCTAGTCGTTGGATTTGATCATCAAGAATCCGAAATATTTTACCGATTTTGGATCTGCGAACTTCAAAATAGCTGCCAACTGATTTGTGCATCTTCTCTTTTCGATCTCTTCTGCCTCCAGGAATTCTACTTTTCCCGCTTTGGCTCAATTGAATTCTTTTATCTTCTCCAGTTGAGATTTGATCTTCTAACTTGAAAGGAAGTGGATCGAAGTACGGATCTGAAATTTCTCCACAACCTTCCTCGATTAGATCTAAAATCTTCGGATGTTGTCTCAACTCTTGCTTCCAAGGATTTTGGTTAAAAACCGTATCAGCTCAAGAAATAGGAGTTTTGTGTTCCGCTGGTAGTGTTGGTACTGGAATTCCGGTTTGGAATTTCGATTTGTCGGATGTATGATCTCATCAAGTTTTGTGTCTCCAAAATCTAGTGTTGCATACTTCCCATCTAAGTCAGAATTTGATGTGGATCGAATCCAGGTTCCTATGATGTCGTAAGAGCTTTTGACTGTTGTCTCTCATGTCAATTATGAACTTCTAGGAGATGAGGTGAACGATCTCGAAGGACCTTTTGCTTTTGACGAGTCAACATTGTCGGAGCCGGCAGTGGTAATGTTGCTTCCTTCATCTTCCTCTTTGGGTTTTTTCTTCATAACTCTCTCTAGCTGGTTTATGCCGTTTTGTTTACCGGCATCTCCTCCTGTTGCTTAAGTGACTATGTCATAGCTTTTGTTCTGAATATTTCCCATAGACGGCGCCAAATGTTGGTGTGGAATTTGCTAGAGCTATGAATCGCAAATCACATCAAACTAATTAGATTTGGCTTGATCTGGACTTGAATCCACTCTCACCTGCAAGGTTGACGAAGAACAATTAGAAACGAGCCGATCAGTTGGATAGGCATTCCATCTCTGACAGTTAAGTCAGTGAACGTAGAAGGATTAGGGTTGCAGAGCTCCAGTGAGCTCAGGAATGCTTGAATGCATAAATGCGGGAAATTACAGGTAGTTTTTAAGTGAATCAGAGTGTGTTACCTTCTGTGTACGCTTCAGACCTATTTATAGATTCCCTTGTATGGCTTAACCTTCTTTGATTCATCGATTGAACGGTGTAGAATTGATGGTTAAGATTAGATCTTTGCATGGCTTTCAGGTTGACCCGTATCTGGTTCAAACCACTAGTTAAAACCGGTTGATCCAACGCGAATCGGGTCTTGGGTAATTTATTCACAACAATCTCTCATTTAAATGAAGTTAAAAACTTGATTTTAAGAAATTTCATAAGAAATAGTATTTCTTCTACATCTATTTTTATCTATTTCTTTTTTTTTTCCCATCAAACTATCCTATTTTATTTTAAAATGGACAAACAAAGAAAATACTGAAAGAGATTTTTTTTTTTTTTTTTTTCTATTGGATAAACCATGATATATGAAGTGTGGTGGCTGCAATTTCAGCATCGTTGTAGGACCCTTCAGCTATTATTGGATCTGTGATGTTCATCTTTCAATCATCACCAGCTGTAAAGGGTTTACATTATCTAACAAAAAAATAAACAAAATTACCATTGGAGGATTAGTGAAGAGGTTTGATTCACTGTAATAATATATTAAGTAATACCCCATCACTAAAGGCACTTGTTTTGAAAAAAAGAAAAGGAAACAAAATTAAAACTTGAATAAAAATAAAATTCTCATTATTGGTCACTTAATGAAAAATTTTCATTATTTTAAATTGTTTGGTATCTATTATCAGTTTTGTTTTTATTTAAAATAATAAAAAAATCTCTAAAATACATAATAGATTTTTTTGTCTACTATGGATTATGGTGAGAATTTTATTATCTTCATTTATGCAAAGGTTTAGTTAAAATTGTATAGTTAATATGAGGGTAAAATAGTCAATCCACATTCTTTTATAAAAAAAAAAAATTTTTTTCTCTTTTCTCTTTTCTCAGTTGCTCACTATCATTTTCTAACAATTTTTTATTTGACATACCAAATTTATTTTTCATTTCATAATTTATTTTTGACAAGATTCACCAAATAATTTTTCATTCTTGACCAATAATGAATTCTTGTACTTATTTCTATTAAATAGACATAATAGAGAATTAGAATTGATACGAAAAAAAAAGGATTAATAAAAAAATAAAATGAATATTGTGTCCTATATTTATAAAAATGCTAACCATATATGAATACCCGTCACATGTAGAAACAAACTTGGGACATAATGATGGTAGTGCTAACTATATATGGAATCTAGCATTTAGCTTGAGATTTTTTTTTTTTTTGGTAATTAAAAAGAGGGGATGCAGTAGTGGCGCCCCCGCTACGTAATATTCGGACTTTTTATCGAGTGCGACCTATCGAGGGGATTCAACCTGGACAGAGAACCAACCACGGGAGAGCCGGGACCACGACCACCACCCCGGGGACCCGAGAACAAAAAATTTGTTTCGAAAAAAAAAGGGAACAGGCCCGAGGTTGGCGCCAAAAGGAGACGAAGCCCGCAAAAAATCAATTTAAGGACAAATTATCGTTTCTATAACCAATTTGCCCTTCTACTTTTTTTGGGCAAATTTCATTTGGACCCCACTAAGGTTTGGTTTATGTCATTTTTAGTCCAAAAAAGCTGAGACTTTACATTTGCCTCTCTTGTACTATAGAAAAGGTCAATTTAAGGACAAATTATCACTTTTATGATTAATTTACCCTCTCTTTTTTTTTTAATTTAAATTTGACTCTCATTTAATCCAAAAATAAGATTTAAGCTTAAGGGTACTTGAGTGATTTTAACATATAAAGGTATTTTGGTCATATTTAAAAATTTATTTGAATTTTAAGACATTTCTATAATTTTTGGACTAAAAAAAAAGTCACGAGTTTCATGGCATACATGATGTATATGTAAAAAATTTAAATTAAAAAAAAAAAAAAGGCAAATTGGTTATAAAAGTGATAATTGGTCTTTAAATTGACTTTTTCTATAGTATATGGGAAGCAAATGCAAAGTCTTAGTTTTTTTTGATTAAAAATGACATAAACCAAACCCTAAGGGGTCCAAATGGAATTTTCCCCCAAAAAGAATAAGGGCAAATTGGTCATAGAAACTATAATTTGTTCTTAAATTGACTTTTTCTATAGCACAGGGGATCCATATGCAAAGTCTCAATTTTTTTGGACTAAAAATGACATAGACCAAACCTCAAGGGGTCCATATGAAAATACCCTATTAATAATATTAGATAATAAAAAAAAAAAAAAACTATAAGAATGGACAAAAGACTACGTGCACCCGATAGTGACGTGATAGATTAGGAGAGAGGAATTAATCCGATGGTGTAGAATAAACTTACAAAGATGCATATGTAAATATAACTTTTTTTTTTTTTTTACATTCTAGTGTTTAATATTTTAAAAATTAAATACTTGAATGTCAAAAAAACTGGAACTCCAAAAACCCTTGATACGATGAAATAAAAATGCTCTCTCCTTTCCTCTCTTGTCTCTCTCTACAACACATTGTTGTAGTGATTCTCCACCATTGCCATGTACGCTTGATTATAAAATATGTACCAAACTAATTATATCAATTTTATTTGAACAAGTAATAAGAAAGAAAATTATCTAAAATTAAATTATAAATTTAAATTTAAATTAAAATATTATAATAGCTAAAAACGTATGGGATAAATTTCACAACTAATCCTTCACACCTTTTGATCAAAATCTGAATCCAAAGGCTTATGTTGTATCACTTATCAATTCTATGCCAATCGAACGGTCATAACTGTGTTTGAACCGGAGCAAAATCCCTGTGCGTGGGGCTCTCGGGCGTGGGTGGGCTTTTGACCAAACCTAACCACACGAGGCAGAGTCCATCAGCTACTCCTCATTACTTGAACCAACGTAAAACTTGTCTGACTTCTGAGTGTTCTGATCATTTTATTCCAGTTAATTTTGATTTTCGACAAATGAAGATGCCAAAAACAAGCAGAAACACCATCACCGGCAGCTACTGCCAGAGTGCCAGGTCGCCTGCTGGCCTGACTATACATGAAGTTGGAATTGTTGGTTGCTGTTGCTGTTGCTTGCTTGCTGTTGCGTGCTACTGCTGCTGCTGTCCTTTGCGAGTAAGACCAGGGAGTGGGCAGTAGCTAGTCCTTTCTCATTGATTAACGTCTCTTCTAACACACGTGTGCTTCCTGACACTGACACTGACTCAGACACCCACGCTTTTTCCATCAACAAGATGAAGAGACTCTCCCCCTACCCCTAATCCCTCACCTCACACCTCGTGGTGCTGGACCTGGTGGTGGTGGTCAGAGAGAGAGAGGGAGATTCTGAAATCGTGAGTATTTCACATGCTCGTATACTCGTGCTCGTGTGGTGTTTTTCTCAGATTTGCTGACAAAAAAAACAAACGATGCCGTGAGCTCCTCAGATTTGACTCTGTCTGTATTCCTCCTTTCTCGCCTGCCTGCTGCTGCAGCTCTGAAACTTTCAACGTTTAAGCTTTTGACAGTTTGACCAAAATCTCAGAATAATTTCTACACACCGACAGTTTGGCCTGCAATTCCTTCACTCTCAATCCTCCAATCCAATCCAATTATTCACTAATCGACATACTTATCTATTATTAATACAGGTTGATTAAGATTAACTTTTGCCTTGATGGGTATAGTAATGGCCTAATTATTTCTCATACAAATGATATGAAACAATCAATTAAAGCTACCTAGCTCCCCCCCCCCCCCCCCATGAAAATAAAGTCTTAAAAAAGGAAAAACTTACTCCAACATTCTCATTTGCTTTTTATTCATGACAAGACATTTTGATGTTCATGGCTTCATAAAGGAAGACAAGGAAAGCTAAGTGGTAAAAAAACTCTTGACTTTCTTGGACATAAAGAAGCTTGTTTGGTTTGGGATAAAGATCTCTGAACCAATTTGGTACAAAGGGTGGATGTGTTCTTATCTTGTGACTTCTTCAATCCCATTTTTGACATTTGAAGTCTTAGACAATAAAAGAAATTTATTGAATGAGTGTTCATTTGACCATATGTAATACTTTTTCGGTACAAAGGCGCTTTTCTTTGATATAAGAAAATTGGAGATGAGAAATATTACATATGATGCCGTTAAGATTGAACTCATGACTTCTCCATTGAGAAGTGAGGTTTTCAACCATTCCATTGACCCTTTATTGATATCTTATATAATACTTTAATGCAAAGACACTTGTTGAATTTACGGTAGCTCTTGAATTAGACTAGTTCATGTGATATAGTCTTATAACTCACTGAACACTCATTAGGAGACCACATCCAAGAAGATCGAGGACCCAAAACCGAATGTCCATTAGTAGAATAATCATAGTCCTTAAGTTAAGAGTACATTTTGTCAATGCAGGGTTGGTAGTGTGGTAAAATCCCTGCTTCTCAGTAGAGAAATCATGGGTTCGACCCATACGGATGATAAAGCTCCCCCTCTGAAAATGTAATTGAGGTGAGCGCAAGCTGACCCGGATGAACCTCAAATTAAATAAAAAATAAATAAATAAAAAAAAGGTCAAGAGCAAGGAACTTTGTGTCGTCGAATTTCGGTGATATCTGGAGGGGGTGAAAGTGAAATCCCCTCCCGAAACAAGATATGTAAGGTATCGCCGAGAAATCGGCGATATCTCGCGATATAGCAAAATCTTTAAGATTAATGAGCAATCTTACCAACTATATTCTAGTGATTTAGTCCTCAAAAGTCAACATGCCAAATGTGGTTAGGGAAGAGTATATAATGAAATAATTTATGAAAACAATTTAAATTGTGAAGGAATTTTGTAATAGAATCGTCTGTTAATCATTCCAATTATGTCCGAATGATTTAGGCCTTAGAAAGTAACATGTTAAATGTAACTAGACAGGAGATTTAAATAGAAATATTTATAGGAAATAATTTAAATTTACCACATATTTGCATCAAATTTACTAAAATTATTGACCAAAATAGCCCCGAAACAGGGGGCCAAAATTTTTGAATTGAGGGGTGAAATATTGCTAAGATTTCGGCAAACTTTCGTTCCTTGGTTAAGAGTACATTTTCAAAAACAAAACTTTCTCTCTTTTAAGTACACAAATTTTATATATTTTTTTTCTTGCAGTTTTGAGAAAATAAAAAACTTAAATCTTTAGAATCTGGACTTACACCAAAGAAAAAGTAATAAATAAATTTTGGGCCTCTAACGGGTATTGGGTTATGCGGCCCAAAACTTACAAAGCTTGGCCTGGCCCAGCCCAGTTAAGCAATCCATGTGTAATATGTGGCAGAATTGCTCTGAAACGGTATGAAGTGTTCTTCCTAACCATTACCCTGACACCTGGGGGTTACCAATTATTGTAATATTTATTTTTTATTTTTTTGGTCAATGCAGGGTTGGTAGAGTAGTAAGATTCATATTTTTCAGTGGAGAGGTCATGGGTTTGACTCATCAGGTGTGCGTAAGCTGGCTTGAATGATCCTCACACAAAAAAATATATATATTTTTGAGATGGGTCAAAATAGGGACCTAACACATGCATATGTATGATTAATGGAGTTGAATAAAGATTATATAATATGATTAATGGAGGTTTAATCATTTTGATGGAGATAAATGGAGGAAGGGAACTCATTCAAGGAAAGAAAGTCCATTATCGCCTCTCCCGTCCCCACCACCCCTGCTTCTCCCTTGACCTTTTTTTCTCTTTTAGATATAAGGTTTCATAGCCACTTTGACTTCCACTTACGTCTAAGATCAAGATTTAAAGTATTTGTATAGAGTCTTTTTATCGGTCAAATGATTTTCGTGCAATCTAATATGCATGGAACGAAAGTTCGCTCGGTTCGCCGGATTCACTACCGGCGGAACTGGCGAAATATCGCCGAGATCTCGGCGATATTTCCCCCCCCTCATATAGAAAATTTCGGCTCCTGATTTTGGGGTATTTATTCGATAATTTTGGTAAATTTGATGGTTATCCTAATCTAATGCAAATATGTGGTAAATTTGAATTATTTCTTAAAAATTATTCTATTTAAATTCTCTTACCTAGCCACATTTAATATGTTACCTTATGAGACTTACATCATTCAGACATAATTTGAATGATTATCCATTCACTCTAAATATTCTATTACAAGATTCATTAATAATTTAAATTGTTTTCATAAATTATTTCATGTATACATTCTTCCCTAATCACATTTGGCATGTTGACTTTCAGTAATTTTTGCCCAATTTTAGGGGTATTTTTGGTCATTTTAAACCCAAATTTGATGCCTATGCTAATTTGGTGCAAATATGTGGTGAATTTAAATTATCTTCTATAAATATTTCCATTTAAATCTCCTGCCTAACCACATTTAACGTGTTACCTTCTAAGACCTAAATCATTCGGACATAATTGGAATGATTAACCGACGATTCTATTACAAAATCCCTTCATAATTTAAATTGTTTCCATAAATTATTTCATGTATATATTCTTCCAACCACATTTAGCATGTTGACTTTTGAGGATTAAATCAATAGAATATTGTTGGTAAGATTGCTCATTAATCTTGAAGATTTTGTTATAAAATGTCTTTCTATCCATAAATTATTCTATGTAGATTCTCCTCCTAATTACATTTAACACATTAACTTTTGAGTCTTGAATCATTGGATAGAATTGGTAAGATTGGGATAGAATCGCGAGAGAAATCGCTTAAAAAGTGCAATAAATAATATAAAAATCGAAAAAAAAATGATATTTTTCGATATATCGCGATATATTGCGAGAAATCGCCGAGATAGGTGATATCGCCCCTAGTTTCGTTTCGCCAAGGGGCGAAACTTTCTTTCCATGCTAATATGTAACGTTCAAGGAAAAAAGAAAGATGTATCATCAGATTTTTTTTTGTTTTTTTTGTTACGTATCATCAGATTGTATCTAATATAGATACATATCAACTAGATGACGTTATATCATTTGATACTTTAAAGGGATAATTTATTGTTGCCCCTTGTACTTTGATTTTATTACTACTTTATCGCCTCTACTTTTTAAAATTGCTAATCCAACTTTTAACTTTGTCTAAAATTACTAATGCCCCCTTTTGTTAAGCTCAGTTAGTTTACTGATGATGTGGCATCTATATATTTTTTCAAAAACTCAAAAATAACCCTACAATTATCTCTTTACTTATTTACTCTTTTACAAGTTATAATACTATCCTTAATTAACTATGGAGAGAAAATTATTTTAAATTAAATTTTTTTTTTAAAAAGAAACTACCGAATAAAGAAAATACTTGATTTTTCTTCTCTAAAAAGAATTCGCCGAATAAAGGAAATATGTGATTAAATAAAACTTAAAATAGAAACTAAATTATTAGAAAATATCAAATGTAATTCAAAGTTGAAAATTGAAAATCTCCTACTATATGCTAACCATTGTACAAAGTGTGTGGTCCCACCAAAGCTAAAATTTATTGTAGAATATAAGATTTTAAGGATATAATTGACATTCAATATAGTTTCTAAAAATGAGGGTAATGTCATATTTTTTAACTTCTTAATTTTAATAAAGGGCAAAATAGACATTACATATTTAATATTAACAACCACTTAACACCGTTAGAAGTGAGGGGGCAACAGTAATTTCATAAAGAAAGAGGTTTGATTAGTAATAAAATCAAAGAATAAGGGGACAATAGTAATTATCCCTACTTTAAACTTTGCATGTCATCAATAATTGTTCACTTTTCTGAGACGTTTATGTACCAGCGTGACGGTTATGACCCATCAAACATGCGTGCCATGTCCGATTTCATACATGTCATTCATTTGAAAATGCATGTATGCCTCATAAAGAGTCAATTTTATTTGGACCAGCTTGCACGTATCTTGATTGCAATTTATGGGAATAAATTTTTACATATAATTTACCAGAATTTTAAAAGCCCCAGCATACTCTAAACTAAAATAAAAGTATGACAAAAATGGATTACATTTGGATTGGATGGTCACATGGATCCAACTACATTAGTATCCTATAATTTTCAAAAAAGTTTAGGTAAGATCATATAGTTTTCAAATAGTCATTTCTTTAATATAAATTATACGGATAATTATTTTTGTCCCCTTGTACTATAGCTTAATTACTAATTTATCCCCTATACTTTTTTAAATTATTAATTCAACCTTCAACTTTATTTGGAATTACTATTACCCCGACTGTTAAACTATGTTAATTAAATGACGATATGGCACATTTTCTTTATTTAAAAGGTTCAAACTAGCCCTTTCTCGGTGGAGGAAAGGAAGACCGAGACCATTGCTTACAGAAAGGAGCATCCAGGGACAAGAAGATTCAATCGGACGACGAATCTGCGCGCCAAGGAAATCAAAGGTCCGCATTATAACTTTATTATTAAAAGAATTCCGCTCTTTATGAAATTACTGTTGCTCCCCTTAGTTCTAACCGTATTAAGTGACCGTTAAGGTTGAATATTTAATGTTTATTTTTTTTCCTTTATAATTAAGAATGTCAGATAATATTATCTTCATTTAGAAAAAAGTCATATGAAATAATTTTACACGTGTATTATCATTTTGGATTAAAATTTAAAAAATATATTAAAAAAATCCCATTGGTAGTAAGAACTTCCTAAAATTGTTAACGTCAAATTAGACAATAAATAAATAACAATCTATTGGAAATAGAAACTTCTTAAAATTGATAACATTAACATGGAAAGTAAATACAGAAAAATTAAAAATAACACTAAAAATTAGGAAATACTATTATTTTTATAACCAAATTGAAAAGTACAAATATAAATTTATAAATGAATTTCATTTTCTTTTGACTAGAAAAGAAGTTGTTTAATTAGTTTTAAGTTTTTCCTAATTATTGAAGATAGTAATATTATTTAATATAAAGTGTAAATAAGTAATAAAAAAGCGTAGGGCTAGTTTGAAGCTTTTAAATAAAGAAAATGTGCCATATCGTCATTTAATTAACATAGTTTAACAGTCGGGGTAATAGTAATTACAGACAAAGTTGAAGGTTGAATTAATAATTATCCCTAAATTCTATTATAATTAACACGGATTTAAACACAATTTTAATTCTCATTGTTACTATTTTTTTTTTTCACCAAATAAAGTGAAATTGTTACTATTTAATCCATGAGAGTTAACGTTCAATTGAATGTCTGACCCTTTCTTTTATCTTTGATTTTTTTTAATAATCTTTTTAATTGATAAAATTATTATAATTTTAAAAAAAAATTCATATGCTAGACAATAGCTTAATTTGGTAATTAATCAGTCTAAAAATAATTGGTAAAGAGGAAAATTATCATGTGTATAGAATTTACCTTCTAAATAAATTTGGATTCATAGCAACACGAAAGCTGATTCGGTGCCGGTGGTCACTTGAGCCCCCAGATACACATTCAGAAATATTATCAACCAAAATGGAAATTGAAACTGTAAAAATCGATTAGTAAAATCATATATAAACATCAAACAAAAATTTTAAAAGCGAAAGGTACAGAAAACTCAAAACTACGTCCAATTGAGAATGACACCCCAAAATGTCTCTCAAATTTATGTAATAGTCTATTCATTTGCAAATTGTGTATATTCAAGATTACATGTTTTCATTATTCTTAAATTACCGTTTATCCCTTGTGACTTTCCAGTGTGGGCCTTGTTATCTTGTGGTTTTATGATATTACATTTGGAAAAATAGAATTCTAAATTTCATCTTCTTTCTTCTTACATAAGTTCTTTCGAATATTGCATAATATGATAAAAGGGTACATTCATCAATAACTCTTAACCGACTAAGTGGCTTTAATTGAAGAGGGTGGTTGCCGATTTGACATAATTCTAGGGTATCTCTACTTTCTGCAAATTATTCGTGGGTGTTCCTAAAATTTTCCCAATCTTAAATCCCAAAAACCACATATTTCGAAAATACACTCTCAAATTCTAATGTCAGCTTTTATCAATTTAGATTGTACGACAAAAAAAAAATGATTGTCCAAATTAGAAAGAGCTAAGAATGCATTTAATAACGATCTGGAAGAACAGCTTTGATATCTCTCTCAGAGAACAGGAAAAAACTAGTGACAAAGTATTTCTTAAAATGGTTCATTCTACAGTTCTAAAAAAACTGAAAAAATGGCTCTTGAACGTGGCTTGGCATTAGATCTTCATTGAGTCTCTTGAAAATCAGGGTCTTCTGTAAAATGGGAGATGTTTTGTCAACTTCTCTTGCCTTTGACCTCTGAATTCGATCTGTTCCAGACTCCACCCTCCCTGATCCATCATCTCAAGCCGCCAAAGCTGCTTTTAAATCACTAGCTACCTCCTCCCCTTCCCACATCGCAAATGGTGGAAGTTCTTTTGGCATCTTAAAGTCCTCCATCGTTATAAAATCTCCTTCTGGAGGTTATTAGACTCTGGTTTTTACTTAAATTCTCTCTTGAATCATTGGAAAAATATCCCACCTAACTGGCCTTTCTATGAATCTAGTAATGAAATTGAACTGCATCTTTTTTTTCAGCTGCTCTTGGACATTTCACATTGGCCTAAGGTCGCAGCAGTTCTCTTTTGATCCTAGCTTAGACATTTGTTTAGCCACCTCCTCATGGTTCTCTAGTAGTTATTCATTGTGGATTGAAGAAATTTGTGATGCTCAACTAAACCTTACGAGAATCAGGAAAAGTAAGGGGAGTGAGTTTTCTTCATCTGGCAGTTGATGCCCTCTCTGTAGCAGCCAGTTGATCCTAGCTTTTTGTGACAAATCCCTCTTCTACTGTTGTTCAGCAACCGCAGTTCACTACTGGACGCACTCCCACACCGCAACCTACACCATGGGCATATGATCTTTTGGATGCTGTAAATAGGGGTGTTGGATCTGCGTTTCATATGTGGATGACTTGGTTACTTGTATGAAGCTCTATTGATTCTCTGCAACTATAAGAAAGAAGGGACAGAGAAAAAGTAGTACGATCTCTCAGCCTAAGAACATGTTAAAACGATTTTACGCAAGAACTAATTTCCAGAACAGAATCGTTGCCAAAAGGCATACTACTACCATTGTCTCCTTTCCCACTGGCTCTGCCGCTCATGGTCATGCACACAGCATCCCTCCCCGGCCACGGCTGCTCGTGCCTGCCTAATGGGTTAGAGCCTGAGAGCCACCGAGACACACATTGTTAGGGTACCGACCTTGAACTAGTCAGCATAGCACCTTCATCCCATTTTCATTGAAGTCCTGAACATTGTTGGCCTGATGGGGCTTGATTCTATTGAATGCTCTACTAAGTTCTCATTGAACATTCTAAACAAGCTGGACTGGACTGGTCCAAAAATGAGGCAAACCAGTTCAACCAGTTTGAACCGGCTGCTAACCACTACAGAACCAGATGGTCACGTCTGTTTGCACTTTGCACACCAGACAAAAATTGATCTCCAACTTGTATATGCTACTGAAAGGACATCTCTAAACAATACCAACCACCACCCAAAAAAAAAAAAAAAAAAAACCACCAGAAGCTCTAGCTTAGGAAATTTTAAAAGGACATTGTCATACCAAATCATCAACTTCAGGCCTAAACAATCAGACACAATACATTCAGACCCTACCAAAGGAACACTTCCAAGCTGAACAGAAGACAAATATTTGCTAAGTTGGAACCAATACCAACCCCCCCCCCCCCCCCTAAAAAAAATGAAAAAAAGTAAAAAAGTAAAAAAAGGGAAGGCAGAAACCATCCCCTAAATAAGAAAATGAGATTACCCAAAAAAAAGGGAATGAAACTATAGGACAGGATGGAGACAACTATCCTACGAAAAGTAAATAAATACAAGCACAAGAAAATACAGAACATGCTTCAACTATACTAGCAAATTATATAAACCTATGATTTTTCATAGGGCAAACAAAAATTAAGCAGCTGGAACAGGCTAAGGTGAGCGGTAAGCATGCTATATTCAACAGTAACCTAATATGGAACAAGACAGCAGCAGGAGCTGCATTTTTTGAATTTCAAAATGACAATCACATACATCCTATAGGTAATCATTATAAAAAGATCCAGTATCAATGCCCAGAAGCAGTGACATTGATACTGTGCAAGCACTGCGATAATGCCAACTTCAGTCGTCATCTTCATCCTCCTCATCCTCCTCCTGTAAATACCAAAACAATTTATGCCATTACTCAACAATACAAGACTTGAGAAGATCAGATTCAGTTGAGATGTCATAAACAAAGGCGGCACTGAGCACTTTCTTTTTCGAGGGGTTAAAAAAGGTATAAAAATATTTATAACATGCATGATGTGAACTTCCAAATAAAAGTATCATGACACAGCAAGGAACTCAAGGAGGGAGAGGACAGAAATCTCAGATAACAAAATAACTATTCCTTGAGACCCAGGATGATAATGCATTGGGCATAGCTACTAAATTTCTCCGCTCACACAAACAGTACACATATGCTGTCAGGAAGCAGGAATAGAGCAAAAATGGATCACGTTTTATTCAGGAAGATAGAAAGGGATGCATCTGGTGGAAATCCATATCACAAGAAATGCACCATAGGGATATTAAATGGCTAGGCCAAGTATGCAAATTCTTCTCGGTCCTATAAATTTTGTTGTCATCACATTCATCAATCATACACTAGAAAGAGATACACATTCCAAAACACAGCAGTGACACAAGACTTCTTATGAAGGTACAAAGTCAAATATTAAGGCAGAACCAGAGTTTTCATTTTGAAATTTTCTCAAACATACACAAGGAAACACTTACCTCCGCACTATCTTCCTCATCATCATGCACTTCAGACCTTGACCTGTCAGACTCCTCATCGGCATCATCAGCTGCACTTTCCTGCAAGTGAAACAGATACAAGTTAGCAAGCCAGAGCAGAAGCATTAACTAAATCAGAGAGGAAAAAGCCGCATGTATTAACCTGTTTCTTGTTGTAGGCTGACATAAGCTTTTCATAGTCTGATTTCCTTTTAGCAGCTTTGGCTTCATATGGAGCTTTCTCCTATCAAAACACACAATGTTCAATTAGCTTTGTGCAGTGAATCAACCTCCGGAATTAGAAACTTGATATTAGAAGTTTGATCTATCACTTGTCTTTGTTAATTCTACTGGTAGTCTTCAATCTTTAAGCGTTGTCCATCAAATCTGTTTTCAGTCATTTTTTGTCATGGCCGTATACAAAGTGATATCAATCCAGCTATCCACTGTCCAATCAAAACAGCAAGTTGGTATTTGGCTTGGCGAGACCACTTTGATATCCAAATTCACCAAACAAGCTCGTCAAGAGACTTGGTATAGTGCATAGCAAAATCAAGGTAGGATTCCCTATCAATAAATTTTGTAAAAAACCTTTACAAAGACAATCCATTGAAGCTTTTTTAAGTCAAGATCGGTCAATTTTTAAGGCCAAATAACTTCCACTATTTTAATATATTTGGAGTGTTAAAGCTTCAATTCTTCAATACTTACAGCTTCACTCATTGATTTCCACTTCTCTCCACCAGCTTTCCCAACCTATAACAGTCACACACCAAATCAATCATGCAATCCAGTTCAATAACTAACTAAGTTAATACAAGAATGAAAAGCAAATAGTAATGCTTGTTAACTGCTTACAGCTGAGACAGCCTTCACGGTAGGATGTTCTTGCTTGTAAGTCTTTCGGAACTCTTCTCTGTACAATATACAACACAAGAATCAAAAAGAAGCTTCAACATAATAAAACACTGAACACATAGAACTTCTAACATACCAACTAACAAACATATATGTCCTTACAGAAAGACAAAGAAAGCACTTGCAGGCCTCTTTGGCTTGTTAGGGTCTTTCTTGGCAGCTTTCTCCTTCTTTGCTGGTTTCTTGCTAACCTTGGCTACTGCGGCAGCCTTCCTCTTACCAACTCTCCTGTAATCAAGAAACATCCAGGAAACCAATAACTTTAAAACCCAATCCCTACAATGAATACTAGAAATACTCATGACTTAATACTGAAGCTCATCAAAATATAAATGAAATTATTAACCTGTCATCCACAGGCTTCAACGCTTCTTTTGGTTCTCTCGCTGCTCCCTTTCCTTTGCTACCCTTCATTGCTAGGAAGGGATCGCTTAAACTGTACGAGTCAAAACCAGAGCCATGATTACAAAAGCATTATGTAACAAATAACAAGTTCAGCAGAAGCTACTGTTCAAAGATGAAAAAGTCATAATCTGCAAGACCTAAATAAGAAATAATCCAAAGGAGGAATCATTTTAAACAAAGTATCCCAGTTGAAAAAAGGGAACTTCCTAAGAAACACCGAACTCATGGAACGAGACACAGAGTTCCTTTTTACAAGCATCAAATACCAGAAGGGGAAAAGATGAAGCAAAATTTACGAAATTTTCAAACAGAGCTTCAAAAAGAATAAACCTGGGTGTATAAAACCACAATCAAGTTATCGGTATACACAGCTCCATGATCCACCAGAAAAACAACGAAAACAGAGTAAAATTAAGCAAAAACAGGATCAACAGATCTAGAAAAAAGGTGAAGAAAGTTAAACAAACCTGTAAAAAAGAGAAGCTTAAGAAAATCTTTTGCTTCGACACAGCAGAACGATAGGGGCAACGACGAGTAAAGCAAGCGATCGCAGATAACGCAGAGTAGAACAAAGACAGCAAAGAGAATCCGCGTACGTTCGAGATGAACTCTGTTGGATCTTCTTTAAGGGGTGACCGGACCAACTGGTAAATTTTTATGCTTTCTGTCATGCAACGGTGTTCTAATTACCGTCTGTAGCCGGTTAGTAAGTCACTGTCACTTACTGCCCTTGGGAGACTTTAATTTAAGGCATCACTCACTGTGTTGGCCTGACAAGAAGATATTTGTGGACGCTTCAAAAAGTTAACACGTGGCAACTTTTGGGACCAAGTGATGTTGACTAGGTTGGCGGTGTTCGATAAGCCCAGCCCAGTCCACAGCCCAACCCACTTAGCCCAGCAGACTTGTTACAAGTCTTCTTCTGGTTCTTTCTTTTTTCAACCGAGTCGACAAAGACACAACCCTAGAATATCTAGGATTAGGCTAAGAGGATCTCCTCATTTGCCTCTGATGTCATGGTCATGGTCATCGCATGGGCGTCATGGCATCATGGTCATCATCTCCTGGAGCTTGCTGCTCTAACACGGGGTAAATTCTTTTTCTCATGTACATGCTCGGTCTCAACTTATTTTACGCGGGCATACCTGTGAATGTGGGTCCCACTATCTCATGTGAATGTAAATAGATATCAGTCCTCCAATTCTCCCACCGTCAATACATAACTTGCCCATAATGCTATGAGAGTGGGAGGATGAAAGATGACCATGCCTAAGTGGAGAAGATCTAAATTCAAGTGACTCAAGTCAAATAGACTCTAGTTCTTCTTCCTTAAAGGACATTGCTTTAGTGTTGCACATTTAATGTGCAAGATCGTCAAACAAAACACTTCGGTTCATCATATCGAAATTTCGGTCAAGATTGAAATTTCAACTAATAGAACAAAATTTCGCTGGACTGTACGTAAAGGCACATCACTGAAGTAATTTCACCACCCTAGGAGGCTAAGGGATATGACTACTTTGACCCTCTACCAACATATTTGGGAATCTAGTTCTTCCACTAGCCTTTGTTTTCACGCCGTGTGTATTAAGTGTGGAATTGAAGAAACAAGGACATCTATGAGGAGAAATTTATAGTAGGCCATGTGATGGATGGTTGTTGGTCTAGGAGTTACTATCGACTATTCTCAAGGCTTGGTCGTCTTTCATTGCATTGAAAGGGCCTTGGAAAAAACTAGGTATAATAAGCAATTGGGGACCACCTCTGAAGGAACTTTTACAGCTAAATATGGATGCTGCAATTAGGGATCAAATGGGTTGCTATAGACTTGGATTTGCAAAGAGGTTAGAAAGTTGTTGAGTCCTTGAGGGAGAGCTTCTCAAAATCAAGCAATGGTTAGTTTTGCAGTGGATTGGGGCTTGGGACCTCGTGTGTCGAATCAAATTTGTTAGTCTGCGTCAAGGTTTAAAGTATTAATATCGAGTATCATATTGGTCAGGTGATTTTAAAAGACGTATCATCCTATATCGAGTATTGTATCGTTCTGACTAATGTATTTTATTGTAATTCAATGGAAAGATGTATCGTATCGGTTTGATCACATATGGATACATATCGGCTAGTATCGTATGGTATCGTGGGATACTTTAAACCTTGGTCTGCCTCTCCACTGGTAGGGTGTTGTAGGAAATGCCTGTGAATATTGTCGACAATATTAGATCGTTGCTTAATAATGAAGGAAGAGTGAAGATTAATCATCTCTACAATGACATGAATGCTTTTATTAATAAGATGTCGAACATGCTAAGAATTATGTGATATGACCAATCTTAAGGACCATCTATGCATCAAATTTGGTAACCATATAGCCTCTAAGAATGGAATTTTATTAGGTCCATTTGTGGAATCATCCATTTCTTTCTAGATGAAGGGCACATGTCCATCAGTGACATTCAAAAGATTGAGGTAAGATTTAGAAAATATAAATTTTTTTATTTTAATTTGATCTGAATCTTTGATGGACATGTATCCTCCATCCAGAAGGGAAATAGATGATTGGACCTGAATCCACCTTGCCTGAATAACCTTGGCTTGATATGATCGTGTAAGAAAATTGATTTATCAAATGAATTAACAAAGGTTTCGTGCATTACTACGCAAGATGCACTAGGAGCCATAAATATTATCCACGTTAATGCCTATCTAGTAAGCATGATTTCATAGACGTTATCTCATAGTATAATCCAAAATCCTATTTGACATTATTCTTTTTTCCTTCATATTTTTAGTAATTTTTCTATGCATTTTTCACGTATTTATTTTTATCATTTCATGCATGGTGGCATGTATATAAATGTCTCGTATATTTAAGGGCAAAGTCAGGATTTCGTATTGAAGAAAGACGATATTGACCTTTATAACTATTACCTTCACATTTAAAGTTTTTTTTCCAATAAAGAAGAGGAACTAAACCTTCATATTTCAAACATGAAAAAAAGTCAGTTGACCACAAAATATAAGAATGAAGACTAAAAAGAAAAAGTTTTGAAACATAACAGAAGAGTTGGGGGATTCTAACTTTTAATGCGCTGTGTATGGCCACGATCAGATGAGTGGTCGTGCTCGAGGTTGAGATCTTGACCATTCATTTTTTTTTTTTGGGTTATGGATAGGTATGGATGAAAAAAAAAATATATACATATATATATATATATATATATATATATATATATATATATATATATATATATATATATATATATATATATATATATATATATATATATATATATATATGTATATATATATATATGAAACGAGTGGTTGAGATTGACCTCAACCACTCATTCAATCTTTACCATGTTGAGCATTAACTCAGTACCACTAAAACTCAATCCAGAGTTTGGGGGGGGGGGGGTGAAAACTTCGCCCCTCTAGGTACTGCATCCCAAGGACCAATATGTCGCCTGGTGTCACCGTGTCGGTGCCTGGCGACACGGGCGACACAGACGACATGTCGCCCGATTTTTCAACGGAAGATTTTGTAGTTAAACAAATAGAAAAATGCAAAGTGGTTTTCTAAATTTATATTTTCTTTTATGGGTTCTGTTACTAGAACAAGTTCGAGATCAGCGAGAGCAAAGCCGTTGCACTGGACTTCGTGTTTGAAGATAGCAGAAGATGTAGCTTAGGGGATGGCATACATACACCAAGCGTCAAAGCTGGTCCATGGAAACCTCAAAGCCTCCAATGTACTCCTCGACCATGACTTTGAAGCCTGCATTACAGATCACTGCCTTGTTGTGCTTGTGGGCGACGCCGTCCCCTACGAGAAAGTCAGCAATTCCACCGGATACCAAGCTCCAGAGACCCTTAAATCCAGCTGTCGGGCGACATCGAAATCGGATGCCTACGCCTTTGGTGTTCTTTTGCTGGAGCTTCTTATTGGGAAACCTCCGTCGCAACACCCGTTTTTGATGCCGGCAGAGCTTCACATGTGGGTGAGGACGACGAAAGATGAAGACTGTGAGGAAGAGAGACGGTTGGCTATGTTGATTGAGGTTGCTGCAACTTGTAGTCAAATATCGCCGAAGCAAAGGCCCACAATGTGGCAGGTTTTGAAGATGATTCAAGAAACAGTGATGATGGAGGACAACAACTGGCACGGCAATGGCAACCACAACAACAGGCGACCATTCAACCACGACACGCCTCCCCCACCGATTTTTGGCGACTATTTGACCGATGGTGATATATCGCCGATTAATTGCAAGAGTCGTGTCGCTGGGGGGTTTCATGTCACCTCCAGCGACACAGCGAAAAATCGCCGTCACGGTACCATGCTACGTCCATGCATTTTTTTTATATATCTTTTAGAATTTATATGAAATTTCATAAATTTATACAGAGTGCAGGTCCAATTTTCATGAATCAAGTGAAAAATGATAACTGGGTTAGGAAGAGATTGCTAAGATGATTTGAAACCTTATAAAATCTAAAATCTAATACCCATCATATCTGATGGGACCCAACAACCTAGATATTATGATTTCAATATTCCATTCGAAAGAAGTAGAAAACCGAACTTGGGTGAACCACAAGCAAAAGCTGGAGATGATGTAGATATTCTGTGCTTGGTCGAATAGATAAAGAAGACTTGCTACCAACTATCAAGAAATATTTTTTTTCCAGAATAATTTTTCTAATATGCTTTGTCTTTCTTGTTGTGAGTTGTTGAGTAATTGTAAATTTTTTGATGCAGATAGAACAAAACACTAATTTCAGGTAACTCTTATCTCTAGGTGAGTAGTTGTAAAAATCATAGAATCAAATAATATTATTTTTCCTAGTATCATACACAAAAGCTTCAAATATTTCTTTCGATCCATTAAGACTCGAACAGATCAACCCGAGAACCGAATGGATCGAACCACTAACCAGCATCATGTATCTTGTGTATTGGGTGCAAAATTAGAGCAATCTTGTCTTCCCGATTGCATCAAATTTCTTTGATCTGGATATTCGAAAGTCGGGCTTAATCTATCCCTGCATGGAGCCCAAAGAGTTGTGCATCTTTGATATTTGCATTCCCTAACAATCTATAGCTAACATATTAAATCCGTCCCTCCCAGCCAAGTCCCACACTCCAGCATGTGTTGCCTAAAGATGAGTTATGTACCCCTACATGCATCAACATAGGTGAGTGAAACATATTACCCATATTTCTATTTTGACACATGCAAGTGGGTATATGTGATACTTTCATTTTCCTTGTTTCAACATCTGTTGAGCTGACCTTATACTTGACCTTGATTTTAGATCAGTAATCCATTTTGGTATGTTATTTAACACTCTTATGGGGTTGGGTATCTGTTTATTAAAAATTTTATTAGTCTTTTTTTTTTCCATACATAGTAGCAAGTTATTATAAAGATTGTCATACATCATTGCTTGGGCATGTTTCCCCTGAAGATGCTATTAGGATCAAACTTGCACCTTATCTCTTTTTTAACTTCATCATCTCTTCATAACCATGCCTTTGTCATGGTATCGTAACAACAATGTTCATTACAACAATCATCACCAAGTTCGGATTTTTCCTTTATGTCTATGAAATGACTTTAATGCCCCTGCCCCTTCACTCTCACTCATAGTATTCCATTTCCCTCAACCTCAGAGCAAGAGAGCTACCCGATACATACGAGGTTGGAGATGAGTTTTTCTTGAAGCCCCCTATAACCCAAAAAGATGTAACATCTCGATGACGATGAAATGATGATTGCCACCGAAGAGAACCAGAAAGAAAAAGAAATCACAATCGAACTAAATTGAACTTGAGAAACAAGCAAATCAGTTTGTAATAGCTTGGTGAAGTTTCCTATGTTGAAAAGGGTCAGATCCAAAACCATTATCGTTGAATCCAGATTCCTATACTCATCCTCTTTCTCATTTACGATTTTCATATGATAATCCCACGAATAAATGCTACCATTTGTAATCCTATAACCGGAGACAACACGATGAAGCGGCCAAGACATCACCCAACTTCTCAAGACTGCATGAAAAGATCAAAGAAATGCAGGGAGAATAAGATATTTCAAAAATCTTTACAAGCTAGGTCTACAAATCAAATATCAATAGATAGTCAAGAACAAGTTTAAAGCATCGGTATTAAATATCGTATTAGTCATGGGATAGCCCGGATACCCCTGATAATCCACCGTGAAAGGTAACATTCTAATGTTCCTTTTTAACACCCATAAGTGGATGTCCCCAGAATAAAAATCTTTCTTGGGAAATTTCCTCACCATTCAAGTTCAGCGTTGCTTTTTGTCCAACCGAAGAAGAAAAGAGGAGACAATATCTGTACGGTAAGCACTCTAACCACATATATAATATTACGTGGACTGCGATTGACCAAATAGACAAAGCCAACGATAAGGTTGGGACTCTCGGCTCCGTTAGATGCACACCTCAACTTTAATCCAACGACTATAAAACATCAACATTTTGCTATATATACCAGGATAGACTCACGGCGCCGGCTAGCTCACTCTGCAAGACGACACCAGAGGCGCACGTTAGAAACGAGCCATGGCCACCACCACAGCCGCTGCAACATCATCATCGTTCCTCGGAACTCGGCTTCGGAACTTGAGCTTGCGTTCTGACTCGGGCAGGTTCCAAGCCCGGTTCAGTTTCGGTGGATTTAAGAAGAGTGCGCCGCCGAAGAAGAAGGCGGCGCCGCCACCTAAACAGATTCCCGACAGGCCGATGTGGCTCCCAGGTGCCAAGGCGCCGGAATGGCTTGACGGAAGCTATGTGGGCGACTATGGGTTCGACCCATTCGGGTTGGGTAAACCGGTCGAGTACTTGCAGTTCGATTATGATTCGTTGGATCAGAATCTGGCGAAGAACGAGGCCGGTGATGTGATCGGAATCCGGTCTGAGAGCTTCGATGTGAGACCCACTCCCTTGCAGCCTTATGACGAGGTGTTTGGGTTGCAGAGGTTCAGAGAGTGCGAGCTCATCCATGGAAGGTGGGCCATGTTGGGTGTTCTTGGTGCACTCGCCGTCGAGGGACTCACCGGTGTCACCTGGCAAGATGCAGGAAAGGTACGTAATCCCTGTTATTTTGTGGCCCAATTTATTTATTTATTTCTTTTTTTTTAATAGTAAAAAATCATTTATAATATCTAGGAAAGGTTTTTCAACAAAAAAAAAAAAAAAAAACCACAAAGGTATAAGGTTTAAAAGGCAAATTATAGTTCTTCATTTGAGGGTATAGCCTGTTCAGGCTCTCATCATTGCACCAAATTTCCTGTATTTTGATTTGCTGGCTTAGTTCCTTTATTGATGGTGTTTTTATTCAGGTATTATAGTTTTCCATTCTATATGGCCCAATACTCCAAGCTGCTCTGTCTAACTCTGGGTTATAAATGCCTGCACATAGTAACATAGATATATCATTGTTCTATCGCATATGCAAATATTGACATTTTCGTTTGGCCTATCTTATGTCTGTTGATTTTCAATAGACATTGATGGTGTAAGTTGAAATTTCCCCACCCATCTAGAAATGGCCTATAGTACCAATCCTATATTTGGCGGCCGGTTCGAAAAGGTTGCAGAATTTCTTTTCTTCCAAACAAAATAGCAAGTAATCTTGAGGTGTCCATCCCCCACTCTTGAGCCATAGTCTCACATAAATCGAGAATTGATTTTGAATTTGTTGTACTATTTTCTGTTATGAGTCCCAGGTATCCTGCTGCCCAGGTTCTTTTGGTCCATTCACATGAGATAAACAAGTGCCAATAGGTTTCATTTGCGTCACCACATAATCTGCATAGGGATGATGTATTGATCCATGATGTTATTATTGTGGCAAAAGGTAGACCTTTGTTCAGTAACCTCTAGAAGAAAATTTTGAACTTAGGATGAATTGAGAGTTTCCAAAGAAGCTTCCACTAATTTCTGGTCCCCAATATATTTGTGGCTGGACGCATTTTCTAGAGGGCTACTCATGCATGTTTTGTTGATAAGATTCTGTTCCGTGAAACCAACGAAATCCAAGTATCTTGACCTATGGATAACAATGTAAGGGGGTTCAGGAAAAGATGATGAGAGTACTCCCTGTTTCTGAAGGACGTTGAGTTGACTGCTTGCTCCATTGTTGAGTTATGCGGCTGGGCCCCAACTATGGGTCTCCTACCATATGGGTAGGTAGTACTGTGTTTGTTATCCACGAGTCCAACCAGAAAGAAGTGTTGTGGCCCAAATTATTAAACTTGAGTTTGCAAGATGGATTGCAACATATTTTGATGGGTAATCCAAATATTTTGATCCTGAAGATCTTAATCCATCATTGATCTTGGTTTAAAAGTAGTTTATGGGAGTGTATCATTGATCTTGGTTAATGGTGGCAGTGTAAGAGTGTGGATCAGCCTCCCTGATGGGGAGTACTCTCTATTCCTCGGACGGTGTTATAACCACAAATTATGTAGGGCCCACAAATAAATAAATAAAAAATTAAAAGAATAAATTCCATCACCCTAACCTTGTGGGCCTTGTAATTGGTCGTCAACAATCATCCATGGGGGAGATGGTTTGGACTCGAAGTGTGTCCTACGGTACCACTCCACTTGGTGGATCGACCATTACCTAATTTTGGGTAACCACCCATTTACCTAATGAAAGATTATATGCACTTTTATGTTCACCTACACAATAATTGTAAGATTGAGATTTTTGTATTAGGCTGCATTTGTTTGCTAGAGTAAAAGTGGAGTGCGAAAAAAATTGAAAAAGTAAATTTTTTTCATTAAATCTTAAAAGTATGGTTTGTTTGGTTGATAGAGATAAAAAAGTTGGAAACAAGCTTCATTAAATGAAGTGGCATGTTAATATTCTCACCCATGCATTTTCAAAACCCTACAAAATATGTGAAATTTTGTTAAAAAATGTGAAAAATTAAAAAGTATGACTTACATTTAACACTTTTCCACAAAATTCATTATTTTTTCTTTCTTTCTGTCTCACCCAGTTACACATGAAACTCACATGTTTTTTTTTTCCACCTCACTTTTTGCAAACAAATGCAATCTTAGGGTTTTAGATGAGAGTTCTTGTTTTACCAAAAAAAAAAGGGAAAAAAAGAGAATTCTTGTAATATTAGATGTAATACACGGCACTGATGGGTGAATCATGTTAAATCTATGGAGTTTAGATTCACTTCACCAGGATAGGTTGTTGCCAATCCTCTCAAAAAAAAAATTCTGTTTTTGTTTAATTTATTTTTAATTTGTAATTTCTTGGTGTTTGTAACGGAATCAGCTTCTTAAAAATTCAAAATTGAAGCTGATTCCTTTACAGTGTTCTTTTTAACAGTCTCTCTTGAGCTTAGGCTCTGTTTTTGGGAGATTAAGAATTCTAATTCACAGGTGGAGTTGATAGAGGGAGCATCATACCTGGGGCAACGCCTTCCATTCTCGTTGAGCACATTGATATTGATCGAGGTTCTTGTGATGGGATACATTGAGTTCCAGAGGAATGCAGAACTCGACCCAGAACAGAGATTGTACCCTGGAGGGAAGTTCTTTGATCCTCTTCGCTTAGCCTCTGACCCTGATGACAAGGCTCGCCTTCAACTTGCAGAGATCAAGCATGCTCGTCTTGCCATGGTTGCCTTCCTCATCTTTGGCATCCAAGCCGCCTTCACCGGAAAAGGCCCAATTAACTTCTTGGCCACCTTCTCTTTTTCTTAAGTTTCTGATCTCTCTTTCCATCTCTCTCTCTCTCGTCTACTCTGCTTTCTTGCCTTGGTGAGCAGTGAGTGAAATTTTTCCGGGGCCAACTCTTATTAATATAAGATTCTGTAATGCATTGTTTATCTGGAACAATTTCTCTTTCCAACCATGTTCATGAGAGAATCTCTTGTTCTTCTCATTTGATCCTCTGGATTATGGATGATGAGCTGTGGATGTGTTTATAATGGATCATAAATCACATTAATTATCACTGCAAGTCCTACTATACTGATCAGATCTAAGTAGATCACTCAAGCATTGTTAGCTATAAAGGTAAAAATGAGACAATCATATTTACTTGCTCAAAGCTCCAACTTTGATCAATGAATTTTACAAGACCACTGGGTAGTCCTTTTGCTTCATCATGAATCCATTGGCATATCCACCAGCATGGTAATTTGTTTTTCATGATAGTTTAGTTTTCCATATTATCTTTTCATCAATTTGTCATATATATTTTCTATGAAATATCACTGTTGTGTTGTTTTCCACTTTATCCACTATAGTTTAATTATTTAAAAAATATTGTCCTCAAATAATTTGGTGTTGGATTTTTAATCTCGGCATTAGATTAAGAAATGCATCAATAATCCACCGTAAACATAAGTAAACTTCAACACATCAGAATTTGAGTTGATAAAAATCCAACAATGAAGTCAACACAGGGTTGCTCAACTCATAAGACCAACATTTCTTAGTAAAGAGATCGTTGCTGGTGGCATATGTAATATCTCCATCCCTTATATAAAAATAAGCATATTGTGCTTGTGCCTAAGAATAATAACCAAAAAAAAAATCCAACAAGGAAGAGTGATGATATTATTACTTGACTCCGACTCTTACATAAGGGTGCCATTGTAATTGATTTTTTTCCCCAAAGATAATATATGTAATTGATTGCAAATCCATGGGCTCTATATGTAAGTTACCAAATGAGTGAGTCCAATGTGAGGTCTATATGCAATAGAAGTTTTTTCAGTCATTGGGAAATCGAATGCAACTATTATGTTACGTAACTATTGTCATACGTTCCCTTTGTTTCATCATTGGATACAATTGCCTGATGGGTGGGTTGTTATCAACTTGGATGGCTCGGCAAAGGAAGAGAAAGGAGGGTATGGCACTCTTGGGTGGAACCATTTGGATAAAACTATTTTTGCCCTTGTGGGTGGATCTCTTGATACAAACGTTATCCGCTGTGAATTTAAAGGCATATGGTGCGACCTTTAGGAGGTGCGGCGATGATGATATAACCTTGTAGAATTGCGCTTAGACTCCCACAATGCTCAGATTATAAATACTTTATGGTAGTATCCGTGGTATGCAGATGGAGGACATTACTGACTCTTAAAAGTGATTTCTCTCAGTGTTGGGTGGTGCAATGTGTCCACAAAATAAATGACAATGCTGATTTCTTTGCTGGGTTTGTACCGGTGCCCCATGAGCTGGTTCTAGACCCTTCGTGTCTCTTTGCCTGGTTGCATGCTCTTATTTGTGAAGAAGCATGAGACACTTCTTTCGAATGTAAATTATAATGTAATTTTCCTTATATACTAATACATATACTATTCTCGCTTTGCTCCCAAGAAAAAAAAAAAAGCAATAAAGGGCGTGACCCTTTCACTTGTTTACTCCTTTCAATGGGCTTGGGCCTTTTTGAAAATATTAACCCGAGTCCATCATACTCTATTAGTATATGTTCGAGGATATAATCGTTCTTTCACTTTAGGTAGAGGATAAAATCGTCAACAAAGTGTAAAATGGAACTAACGTGTAAGCTACATACGATTTCGTATTATTACGGTAAAGCAAAGCATTTGCTTTCAATCTGTATATATATATATATGTGTGAGAAGTCACTGCCTGTTCCCTTTTGTGCAACTTGTTTCTTGTAGATGAAGAGCAGTGAGCAGGTAAGGTTATCGATCTTCTCTTCTCTGCTTCAAAGAATCAAAATCTTGAGGCATATTCCTCTTTTTCGCATTACTGTTCCCTGTTACTTGTTCCATTATCAATACCCACATTTTGCTTTTTTAATAATTTCCTTAAATCTATACTGGGTTCTTGTTGATTTCTTTACTGATTTCGTCTGATTCCTTGCTGGGTTATGTTGGTTTCATAATTTTATTCTAGAAGAAACTCTTGTTTCGTGATTTACAAGGGAAAGAAGGAAGGTTAATGCGGTTAGCTTGTCAGATTTATAACTAGAGGAAGAAAAAAGAAGGAAGGGAAGGTGAAAGATTTTATTGTAACAGAAGAAACATGGGTAGGCTCTTTGTGATCAATCTAGAAGGCAAGATCTATAGCTGCAAGCACTGCCAAACCCATCTCGCTTTATATGAAGACATCATCTCCAAGGTGTCATCTCCTTCTCCTCAACCGGTTTACTCTTTGTTTTCTCCATGATGTTGTTAAAATCTTTGGAATCGATGATGCTCTGCTTGTTATTGGACTCTCCCTCACCATAATCTTTTCTTTTTATTTATTTATTTTTTTTTTTAATCCCCTTCTGATTTTTATGTATTGGAGATGAAAGATTAAAGTCCTATTCTTCTGTAAACGCTACAATCCAGTTTACTTCTTTCCTTTATGGCATTAGTTGGATTTCAAGAGCATGTTAATGTTGGAAACACAAAGGGCTTCCTGGAGTATGGTTATTATGTATAATGGCAGAACGTATCTTCTGGGTATCCAAGATAAATAATTTCTTTGTACTGTGACTGTAAGTTGAAGGATACTGCTAGATTCATGTAACCAATCAGTTCCCACTCTCCATCCCCAAAAGAGGGGCAACAAACAAACAAATACAGAAAAAAGGAATTGAATTTTTTATTATTATTTTTTTGGGGGGGGGGGGGGGTGTTGTTTGATTCTTGGGTTGGAGGTGTGACCTGTAGATTTGACTGGCTGGTTTCCTAATCATCTCGTTATCTTCACTTCTGGTAATGTTTTTGCTTACTGGTTTTCCTTTGTTTCAATCCTAAGATTTTGTGGGTTTGTTCAAGAAAGCTGAACTCTAGAATTAGTTTTGAATCCTAAAGGTCAAGAGAATGCTTATATTTTGAAGAAAAAGAAAAACAAAATCTATATTGAATGTATTCTAAGATGACCAATGTGTTCATTTATTTTTTCTTTGATGTTAGGATGACCAATGTGTTCATTTATTCTTTCTTTGATGTTCTTTTCAATTGGCATTTGTATGTTTCGGTGTTGTACTAACAGACCAATATTTCATTCTTGTTGTATACTCATGATACTATGTCACGTTTACTGTTGACTTTGGAAATCATTATTCTGCTAGTGGTTGTGACCAAGTTAGATGTAAACTTAACTAACTTCTTCACTTTATTCTCAACCAAATGCCCTGTAGGAAAGTTTGAAAATATATTCCCATACTGCAAGAATCTTAGAGTTTTAACATGTTGAAGTGCAAATTGCTTCTATGTTTTCTCTGTCTACTTTTTGTTAGGAATGTTTGTCCAGCAAACGTTCTGACTCAATGTTTTGCCTATTTTCTTTTATTCAGTCTTTCCACTGCAGGCATGGGAAGGCTTATCTCTACAGTAAGGTGTAAGTTTTCCTTATTTTCCATAAGCTGATATGACCGAGACCATGTGGTTTGGTTCTAGGCTAGTAGCTAGTCCCATTTTTTATGTGTGGATAAAGCATTCTGTGTAAATGCTAGTTTTGCCACTTAAAAAGATCTGTTCCAAATATCCTACATTCAGCTTAATGAGATCAGAAAACATGGCTTGAGTGTGGACCACAGCACTGGGTTTGCGTAGACACAACAGTAACTGGGCAATCCTCTTGGTAACAACTTGAGCTGGTGATGCTTGTACTACAATTAAGATAGTACTTAGACAACACCTACCAAAGGATGCCATCACTTGCTTTTTCCTCCCTTTAAACCTAAAAGATTTGCAGTCTTTGTGTCATGTACAAATTTGAATGTTCTACTTTGGAACACTGGCAATTATCCACTCCAGTGAAGCTTCGACGATGTAGTCATGTGTCCTGGTTTCAATAGGACGTGGATGATAAAAACAATGTTGAGTTCTTGGATTATGCAAGGCAAATAAATGGTTCTCAGCATAGACATTTTCTGTTCTCGGCTTAATAGTGCAACTGTTTTTTATGTTTTTGGAGGCTTGTGCTGATCTATTCTTCCTTGACGGTGCTTGACAGTGTAAATGTCTCACTTGGGGAGAAAGAAGATCGGATGATGATAACTGGAATGCACACTGTTGCTGACATTTTCTGTGTAGGATGTGGCTCAATTGTAGGGTGGAAATATGTAAGACAAGCAGAATTTTTGAAAAGTCACAGCTTCTAGATTGTCTTATCATATTTTAGCAGTTATCTTATTGGTTGATGACATTTCATCAGGAAGCTGCATATGAGAAGGCCCAGAAGTACAAGGAAGGAAAATTCATCCTTGAAAGGTAGTTGGTGAACAAGTTTTCCTGATTCTGTTTGATAGTCTGATATTTAGATGTCCCCAAGTATTTGAGATGGCATTGCCTTTGAGCAGGTTTAAGGTGTCCGGTCCTGATGGGAGCAACTACTGGGCCAGTCATGAAGCTCACATTGGTGCAAGTGATGCTGATGATGTCTGACTGCCACCGATTTGGGCAATGGTTCAACCATACAACTGTATATTCTCAATCACATTGTTCTCAACATCCATCTTCCTGTTGATGAAGATTCTATTCCATTTTTCATCCATGAATGTGATCATAAGTTCGAATTGTCAATCCGATGTGTGGTATCATTACATTCTAGATGCCCATGAAATGTTAATGGCTGTAGGCGCAAGCTTTCCCTTTCTTCTTTGTCTCCATGTGTTTGCTACATCACTTTAGGACAGATGAAAAATGATAGAACTTCTATCTTCAGGCGACTCTTGTTAATGTTGTGCTTGGTATGCATTATAGGTTTGCTAATGGAATCATACCGACCAACAACTCGACCTTATCCCAACTAAATGAGGTCAGCAGCTAAACGAGTCCATGTGAAATGCATGATCAAACTACAAAGTTGACTTTCAACAAACCACTTTGGGTCGGCTTTATGGATTTTTTTTAATGGGTATGGTCAGCTATATGGATCTATGCCTTCCTATCAATTCTGGTAGCTATCATATTTAAAACAAGACCCTAGTATGTGCATATCTTTCTTTACTTCTCTCGGGGTCATTTTCCGATTGTCCATAGCTCTTTTAGTCTTTAAAAGGTCTGCTTAGACATCGTCATGCTATAACAAACGACATTTGATGTCAATACTCTCAAATCGGCTCTAATATGATCATTCGTATGGCGATAAGTCTTAATTTTGTAAATTTGATCACACGAGTTTGACCTCCTTTTTTTTTTTAATAAGAAATAAGATCAATTATACGAGGATTTAGAGTTGCAATTACATCAATCATGACTCAAATGCTTTAAACAAGAAAGTCCTACGTGTTGGGTTGTTAGTCTAACTAGCCAATTTTTAGCAATGTAGAAAATGTGCCAAATTAGGGAATAAGGAACGAGATAAGTGTCTCTTTGCCCTTTAGCAGATATGTTGCTATTATGTTGCTATTACTACATCACACAAGATGTGTTTAAGCAGTATTTGCTTCAGTTGGGCTAATGTTATAGTTGTCTAAGTGGCTTTTAGTAACTCCTCCAAAAGCTGTTTGTTGGTGCTATCCTGTGGTAACGTCCTGGATGGTTCCTTCCCGAAAAAATCCTACACTTCATCTGCCACCTTCTAATTCATTAGGTAAATCTAGGGGGCATCGGTCTCTTGTTCTTGGTCTTCATTCTGAGCTTGTGGTGTCAGTACTGGATGATTTGTATTCATCATTGACTGCATCATATTGTTTTGCAAGATGAAGTTGTTGAAGCGTGCCTCAATGCCAATCCTGTAGTGCTAGAAGATTTCCCATGGTTGAGGGCAAGAAGCTAGGGCAGAGTCCAGATTGAGATAGGGGTTTCAACATGATCAACTATAGGTATGGCTTTAGAGAATCTTCTACATTTTTTGTTACTTGGATCATCATGGTAGCATACCAAACCCTCTCTCACCTGGGAGTCTTGTGGAGGTAAATCATCCCCGAGATTCATTTGGGTGTGGTTGGCTTCAGAAGATCCTTGAGTGCAAGAACAATAGAAATTCAAATGTAGAGTTATTGAAGATCCCTCCATTTCTTTCAAAATATTCAAAGAATTTCTTGAAAGTTGCTTCCTTTGATTGGTTACTGTGATCATCATGATCCAAAACGCCCTGTTCAAAAGACTGCTGCTGATAGTTGATTCCCAAACCACTTTCTTTTTCTTTTCCTTTTCCTTTGTATATTTCTCTCTGTTTCATTTCCTTTTTCGTCTTCTTGAATGCCTGCTGCTGTTTCTTCAACTTCCATTTGCGCATGTGTTTCTTTTTCTCCAACAGCACTTTATTGGCCTGCTATTTTCAGACCTTCTTGTTGCGTGCTGCCATCTCCACTCCTCTTTTTTCTTCTTTTTATTTTCTTGCTTCTCATCATCAGCTCTGTCTTGCATTTCTTTCACATTACCTTGCAGATGTGGTAAAGCAGGGGAGAAAGCAATGGTCTGAGATTCACCATTATGATCCTCAGTAGCTTCCCCGAGAGCCCCAATAGAGGAACAAAGCTCGATGCCCACTGATTCATCATGCATCAGGTTAAAGCAATCTCCCATTCCCTGAAAATTTTGAATTGGAATTGGAAAGGTATTTGAGGCATCAACCTCTGATTTCTGTTGAGGATGAAACCCAGTGGATTTCTCAGAGTCAGTGCATGAGAGGATAAAAATATCCCACGAGTTTGATGTTGAATGCTTATAAAGCAATGGTTACGTAGTGATTTTTTACTTTTATCATGGTGTCAAATATCTTTGAACAAATGGTGGTCCAAATGCTTGAGATATTGATTGTATTGACAAAATTCTGGGAGATCAACATTTCTGTAGGATATCAAATGCATTCTGGAGTATCTCTTTTGGAATAATTAGTCATTTTAATCGTCGATTAACATCCAAATCATTGGCAAAATAATGTATGGTTTGGCCTCTCTCATTGAAAGTTCATCTTCTTCTTTGGGTTACCTGTGACTTTAGCTTACTGGAAGGCATTGTTTCTTTTCTTCTCGGTTGCTTGAACCAGCTACCTTTTTAATAACTGATTTTGCATTGGTTAGAAAACTATTCACAAGGTTTCATGCTTCAATTCAAATGTAGATGAAGGAAGTGAGGCTTCTTGACTGGTCTCAGCTGATTATGGTAAAGTACCTGAAGTTAGAAACCCTAGCCGCTTTGAGGAACCCTAAGACCTAGGCAACGTTTTGAGGCGGAGAGCCCCTATCTCTCTGTTGAAATTTGTTGAGGAATCTGCACGAACACTTGAAAGGTTGTTGTAATTACAACACTTTGTTGAAACGTACCAGAGGTACTTTATTTAAGATATTTAGACACCCCGATTTGTGCAATACGGGTACTAATTGTGTCTTCATCCCAAGATTAGTCAGCCCAAACCTTTAAGGTTGTACTCCAGAAAGGTTACTTAAGGTGTAATCAGATTATGTTCACTGCTTAACAGAATAACAAGAAGGAGAGAGAGAGAGAGAGAGAGAGGAGGAGAAAAGGGGAAGGTCACCTCAACTCCCTATAGGAAGATACCTATCTTCACCCAGCAGTGGGCTTTCCAGATTAGGGCCCATGACAAAATGGGTCTTCCGAATCAAGGCCTATGACCCAAGTCCCAAGTCATATAGAAATATTAATATATAAGCATGGCTGATTTACAATAGGATTTAAGCTTGGTTCACGTCATACGGGTTCAGCCCAAACCTTTAGGGTACTCCGAAAAGCTTAAGGTGTAATCGGAAGTTCACACAAGGAATAACAACAAGGAGAGAGAGAGAGAGAGATGAGGAGAAAATTAATGTAATCGAAAATAGGTTTATATAGAGCCCCAAAGGCATTTGGTGAAAGGGGAAGGTCACCTCAACTCCCTATAGGAAGATACCTATCTTCACCCACCGCATGGGCTTTCCGATAGGGCCAGACAAATGGGTCTTCCGAATCAAGGCCATGACCCAGTCCTAAGTCATATAGAAATATTAATATATAAGCATGGCTGATTTACAATAGGAAAATTTAAGCTTGGTTCGCGTCATACGGGTTCAATCCTTAACCTCAAAGTAATATTACATAGGTCCTTACCATATATAGATGAGATAATCAGCTCTTTTCAACCCGATATGGGACTAAAGTTTCCATTATAAAAATCATACTATAAAAGAAATGATTAAAATATATATTTATATTAAAATATAAAATAATAAGCATATAATTTTAAACATATTTACAACACTCTCTGCCTCTTCTTCTTCTTTTCTTTAGATTTGGAAGTAAATCCCTAGGATCTGGAAGTTCTAATGTCGCGAGCTCATGTTATAGCCTCTATAATGCCGTTGCTTGTGATGGATGCGTATTTCACATCTTTTGAGTTTATTTGTTGCTGTTATATTTACAATTTTATTTCTAAGGTTTTATTGTGATTTTCCCGTATCTTATAGCCTAGACGACTTTGTCTATTGCATGTATGACAGTTTGGTCAAATTTCTCTTATTGGCTTTGAATGTTTTTGTTTGAACTTTGTGTTTCCATACATCTATCTTTTTGTATTTCTTTTTTTTGGTGTGTTTCTTTATTCCTTTTAAGTTCAATGAATGAAAATTTTCTTCTTACCAAGAAAAAAAAGAAAACTATTCACAAGGTGTTCATCAAGGCTTTATAGAGTCAATTACTTATGCATCCTCCAGGTTTATAAATTAGGTTACATTCTTTTGAATGATTTCTATTAAAAATATTTGCCCATGCTGAATGTTCTTACAAGTGATTTAAAAAACTATATTTATAAATCAGTTGTAGTTCTTCATCCTCTTCTACCTTTTTTTCCCATGTTTCTTTGAAGGTTAAAACAGGTTTGAGGACTAAATAAGGGCAATATGAGAATTTTGAAAATGCAATAGGTATTGAATAATCATTTAATTATATTATTCTAACTGTAAGGAATGTGGTTAATATATAATTTAAAAGATACGGGGTATAAACCATAATAGAAAAAATATTATGGTTATAAGGACAATATTTTGCTCCTAAAAAAAAGAAGTCCATTCGAATACCATATACATTCCAAAAAGAAGAGGGAAAAAAAGAAAGAAATAAACACTCACAAGAAATAAGGAGTAATGGAGTTCAGGGGGGGGGGGGACGGGGTCGGAAGTCGCCCCTCCGGCGCATCTTTCCATTTAAAAGCCGTCCCAAAAAAAAAAATAGTAATGGAGTGTAGGAAGTAGGTAGCTGGATCGGTGATACGATACTAATAGAGAGTAAAATATTCATAATCCTATTCTATTTGAAGCTACAATGAATTAGTTGACTGCTCTGTTAACACCTGAGAGTAGTTAATACCTCTGTGTGCCATGCTCGTCTGCCCATTCTTACTGCTCAAGGCTATCCCACATAAGCAAATATATCGATTTAGTGGTAAATCTGAACCCATTGCATACCTTTCTTATTGTAATGCTTGCATTCTTCTGTGCATTCGCAGCGACTGTTGCCGGCCGCAAGCCGTAATAATCTAACCACGCGTACAAGAATACATCCAACGGTTGTGAGAGAAAAGCCGGTTACATATATAAATACAAGGTCTTTTTTTCTTTTCTTTTTTGGGGGAGTAAACTAAACCTTCACACTTTTCTCCCCCATCCCCTATAGCCTTATTAGGACCACTAACCCAACTGATAGACCATGCGCTCCGCCAATGTGGGGCCCACCAATTTGACATATCTATGCAACTCAAGTTCCAAGTATCTCCTTCCATCAGGACTGAGGACTTGCAGATCCTTAACAAAAGAAATGAAATACAGATTAATGTACAGTGAAGGATAACTCAAGCCACACACACTGCAGTATCTGTGGTTGATGTAAACAACACACGAGGTTAACACTAACAACTTCATAAGGCCTTAGTATTTCTTTTGCTTTACAGGCTACTCATTTATTTGTGGAAGATGTGATGCAATAGAAAAGAAGCAAATGAAGGGAAAGAGAAGAGACGAGAAAGGGGGAAAAGCAGAGAGAGAGAGAAGAAGGGGGGGGGGGGGGGCAAGTAAGGCAAAAGGTTATAAATTAGAAGACAAGTCAAGGAGAGAAAACCAGCTTACAGTAAGAGAAAGCCCTACAGAGAAATCAGAAACGAATTCCTTGAAGAGACCAATTGATATTTTTTTGAATTAACAGATGTACCACACCCTGTCATCTATTGATATATAATGGGTAGTATTCATACCTTGAATCTTAGACGTGAGCTCTTTAAACCAATCAAAACATTGTTGACACTTTCTAGTTCATCTGATGTCAAATCGCTAGTTTCGGGGCCTAAGTCACTGTCAGAGCCAACAAAATCATAATCAACCATATCTATATCTTCATCACTGTGAATGTCACTCTGGTCATCTTGACTGAGATCATCATGCGGTCCAACAGAAATTTCTGGAACCCTTTGTGACTCCTCATTTTGTGTAGTAGCAAAATCTGATAAGACAACATATGGCCTTTTATCAAGTAAAGGCTTTGCAATATCATATGGGACCCACCTGGTCAACACAAGAAAGATCCAGTCAGAGAAGAATTCTAATAGGTAAACTGTAAAAAAAAAAAAATTTATCTGGCATCTTGCAAAAGATAAATTATTGGAAGTCAGAGAGAGAAAGAGAGAGGTGCAATAATGTAGTACTGTATTTGAATGATTAAAACAATAGCCAAATAAGACCTTTTACAAGGAATCAAGTTCAAATTTGATGGACTTAAGGTGAAACAGAGTTTAGATGGAAAAGAGGGCTGAAACTAGAATGGTATTATAACGGGTTGAATAGATCTTCAAATAGGGATAAAACTATAATGAAGAAAGTGACAATAACAATGTAACATGTAACACCCAGGCTTCACACCGCAAGGTGGATCGATTGGATCGAACACCAACCTACCTTGATCAAACACAAGGGTTCTCCAAAGAGGAAGAATGCTAGCAAGCAATTTGATTTCAATTCATAAGTTGTGTCTTCACCACTTACATAAGTCTCTTTATATAGCATTCTAAAGAGACATAAACATTAATGGCAACATCCAACCACTAGCTAACTCCACCTACCTATTAATAACTCAACTACTACCCAACTCTTGACAAAGGAGAACTCCTTTGACAATGAGTTCTCTTATTTTCAAACTAAAGCCCCTTTTATTGACTTTCCAAAAACTAGACTTAGGCTTAGGTCTAGCCTATGAAGTTCAACATATGTGGGCTAACTTTAACCCACTAAAACAGTCCTAGCCCATGAAAGCCATGGGCTGATTTAGGTGACAACTTTAGGCCTTTGATGGGCCTAACCCAATGGGCTTCTTCTTTCGTAAATATGTCTTCAATTCTGCATCAACTCTCCCCGGCTTGAAAACATTCGTCTCCGACGAATGAACGAAGGACATGTAACGTTCATACAATTCAGGATCGAGTTTCTTGAAATCATCAGCATGAATTCAAGTACTATCATGTCATGGACGATTCTTCCATTTAACGAGGAAAGCATGGTATCCAATGCCACGACGAGTGGTTTTGTAAGAGTCATCCAAAACCTCTTCAATGATGTCAGTGATTGGTGGCTTGAGTTGGGGCAGCCTCAACATTTGTTCAGTGTCTCCATCATCAGAGTGGTGTCCTACATAAAGATGTAAGTCAGCCACATTGAAGACATTGCTTATGTTCATTTCTTCTGGTAGCTCGAGTACATAAGCATTTGGTCCAATGCGTTTCAGCACCTTGTATGGACCCATCTTCTTTGGATGGAGTTTGTTGTTGACCCCATGTTGGAACCTTTTTGGGTTGACACGAACCATCACTATGTCTCCTGGTTGAAACTCCACATATCGTCGATGATGATCTGTTGTAGCCTTGTAGACATCATTGTTGAGAACTATTCTTCGGCGAACATCAGCATGTACATCTTTGATATGGCGAGAAACTCGTCAGCCTCAATACTCACGCGTGCTTGTGGTGGTAATGGAATGAGGTCTATAGGCCGTCGGGGTTGAACTCCAAGTAGAATCTCAAAAGGAGTACGACCTGTCGAACGATTAATTGAGATGTTGTATGCAAACTCAGCTATGTCGAGTATGGACGGCCATGTCTTCTCATAGTCACGAACCAAACACCTCAGTAAGTTTCCCAAGCTTCGATTCACCACTTCTGTCTGCCTGTCAGTTTGTGGATGGAATGCGGTTGAAAACTGTAACTTTGTGTTACTTTTCAGCCACAATGTCTTCCGAAAGTAGCTCGTGAACTTGACGTCACAATCTGAGACAATGCTACTTGGTAGCCCATGTAGTCGTACAACCTCCTTAAAGAATATCTTTGCAATGTGAGTTGCATCAAAGGTCTTTCGACATGGTATAAAGTGAGCCATCTTTGAGAATCGGTCAACCACAACCATGATGGAGTCGGATCGCTCTTTTGTGGAGGGTAGCCTAAGTACGAAATCCATACTAATATCAATCCAAGGTGCATGAGGAACTGGTAATGGTGAGTACAGACCTGTATTTTGCTTGGTTTCCTTGGCTAGTTGACAGATTCTGCATCTCTTGATTACATGATCAACATCCTTTGCAATATGGGGCCAATAATACTGATCGGTAACTTGTATGATAGTTTTATCCCTGCCAAAGTGACCTCCCAAACCTCCGCCATGCAGCTCCCGTATGATGTGATGTCGTAGGGAAGAATTTGGAATGCATAACTGAGTTCCCAAAAACAAATACCCATCGTGAAGTGAGTATTTATGATGGTGCTTGCCTTGCTGTAACTCCTTGTATGGCATGTTGAAATCTTCGTCAGATGCATACTCATCACGTATCTGATCAATGCTAACTGCATGTGCTGAGAATGTGCTAAGAGTAAGTACTTTTCGGCTCAATGCATCAACCACCGTATTCTCCTTTCCTGCCTTGTTCTTCATTGCAAACGCAAACTCTTGGAGATAAGCAACCCATTTAGCGTGCCTGTTGCTTATCGACTTCTGTGAATGTAGATACTTCAGCGCTTCATGATCGGTATAGAGAATGAACTCTTTGCCGATGAGATAATGTCTCCAATGGCGTAACACCTGGACAATAGCATAGAGCTCTAGATCATATGTCGAATAGCGTCGCTTGGCATCATTGAGTTTCTCGTTGTAGAAAGCGATAGGGTGCCCTCCTTGCATCAATACACCTCCTAGACCAATATGTGAGGCATTAATTGCTACCTCAAATATACAGTCAAAATCTGGCAGGCGAAGTATTGGAGCCTCTGTCATCTTTTGCTTGATAAGATGAAAGGCTTTGGTTGCCGCTGCTGTCCACTTGAACTCACCTTTGCCTTGCTTCAAACACTCGGTAATAGGTGCCATGACTGCACTAAAGTTCCGAATGAATCTCCTGTAAAACGATGCAAGTCCATGAAAACTACAAACCTCAGTGATTGTCTTTGGTGTAGCCCAATCTGTTATACTTGTTATCTTCTCTGGATCAACTTCAACCCCCTGTGATGAGACAATAAAACCAAGGAACACAACCTTTGGCAGCATAAAGGAGCATTTCTTGAGATTGATGTATAGCTTCTCATGGTGAAGCACTCTCAAGACTTGCCGTAGATGATCGATGTGATAATCTGGATGCTTGTTGTAGATCAATTATCATCAAAGTATACGACCAAAAATCGACCAATAAAAGGACGGAGTACCTGTGTCATCACCCTCATGAATGTACTAGGTGCATTCGTCAGACCAAAAGCCATGACTTTCCATTCGAATAGTCCATCCTTGGTCTTGAAGGCAGTCTTCCACTCATCTCCAGGCCGAATACGAATCTGATGATAGCCACTTCTAAGATCCAATTTAGAAAAGATCTTAGCCCCGGATAGCATGTCCAACATGTCATCAAGCCGCGGTATAGGAAACCTATACTTGACTGTAATCTTGTTGATTGCTCTACTATCCACACACATGCGCCATGAGCCATCCTTCTTTGGAGTCAGTAATGCGGGTACAACACATGGACTTAAGCTCTCCTGAATGAATCCTTTATGTAGCAACTCATTCACCTGTCTTTTGAGTTCATTGTGCTCTGTTGGGCTAAGGCGATAAGCCGGTAGGTTTGGTAACACCGAACCGGTACTAAATCAATGGCATGTTGAATATCGCACATAGGAGGTAGCTCATTAGGCAACTCAGCAGGAACCACATCATAAAAATCAGAAAGTAACTCTTTGATGGGTGGAGGGAATGTCACCTCAGGTGGAGGCATGACTACCCTTGTAACAAGAGCCAATACCAGCCCTGTATCATGGCTAGTGTGAATGAACTCCTTGTGAGGAACAACCAGCAGCTTCTTTTGTGGTATGGACAACAACTTTTGTGATTCATTGGTCCCAGTTTGGTTGGTCCTCAAGGACCTCCGTTGACGCATTTCAGCTGGGACATTGACTGAGTGGAGGACAATGTGAAGTCCTTTGAACTTGAATACACATTGGTTTTTCTTCCCCCCGACCATAACATCATTATCATACATCCATGGTCGACCAAACAGAACATCAGTAAGATGCATAGGGATTACATCACACCATACATCTTCCTCATATCGATGGAGCTTCAATGGTACGGAACACCGTTGATTTACCTCCAGAGTATTCCCATTCAGCAAGGATACCCGATATGGTTGAGGGTGCTTCTCCACCTTCAAGTTTGCCTTCTTCGCAAAGGTATCTGACGTAACGTTGACATAGCTCCCACTGTCAACTATCACCAAAGCGGTATTATCTCCGAATTTCATACGGCTGTAGAAGATACAATTGCGCCGCCAGTCCTCTCCTTTGGTTTCAGCCACCAAGATGCGGCTTACTATATGAATGCTATAAGCATCACCTCTATTAGCATCAACCTCATCATATGCAGCTTTGTCATAGTCACCATCATCGATCGGGTATGGGAATAGATCAGGATCTTCTTCCTCTGGTGACTTTTCTATCTCAGCAACAGCATTAATCTTTTGACGGTGTGGGCAATTTTTAGCATAATGCCCAACCTCTTGACAGTGAAAACATTGTGCTTGGCTGCCACTAGTCATAGGAGCCTTGCCCTTATCTTGTCGGGTAGGAAATGTGGATTGAGTAGGGGTGGTTGTTGTAGGTTTTGGTGCTGGAAAATTTCGCCTAGCCTCCCCGGCTTGGTATCCAAACCTTTAGTTGTTGGATGCCAATAATTCTTCCGCACGTAGGGCCTTTTCAAAACAATCCCGCATGTTCTCTACATCCACAACGCCAATGGCCCTATTGATTTTAGGCCGTAAACCCAATCTGAAACGTGAAAAGATTTGGATCTCCCTCTCTCGAATTCCTGTACGAGAAGAAAGATAGTCAAATTGTTCCATATATTTTGCAATTGACAAGTTCCCTTGACAAAGAGAATTTAATTTGTCTTGTAGTCGCAATCGAAAAGTAGATGACAAGTACTTTTCTCTCAGTTCTTCCTTCATTTCCTCCCACGTAGTAGGAGCTCTACCACGATCTTCCAATTCATATTCCAGAGTTCTCGACCATTCACGTTCAGCTCCAACTAGCTTGGTACGTGCTAACTTCATCTTTCGAACCTCCGAGAGTTCATACCAATCAAAATAGTCATCCAATGCTGCCAACCAATCAAAAAAGACTTGAGGATCATGCTTACCCGAGTATTCTTTGAGTTCAAGCTTAACCTTGTGAGAGTCGCCAACATGCTTGTCGAATGTAGGTTGTTCTCCAGCGAAATAACTTTGTAGGTGCTCCTCAAAAGTTGGTTGCACAACTAGAATCCTCTGGGGTCCTCTCCCCATATTTCTTCGAGCAAGAAAATTGGCTACAGAATGAGCTGGATGGAATTCTTCACCAAGTGGAGGGTGAGGAACATGAGTAGAGGCAGCAACTCTGGCCTCCATTTCTGAGAACCTCTCGTCCATTTGCGTTCTGGTTCGCAGTGATTTGGTTGCTCAATTGTTGAACCATCTCCATCATTGCTGCCATAAGATTAGTTGGACTGGATGGTCCAAAATTTTCACTCCCTGGTCATGGCTCGATACCAAATAATGTAGTACTATATTTGAATGATCAAAACAATAGCCAAATAAGACCTTTTATAAGGAATCAAGTTCAAATTTGATGGACTTAAGGTGAAACAGAGTTTAGATGGAAAAGAGGGCTGAAACTAGAATGGTATTATAACGGGCTGAATAGATCTTCAAATAGGGATAGAACTATAATGAACAAAGTGACAATAACAATGTAACATGTAACACCCAGGCTTCACACCGCAAGGTGGATCGATTGGATCGAACACCAACCTACCTTGATCAAACACAAGGGTTCTCCAAAGAGGAAGAATGCTAGCAAGCAATTTGATTTCAATTCATAAGTTGTGTCTTCACCACTTACATAAGTATCTTTATATAGCATTCTAAAGAGACATAAACATTAATGGCAACATCCAACCACTAGCTAACTCCACCTACCTATTAATAACTCAACTACTACCTAACTCTTGACAAAGGAGAACTCCTTTGACAAATGAGTTCTCTTATTTTCAAATTAAAACCCCTTTTATTGACTTTCCAAAAACTAGACTTAGGCTTAGGTCTAGCCTATGAAGTTCAACATATGTGGGCTAACTTTAACCCACTAAAACAGTCCTAGCCCATGAAAGCCATGGGCTGATTCAGGTGACAACTTTAGGCCTTTGATGGGCCTAACCCAATGGGCTTCTTCTTTAGTAAATATGTCTTCAATTCTGCATCAGGTGCATCTTGTTACCACTTAGTAGGTAAACTAAGAACTTTTAGCCATTCTTTATTGGATTGTCATATTACCAAAAGTTATTGTCAAAGAAAACCAGAAAAGAACTGTAAAAGTGCCGATCTGCAAGCTACAGAAGTACTTTATTCTATGGTACTTCAGTTAAACCAACTATTTTGAGTTGACACCACCACTAAATAAAGTAACTCACAAAATAAAATAAACTAATGCAGCCCACGTCTGGACATTGGAGATAAGGTTTAATGTTCCGAAATACTAGCTGCAAGCATCTTGACAATAAGACTCTGGATTCCCTGGAGCTCTAGACCCATAAGCATGACTCATACCTCTCCCCCCATTCCTAGTTTCCAGGATTGAACCTTCTTTGGACCATGGGCTTGGTTTTGAATCAGAAAACTGGCCCAAAACCAGAACCATGATCATGCTGTTTCATTTACTGCAAATTGCAATAAAACGTCAGTGCTGATTTATATTTCATTTCAAAATCTGTCTATATTATTTGGGTGTCAGGCACCTATTTATAAGTTTCTATGATACTGTGACTACAGCTATGTTCTTATAGTAGCAGGAGGAAACTCACTGGTAACGTAGAGGGCATAGAAGCTCTGATGGTCGAAATGCTGCCTTGTATCTCATCTTGCCACATGAGTGAATGTAATAGCCAAGATAGTAGTATTGAATGCTAGGACAACGAACCTGGTTCTCTTTTATCCAACCTATTTCTTGCAGAGCTGAATATTTACCCATTGCTAGAAAGGCAAGGTCAGGATCCCAGAACATATATTTACTTGACAGACACCGTGGAAGGATATCCAGTACACCAACTGCTACCAACTGCCCATCAATCAGATACTGTTGATGGAAAGAGCCAAAACCACAAGGTGGAATTGTACCGTCACCAGAATCTGGAACAAAGACCAAGGGAGTGTCAACCAAAAACCTTCTGTATGAACTTTCATTGACTTTATGAGGTGGATCTTTATGCACTTCAATTTGGTATCTTCTGTACAAAGCATATTCTTCCGGATCAAAACTAGACCTTTTCAATTGGACCTCAAGCTTCCGTCTTGGCTGGGGACATTCCCCGTTCTTCTGTGTACAGCTACGTTTACTTCCACTGACTTTAGGTGATTGGCCAATGGCATTATCCATGGTAACCCCCTCAAATGATGAAGCTTGTCTTGTAGCAGAATAAAAGTTAATATGCCCATTGCAGGCTCTGATTGACAAACCAGAAAATTCTCCAGGTTGATTAAAAGAACATACCAGCATTTCTGCAATAGTTTTTGGTGAAAGGCCAATGGTACAATCATTTTCATTTGAGCCATTCTTCAATGGTCCTAACACATTATCTTTCTCCAATTGTATAGACCTCCTTAAGGTTGCTGCTATCTGAAATGAAATGTTGCTGGTGTACAACAAATCTTCAGATCCTTCGATTAGTTTCTTTTTGGTTTGTGTGACCTTTTTCACAGAAGCCTTTGGTAGTTGAATATTGGAAGTAAATTCCTCACTCGCAGCAAATGCACATACCGCATTATCAAGTTGGCTAGACAGAAGTTGCAAATATTCTTCTTCTTTGTCATTCTCCTTGTAATTATCAACAGATGCTGACTTTGTCATATAACTTGAAGCCTTGTTACTGGCCAAGCTGCCTGAAGCCACAGCAGTATTTTCTTCTGTCAATGTAGGTCTTTCAATATCTAATGTACCATCCAGAAACCTAGAAAATGGTTTAACCATGTCAGCAATCTACATAAGGACATCTAAATACTTTTGGGTGTAATTATAGACAATTTGATAGCATCAAGTGTATCGATGCAAGCCTATCCAGTAGAATTAATTATTTGGGTTCCTGGCTAGGAAATCTCTTACATTACAAACAATCAAACGGTAATGGTTTTTAGGTCCATCAAATTCATTTTTGAGTCCTAGTTCATATAAATTTTCATGATAATATGGGTCTTCGTCATCCTCAGCTTTGAAATCAATCACACTAGGGACAAAACTGGGCTCCACATTCATATGGTCATCACACCGTGTATTGAGTGTTAATACCATTGCGTACATCGAATTAGATCATCCAAGAGTTTCATGTGTAGTCTATCAGTTGATGTGGAACAAAATTCTCTTACTTAGCATTCCATTATTTGCAGCCGTCTCAATATTGTTGTGCAGGCGGCAATCCAGATCAGACTGCTCCAAGTGATTTGCAGTAAGCAATCTGATCTGGATCACAGCATACATGGATTAATATCTGTATAGCTGCCAAAAAGAATTCTATGTTGACATGGGGATTCTCATGGTGTGGTCAGTGATCATTCATTGTGAACATTGGTGCACCAAAAGTTGATGACACCGTGCCTATATATTTGTGTACTGGATTCACATTGTTTGATAATAATTGAAAGTGATGTCAAAAATGGAATCCATTGTCCTATGGGAGAATATCAAGGAAAGATAATGCTTGTAATTGATTGGACGCATCCAAAGCAATTGTGATGTGAACCAAAATTCTCCCCTTGGCCGAAACCCTCAGTTGGGCCCCAAGCCAACACCTAGAGGGAAGCCTCCCTACGCTGGCCGAACCTTTTTTTTTTGGGTGCTGGGGGGGGGGGGGGAGGGTGCAATTTTGTCCTTATTCCTCCTCCCTTAGACTAACTTCAGCATGTGTCTTTAGTTAATTAAGTTTTAATTTCAGCATGTGAGTCTTTAGTTTTTTTCTTAAATTCCAGCATATGTCAACTAGAGTATTTAGATAAATAGAATTCAGCATATGTCAATCAGAGTCTTTAGTTAATTAAGATTTTACTTCAGCATATGTCAATTAGAGTCCATTATATCTTTTGTTATTTGTTTGGTCGGTTGTGATTCATTTAATGAGGTCCTAATCTATCAAGGAGTCCCATTTAGATTTAGTGTCTTTTAGTAGGCTATAAATAGGCCTATTTTTTATTTGTAATCTTAAATCCAATTATTTGAATAAGAGTTTATGGAGTTGAGAACCGTCGTTCCTGTTTGAGGGGACCACAGCAGGTTTCCAGCAAGTAAAAAATTATAAAAAAATAAGAAAAATAGATCCAAATGAGTTACTTAATCGGATAATTTAATCGGACGGATAATAATCGGTAAGAAAATGGCATACTATATCCGCATCCTATTAGTAATCAGACGGATTCGAATACTGCTAAACGGATGCGGATGCGAATTCGAGAGCAGATTTTGGTTATCCATTTACACTCCTACCCACACCTACTCTACTTCCCCTTCCAAATCCCAACCCCTAGTTGAATTCCCTAAAAGTCCCGCTACAAGTAGAAAACCTCCAACTAAGCCTAAACCTGTTAGGGCCAAATCTGAAATTACAAAATATCAACAACAGCGCCATTCCTAAACCTAACCGAAACCCTAAGCCCCCAGTTCCTAAACCCAACTGTTAATTCCAGATCTAAAATTATCATTACAGCAAGGTTTTAATTTTAAAACCCTCAGCCCCTTAACCCTGGTGAACCCTACATCTCATAATACTAGACTTATTTGCAGGAAGATTCTAAGCAGCCCTTAATTTTAGGGAAATCCTCAAAAAACCCTAACCCTAAAATTGGGCTTCACATCACATTGGTATTATGGTAAATTGCTTACAATAAATTTTCAAAATTAATGTTCATTAATGTCACTTCTACGGTCTACCAAACATTTTTCACATGTTTCATTGCTCCAATCATCAACTCAACATTTCTAGACAAGTAATTTCAATTGATCGTGGTCAAACAGCAATTACATATATGCCGTATTGTCTATTATCTGATATTAGAATGCCGAAAGAGTTCAAAAGTCACGACTTCTATGGGATATACAAGGTTCAAGATCTCGATCTCAAGGTCCACTAGCCAACTCAAAAATTGAGAGTTGCCTTGAGACATAGGGGACATCTCGGCAAGTCAGTGGAATTTTTTCCCCCAGCATGAGGGTTGTAAGCGGTTATTTGAAGCTGAAACCTGGTGTGCAGCCTAACATACTGATGCCCTCAGATTTATGAGAAGATAAAACAGTTTTAACTTTGAGTTCCACTTTGGACCCCAAGCTGGAAACTATGATGCTGAACTACAACCTTCAAGTGACCTATTGTACACATCATATAAGCATATATTAATGCTTAAGTTGAAAGCCCAAACAAGTCTTTAACACATCATACATGTTCATAGTTCAAATGATGACCCCAATGTGCTAAGCACATAATCTCGTTTTGCTAAATGGAAGAAGAGAGACATCTCACGATATCTAAACTGTTCTTGTACCATGCTTACATTAAAGTATAAGTTTTAGTATTCATTTGATTCAGAATAATATATACTTCACAGCTATCCTCAATAGAATCCCGTTGGAAACCTGACTCTTCCCATGATTCTTTACTAATCAAGTATATTTTTAATTGGGGCCACCAAATTGAAATCACACATAAACAGATATAGCTTAGGCTTCACTAGTGTGCATGGAATGTGATCTGACTCCTATTCAATCAGGGTATTGTGAAAGGAAAAGAGAACAGGAACAAGAACTAATTCAATTAATTAATTTTCCCCACAACTCTTGAGAAGAGCTCTCTCATTTATTGTGTGGAAAAAGGGTTTTAAGATACCCATTAATGAGTTCGTCTTTGCCTAGTCGAATGGCTACAGGAATGCGAAATGATTCTCTCGTGTGGAATGGCTTGTGAGTGGAAAACAGCCAAATAGTCTAAGGAGCATCTTCATACATTAACTTTAGGGTAACAAGACTTTCGGTGTTATTTTTATGTATGTTGTGATTGAACTGCCTCGCATCAGGAGAGACAATCCCTACCTAGAATTCCCCTGCAATTGCTAATTTGCTAATAACCAGCCTACGGCAAGCAGTCTCTACAAGTGATAAACTTTTCATGGAAGTTACCTACAGTATGATGACAACATTGGCCAATTTAGATACAGGAGACCCCTCCTAGGTTCCAGAAAATTTAAACTTCACAGCTTGCTAATCATCAAGAGTCCCATAATAAACTAATTCAGAAAACAACTAATACCTTATACAGAAGTGCATGGGAATTTCTTCTGATCATCTTGAAACACTCAGAAGAGGAGAGGAAGAATAGAATTTAATATGCAAAGGAGGCATCACAATGATAAAAGAAGAACGTACCGTTGGATTCTTCGAGATACCCGACGTTGCTCTTTAGAAGAAACAAAGTCATCTGCCTTCAAACGGATGGTATAGGAGGGGCAGCAAGTCCTTTCCATTTCAGGTTTGTAAAGAAAGCAACCAGATCTCCTCCAGCCCCGATCAAGAAGATCTGGCAAGAAAAATACAACGCATTGAAAGCAAATAACAGGATAATCAATAATTTCATAGCACACTAGATATACAACTGATTTCATAGGGTTTTTGCTTGAACAGAGAGAAGATTAACCTCTTCTATTAATTTGATAGAATTATTTACTACCAATCATAATTATCAATTATGTATACAGACAGTCATCCATAGATACAGTGACACAAAATAAATTACCAAACAGTTGTCACATAACCAAAGCAGAGCATAGAAAAAGGCATATCAAAGATCAAGTTATGGAGACTAGCACATAGTTAACTCTTCTTACTTAAAGGAGCTCGCTTTTATTCTTTATTTCATTTATTCTATTATTAAAATTAGGTTCATTTGCTAATCATTTAATATTTTTGTTAGTAAACCAAGCCCGAATAAACAAGATTAGCCTTTTCCTATTGCTGCTAGTTCAAAGTCCAGATGATGTTGAAGGGCCGCTACATGCTGGCAAGTGGCAACGAGCACGCAACTTTCCCAAATCCATCACATGGGTTCAGCTGATTCAGGGAATAACTAAAACCACAGATCCATTACAGGAGTTGTTGAACTGGTCCAAATCAAAATTGTGAAAATAAGAAAATTGCCCTAATCTTTTTCAGTTTCATAGGAACATATAATGGTCGCCTAACCGCTTCAGCTTTTCAAGATAACCTACTTGTGACATCTGAAGCTTGTATTCAATCAAAAAGAACCTTGCAGACCCAAGTTCACATAAGTTGTACCACCACACCTTTGGCAGACAACAGAGGCATTTTTCTCACTTTTGGTGAAGGTTTGACGTTTCTCAGGAAATATGTATGATTGCTGTGTTTCTAGTCTCCATGTTATTTAAAAAATTTAATAACATCTATGTTGACTATTAAATAAATTATAGATGGATTTAACTTTTAAGATCACATACCTATTGTGAACTCGAATGTAGTGGAATAAGACACAGATGGTGTCTCTTTGCATTCCTTCAATTGACAATAAACCCATGCAATTTTCCATATTTCGACTCAGCAAACCACAATGATGAAGGTTCAAGGCTCTCCCTCTCTTTTCGAATGAGGTAACCAGAAAGCGCTAAGGCTCTCTTTAGCATGGTTTTCATTTTTTATTTTTGTTATTTTTCAAAATCTATGCAAAAAACCATTTTGGGTTAAAATGCAAAAATCGTTTGGTAAGTGACAGGTGAAATAGATTTTGTACTAAAAAATACATTTGGCATATCTTTGTATTAAATGATTTTTTATAGATTCTAAAACTTGTATTGAAATATATATATATAGATAGATAGATAGAGAGAGAGAGAGTAGTCCTTCACAAACTTAATACAATACAACACAAATAAAACTATACTTGCAAGTCCACCAATCATATGTCATACCAAGTAATGGTAAGAAAACAATTAATACATTACTCAAAACATATTAACCAATCATCAATCCCTATACAACACATATAAAACTATACTCGCAAGTCCACCAATCATACATCATACCAAGTAATAGTAAGAAAACAATTAATACATTACTCAAAACTTATTAACCGATCATCAATCCTTGTAGGCTTCTTTGATTTGGTTTACCATTAATCTTTGATATACTTCCCATTGTTGTTGTTGCATACCACCTACCACATTCACAATGCTCACAACCTTGTCATCATTACTATCAGTATTAGTGATTTCATCATCCTAGCACTTTGTGGCACACATTGCTAAGATTTAGTACACTCGCTTACTTTTGAGAAGAGTGAGGGGAAGTGGAGTTTATCTAGAAGGGTTCAATATAGATTGAAATTATATTATCGTGAACTCCCCTAAGGATCGAATTTTTCACTAACATTCTGAAGACAATTGCAAGCTTTCCCCATGACAAGACTGCCACCAATTTAAAATAGAAAGATGAATGCCATGTATACATTTTTGGATTGGACAGCATTGATAAAAAATATGGGGTATATTTGTAAATATATATTTTATATGTTTGCCTTACTCAAGCCGACACTCTCGCTTCCGCTTCATCCACCGCTGCTCGCGCAAGTGCTTCCCATGGGGTATATTTGTAAATATATATTTTCTATTTTATATATTAGTATTTTAAAATTTCTAAATTTACAAAAAGAAGCCCCTAGTTGAAACTTGATTTAAACCCATTCCTGTCCCCGCGTTGGCAGATGCTGAGAACCTGAAGTTGGCAGATTTTGTGAGATTACACTTGAATGCAGTTAGGTTTGGAGGAATCAGAGGAGGAAATTTAGAGGTGAAGAGGATCATCATTCTTTTTGTCAGATGAAGTCATTTTACCCTCTCAAGTGGTTCAGAAAAGGTTTCAAGCACATTAAATTTTACATTGTGATTGATCAGCTCTGGTGCATTGGAGAAGGTCCTGATTTCCCAGATAGGCTGCAAATGGAACCCTTTGACTACTCCAACCAGAGTATGGTGGAGTCAAAGAAGTCAAGAAAATCAACTCACGACCTGGCATCACCAATTTAAGAAACTTAGATGAATCTCCTTATCCAAAAACAGAGAGAAGAGAGGGACAACATCGAAAACCGTCGGTGAGTGACAACATTAGCAGGAAAGTTCATAAGCAATAACATTGAAGGTGGGTTTGGTATTTGAACCTTGATCCTTTCTCTACTTACAAACAATATTTTTGGGTAATCAAGTACAGATCAAACTTAAATCTGCAAGGATTATATACTTTTTATCTTTTTTGACCTTCTTATTGGGCTTATGGAATTGGTTTGTGAGTTTCCTTCCAAGTTGTTTTTATTTGGATCTAAGAGCAGGGAAGAAACCTGAAACAGGGGAAATCCTTTTCTTGATCCATTTGGCATTGTCACCTATTTCATGACCTAGGCACAAAGAAAGAAAGCTAAAACTGGGGAAATCCTTTCCTAGAAATCCAGTTGAGGTCACCTATTTCTTGACCTAGGGGCAAACAAAAGAACCCGAAACTGGAATCTCTATTTCTTCTTCCTCCCATTGTCTTTCTTTCTTCTATTATGGTCATTTGGAAGATTGTTTGTTTTTTTGGAAGATAATTACAACCCATTTTTTCCCCTTCCTTTCGGTAAATACAACCCATTAGTTCATTGCAATCGGATTCCAACTCCAAAGGTGGTGGTTTAACAGACTCCATGGAATGAGAAAGGGGAGACAAGAGAATGCAGCGTTTGTTTTATAAAATAATATGCTTTTGTCGTTTTGTCCTCATTATGTATCATGTAACACCATGTGTGTTTTAATCCATCGCAAAAACAACTAAAAATGGTTTTCAGCAAAAAATAAAAAACAGGTCTCTACCTATTTTCAGTTTTTGTATTTTCTCAGCTTCTTTTAGATAGAAATTGGTTTCATAAATGATACCAACCACAAACAAAAATGTTTTTCTAGACAAAAATAAAAAATGAAAATCATACCAAACATTGCCGAAGAGTTTCATGCACATAGAGAAGGTGAAATTATAATTTCACAAAAAATTACCATCATCATTACCTTCTCTCTCTATTTTACATTTCTTTTTCCCTCAACTTTAACGGCTTAATTAGATCCCACTTGGACCCAACCAAGTGAGGGAAAAGGGACATTGGATTTATTAGAGTTAATTTCCACACAACTAGGAACACCTTGGACGCAAAAATGTAGTGGGTCCAATACCCACTATGATAAACATCTCCCACTCATCACAAGGTGGCAGATCTCTCCAAACTAAAAGCTCTCATCAACTTAACTCCTTTAATCCTGAATTGGAACCTATAGCAATGGGAGAGACCTTACATTAATTGTGAGGGACTCATCATAGTGTGACGGATCTCTCCAAACTAAGTATATTTCTACTAGTAATAAGCTAGGCAATGCAGTAGCACATGTCAAACCTTTTGAGAGCCAGACAAGATCAACTGGGCCAAATTTTAGTTTTGGTCTACTTAGAACTTTAATTTCATGAGGGGATTTAAGATTGGGATGCACTAGCTACATGATAGAGTTTGATTTTGCTTCTATTTTAATTCTATAATATGATTAAGAAGCTTCCTTTTTCCTGATAATGTTTTTCACTTAAAATGCAACCTGAGTAGCTGTTGTTTACTTTCTACTCTCGATGCATTTTCCCTCTATCCTCTATTTCACCATCCCTTTCCCCTTCCTCAAGGCAGTTCTATTCACTCTTACACCTCTACTATTCTATTCATTAATCTTTTCGCTTTCGATCTTTCTATCCTGCCATCAGTATTCTGGCTTCTTTTTAATATGGCCACCGTAGATACTGTTCCGCAATACCATCGGGTCTAAGATGAAAACTTGCCCACCACACTGTCGCTTTAAGCTTGAGATTCTGGGTGCCAGATCTTCAACCTCAAGTGACCAAAACCCCCCAAGTCTATGAGCCACTCTTCTGCCAGGAGATACTCCTCTGAGTTCATACTTGAAACAACAACTATCCCTAGTCCTTGCTTATGAGATTTTTTTACTAGCTCTCAGGCCACTCTTCTTATAACCTTAAAGATACTTACAGACAATCCCATAAAAGTACTCTTTGGGTTGTTTAGAATTTCGGTGAGCCGTAGGTGCAAGCACAGCAAGTTATTGTCAGATAGAACATATGTAGCAAGTTGAAACCTTAAAATACCAACCTTGGTAGTCATCTACAGTAAGGATATGAGACCTTAAACCTGCAAAATTTTTAAACAAAACAACATTCAGGTCAAAGATAAAAAGGTGACATGGAAAAAAAATGAAAATTACCAACTGAAACAAGTGGATATTGATACTGCCACTAGCTATAAATGTCCAACACAATACATTGATAATCAAACTCACAGAAGGCAGAATCATCAGACCTACTATGCTCATCCTCTAGTATCCTAATGTGCTTCCAAGTCGAATGCAAAATTGCTTTACTACATTCATCATGCAGTGGCCATCTAAAAAAGGGTGAAACTGGTGCCGATGGGAAGTGGTCAGGTTAAAGCATTATAACACTCTTCAAGCTCTCTTTAAAGTTTAAACTGAATAATAATGTGAACTCATTCCAAAAAAATTCTAATATTCTTTCACAGAAACTAAGTTGGGTTGAATAGACAGGAAGATCAAGGACTTATAATTTGATAGATATCATAGCCATAGATAGTGTGGAATTGTGAAGTAAGCTCATCAAACTAATCTTGAACAATTGGGTTAAGGCTTACTAGATTTGTTTAACAGTTATTTATACAGTTATTTTCAAATATTTTCTGGTTCAATATAAATATTTAAGAACGGAGGTCCACTTATAGTGAACAACACATTTGAGAACTGTAACAATCTGATTCAGATGAGAAATTCATCAAAATTGAAGGCAAATGCATAACGAAGAGCTGAACATGACTCTATATCGGTTCAGGGCCAAAATTTGAAGGATCAGCAGCCAATTACGAGATTTTATTCGCCGGTTGAGTGTGTGGGAATAAATTTATTTTAATCGAATAAGAAACCCAAATATCTTATTAGAGATCCAAAGCTAAGTTCTTCACCCAACTACAAAATCAGCTCTCTTCCATTAACAAGCGTGCAAATTTCATGAAGGAAAGTCTCCTTTTTCCGGTTCCGAGTTCTCACGATAACCATAAAACGAACAAAAAGGCAAATGCAATCGATCAAAAAAGAGAAAACCTATACAATTTAAATCGATAGAATCAGGTTTCGAGTGAGGGTACCGTGAGAAACTTTGGTTGGTCCACCAGATTTGCAGTAACCGCAAGAGTTCCTGTAGCTGCCAACATCAACAACGACACTTTCACCTCTGTTGCTGCTTTGACTACCAACAGTGCTGGCCTCGTTGCTTCTAATGTTTATCGCCATTAACAAAGGTCAGTAGCGTGATCAGAATCAGAAGCACTCGGTATTACAGGACCTGAAGCTCTTTTTGATCAATCGGAACCTCGAGTTACGATATCGGTGAAGGATTTCTCTGGTCATCATCACTTCTTCAAGTTAAAACTTAAAGTTAAATACCCAAAGGCAGCAAAAAGTCTACTGACGACGAAATTTGTAGTAAGCCATTTTCTTCAAAGCTGGAACGCGTCTAGATCATTGAAAGTTAGGAATTTTTTATTTTTTTTTGGTAAACAAAAAAGGGGACTGCAGCGGCGACCTAGCGCCCTCGACTAAGCAATGTTCTGACTTTTTATCGAGTGCGACCTATGCAAGCATTAGCCCTGTGCACTACCAGAGCAAGCACTGGCCCCATCAGGGGAGCCCCACCGGAGGCCTAGTATAGTCCACAGAAGCCGGTATAACTCATGTCCAGGCCAAAGAGCACGCAACTGTCCAATGCAAGAAACAAAGCAGAGGGGATTCGAACCTGAAACTTGAGGTTTACCAAACCACTTGGGAGTGAGCTTGGGACCACTAGACCACTAGACCACCAGACCACCACCCCCGATGGTGAAAGTTCGAATTTACTATGACCAAAAAAGAAAAAAATAATAATAATTACAAAACTGTGATTGATTAGATGTTTATCTATCTTGCATTCGAAAATTTGTTTTTTTTTGGGGCAAGGTAAGATTATTATTATTATTATTTTCTTCTTTTAAAAAAAATTTGATGAAAGAAAAAGATTGTCTAACACTTTATGTTTAGGATTAATTTTTTCCTAATTACTAAGATAATAATGTAATTTAATATAGATGAGTAAAAAAAATTAACCAGGTCGAACCAGCCATTCAGTCGGGACCAGTTCAAGAATTAATATGAGGAGTATCGTGAACACCAAGGAGTTCGACGGTTATAGATGAAGATGTGATTCCGTCAAACTCGAGATATGCAATTGTGTTCTATATGGAAACCATAATTGACTCACATTAAGGGAGAGAAAACCTATGATCGAACGTCTACAGATGAGAATCGTGAATTGATCCAATGGTCAAGAATAGGAGGTAAGCCCTATATAAACTACAGCAACACGCAAAACAAAAGTAACTGAATCGTTTCCCCTTCACTCTTATCTTTCAATCAAGTTCTGCAACTCGCTGGAGCTCTGTGGTGATTAACTTATTGACTTAACCTTCGGAGGTGGCTTCCCGACCGCTGAGTCGGCCCACATCTGACATTGTTTTGCAGGAATTCGAGGGTTGATCAATTTTTGGACGCATCATTTGGCGCTGTCTATGGGAGACGATTCGAAAAGTCATGGTAGATACTAGATCAACGGTTCAGAGGAATTAAAATCATATTCGTCCACCTCCTTTAGATGGAAATCTTATTCCTCCAGAGGAGAATCCATCTTGAGATAACGATCAGCATGAGGAAGAAGAAGTGATCGGAGGAGGGCATTTGAATGATCAAAATGAGGAGACCCAAATGATCCCAGTTATTCAAGAACAAATGAATCAAAGCCAACAATAGATGAATCAAATGCAGGTTCAGTTCCTTGAAATGCAGGCCCTGCTCTGAACGATAGCTAGGTAGTTGGGGGCTCCAAGGAACCTAAACCCTTATGATCTTGAAGAGAGAAGAAAACACGTTCGGAGAGCTAAAAGGAGGAATTCTCTAGCAAAAGGACGTTCACCACAAAGAGAAAGGAACCTGACCGAGGGTCAAAATTTTTGACAACCTCCTGAAAGGAATTTAAAGCAACAAGAGACCGAAGGTGAACGATTGGGAGTACAGAGAACTGGATAGCCGCCACGGAGAGATGACCCTGAGGTTCAGAATCGGTCACAAGGAAGCCGAATGAGGACTCTAACCAGGATAGAGAGAGGCGTGCGGACGCATTTGACCACATCCCAATGTTCAGACAGAGACAGTGTGCGAACAGTGAAAGACCCCGTTCATTGATGCATTTGTTAGGTACGATTTCCTCCATAATTTCATGCTCCCAACCTTCTCATTGTTTGGTGGATGTGAAAACCCGGTGGCCCATATGAGTTATTATCAGCAAAAAATGGCAGTAGCTGGGAATTCGAACGAGATCTTGTGCAGGGTATTCGGGTCTTCATTAATGGGAGCAACCCAAATTTGGTTCTCAAACCTACCATCGAGAAAGATAGCTGACTTCGATGAGCTAGCCCAGAAATTCATCGGTCGGTTCCAAAGTGGAATGCAAGCTAAGAAGACCAAAGAGACTCTTCTCATCGTCAAACAAGCAAAGAATGAGTCTATTCGGAATTACTTGCAAAGATTCAATAAGGTGATAATGGAGATTGAGAATCTTGACAAGCGGGAAAATAACCCTTTTTACAGGTGTCTCCTAGAGTTGCTGTTACAGGACATGCCAACCACGTATGTTGAACTCATTCAAAGATGTCAAAAGTAGGCAGAAGTCACATAAATTCTCAATGCCTGACAAGGACAGGCGAAGCAGGTCACCAAGGAGCAGAAGGCTTTCGAAAAAGGACAAGGTTTATGATAACAAAAAAATGTTGAGGGAACAAGGGATGACCTAGTTGGAGACAATGTTCCCCCGATCATGCATAATACACTCCCTTGAATGGCCGATGATCAAAGATTTTGATGCAGATCAAGAATCAAGACATATTGAGATGGCCGCCCAAAATAGTATCCAAACCTGAAGAAAGAAACATGAGCAAGTATTGTCAATTCTATAGGGATTATGGGCATTACATCGACGAATGCAAGCATTTGAAGGCAGGCATTGAGAGATTAATATCCCAAGGGCAGTTGGCAAGTTATGTGAAGCATAGAGAAGATGATCGGGAAAGGAAAACAACCGGCATAAAAAGAAGAAAACGGTCAGAAAGTAGAGACCACAAACTTGAAATTTTCAATCCAAAGAAAGGAAAAGAGATAGTTGGGGAAAATCGATCCTCGATTTTCAAAATATTCAGAGGGTCAGAGCCTGAATCCCTCGGGAAGCTAAAGGCAAAGTCAAAGTTTGTGGGATCGGGAGGTGATTAAGAAAAGGAAGACACCAGGTTCTCAGGAAACAATTTTGTTCGATGAGGAAGATGTACCCCTCATGATGATGCAATCATGATAAAGGTGGAAATTGGTCTTCGGGAGGTGCACCAAGTGCTAGTTGATATGGGGTCATCGGTGGATCTCTTATCTTATGATGCATATCAAAAGTTGAAGATGGAAGAGGACTTGATGAGACCAACATTGACTCATTTGTATCGTTTCGCAAGATCCTCAACTGTGGCAAAAGGAGTAGTGTAATTGGATTTAATAATTGGGACATTCCCGAAGGAGATGACTATTCGAGCAAATTTCTTATTTGTTTGAGAATTACCTGTGTAGAATGTCATCCTCAGAAGACCATCCCTAACTAAGTTAGGAGCAGTGGTGTTAACCAAACATATGAAAATCAAATTCTCGGCTGACAATGGAGTTGGCGAGGTAACTTCCGATCAGAAAACCTCTAGACAATGGTATATTTCTTACTTGAAGGACAAGGCTAGAGCAAAGAAGGGCAGCCACCATGCCAATTGAGGTTCAAGACGATTGAGATGAAGAGAGTATGCAAAGACCCGAACATGTAGAGAAGTTGGAAAGAATCCAGTTGGATCCTTCCAAGGAAAAAAAAGAACCTTCTTCGGATTGGAGCAACCAGAGGACTTCAAGGAGGAGTTGAAAGAGTTTCTTCAAAAAAAATAGGATGTATTTCCATGGTCGGCAGCAAATATGCCGGGAATAGACCGCATCATAGCTAAACATAAACTATGGATTGACCCGAAGGCTAACTCAATTATTCAAAGAAGTAACTTCTCGATCAAGAAACACAAGGCAATATGAAACGAAGTGGAAAAGCTAAAGGGTTTGAGGTTCATCAAATCGATCGAGTGCCCAACTTGGTTGCCAATGTTGTTGTGGTTAAGAAGGAAAATGACAAATGGTGAATGTGTACCGACTACACTGACTTGAACAAAGCATACTCGAAGGACTGTTATCTTTTGCCCCGAATTGATCTCCTCATTGATGCGACAACTAGGTAGGAGACCCTAAGTTTCATGGATGCATACTCAGGATACAACCAAATTTTAATGAACCAAGAAGATGAGAAGTTTACAGTGTTCATGACCGATTGAGAAAGCTTCTACTGGATCTCCTGATGTGCTCGGATAATCTTTATCGATTGAACGACATTGTCCTTGTCAAGAGATAGAGGGAGGGGGCGATTCACCAGGGTGTAAGAGTTCTGGTGACTCCAGGTGATCGTGAAGTTTAGGTCTAACGGTGGCGCTCAGTAGAACAGGAATCGATGATGCCACCCCTTGTGGTTTGATCGGAAAGGATGCTGCCCGACCAGGAGAGTTGGACTTACGGAGATAATAAAATAGGGAGAAAAGCGGAAGCGAAGGGGAGATTTGAAGTTTGAGACACAGCACGACGAAGCCGATGATGTGTCAACTATTTAGGAGGAGCATGTTGGGACAAAGGTCTCAATGATTGATAATTTCAACAAAAATGGTAGAATAGAATGGGAACCTCACTCCTCTTTTCAACGCAAATTGAAAACTCCTTGGAAGGATTGGAATCAGCTCTCTCATCCAGGTTGGGAACCTGAAGGAGGTAGGAGAAAGGAAGGAAAAAGTTGGTAGAAATCTTGTCCACCTTGGCAGGGCAAATGTGGGAGACATAAAAGCTTGGGCCATTCGTAGGCCTCTTCGATGGTCAGGAACTTCCAGCAACTGCTTGTTTGGAGGCCTTGTGCTTTCGGGAGGATGAGGGAGGCGTAATTCTACCCTCTATTGTATTCTATGCTTGTTCCCTGGGGACTGAACGAATGGAGGTAACCAATTAGCGGTCGGTATTCCTCTCAATATTGTCACCCGATAACTCAATTGAAGCTAAAGGGAGGGGTTGATTGGCAGAATCATCCCCTTCGACCATTCGGTCAATAGAGTCATCATCGGAAGTTCTGCCACTACCCATTGAAGAAGAAGAAATGAATTCTAAGGGTTTTTCGAAGGAAAACAAAAGGCAAGAATCCTAAGCAAGCTAAGGCAAAAGTCACGAACAGAAAAAGGAAAATAAGTGATTGAATAGAAGAAGTTAAAGTTGAGGACTAAGAGACATACTTGTTTGATCTTAAATGGTTTGGAGATTGAAGCTAGAAGACTTGAAATTGCAAGAACTTGTTGAAGCCTCAAATGCAGACAAGTTCACGAAATGGAAAAGTAAAAGTTGAAGTTGAGAAACGAAGGGGTTTAAATATACCAAGAGCAAAATTTGAATGAACGAGATTGATTTTAATCAACGATTGAGTATGAAAGACGTTCGAGTATAAACATCCAACAAATGAGATCAATCTAAGATCAACGGTTGTAGAATGGAGACGGTTCGTGAAAGAGAGCTTCATGATGGTGGACGTTCCCAATAAACACATGGTGTCACAAGAGCAAAGCACGATGAACAAAGGCGGCTTAAGAAGACGTGACGTTTCTGACAATGAATGCGAAGCCTAAGGAGCGATCGGGATATCAGGGAACGTTTGAACTTCTCTCTGCCATACCTAAGGCTCATAGTCGAGATGACATACCAAGCGATCAGTTTATCCCTCCCGATCCCTTGGCCTGGGGGGCTCATGATAAAGTAAAAAAATAACAATCAACTAGACCAAACCACAGTTGGTTCGATTAGTCCGGTCAGGACCAGCTTAGGAACCGAGTTAAGAAGTATCGTAAGCATGAAGAAACCCAACGGTTATAGAAAGAGACATGATCCCGTAAAATTCATGATAGAAGATCGTGCTCTATATGGAAACTGTAACCGACTCCAATTGAGGGAAAAACCCTACGATTGGACGACAACAAAGAAGAGTCATGAGTGAATCCAATGGTCGAGAGTAAGAGGTAATTCTAGTATAAACTAAAGGATCACACAAGATAGAGGTATCTGAATCATTTCCCTCCATTATCGTTTTCAATTAAGTTCTATAACTAACCAAGAGCTTTGTGGTTAATACCTCTGCATGCCATGCTCGTTTGCCCATCGAGAATTCTTACAGCTGAAGGCATTCCACATCAGCAAATATATCGATATAATGGTGAATCTGAACCATTGCATACCTTTCTTATTCTAATGCTTGCATTCTTCTGTGCTTCCCAGCCACTGTTGCCAGCTGCAAGCCATTATAATCTAACTACGCGTACAAGAATACATCCAACAGTGGTGATAGAAAAGCCGGTTACATATGTAAATACAAGGTCTGTTTTTTTCTTTTTTCTTTTTTTTTTTTTGAGTAAACTAAACCTTCACACTTTTGTCCCCCATCCCCTATAGCCCTTATTAGGAACACTAACCCAACTGATAGACCATGCGCTCCGCCAATGTGGGGCCCACCAATTTGACATATCTATGCAACTCAAGTTCCAAGTATCTCCTACCATCACGACTGAGCGCTTGCAGATCCTTAACAAAAGAAATGAAATACAGATTAATATTAGAGTGAAGGATAACAAGCCACACACACTGCAGTATCTGTGGTTGATGTAAACTACACACGAGGTTAACACTAACAACCACATAAGGCCTCATTCTTTTTGGACAAAACAAATATTTCTTTTGCTTTACAGGCTACTCATTTATTTGTGGAAGATGTGACGCAGTAGAAAAGAAGTAAATGAAGGGAAGAGAAGGGAAGACAGAGCAGAGCAGAGAGAGAAGAAGAGAAAGAGAGACGGGGGGAGTAAGACAAAGGTTTTAAATTAGAAGAGAAGTCAAAGAGAAGAAAACCAGCTTACAGTAAGAGAAAGCGCTACAGAGAAATCAGAAACGAATTCCTTGAAGATACCAATTGATATTTTTTGAATTAACAGATGTACCACACTGTCAGCTATTGATATATAATGGGTAGTATTCATACCTTGAATCTTAGACGTGAGCTCTTTAAGTCAATCAAAACATTGTTGACACTTTCTAGTTCATCTGATGTCAAATCGCTAGTTTGGGGGCCTAAGTCATTGTCAGAGCCAACAAAATCATAATCAACCATTTCTATATCTTCATCACTGTAAATGTCGCTCTGGTCATCTTGACTAAGATCATCATGCAGTTCAACAGAATTTTCTGGAACCCTTTGTGAGACTTCATTTTGTGTAGTAGCAAAATCTGATAATACAACATATGGCTTTTTATCAAGTAAAGGCTTTGCAATATCATATGGGATCCACCTGGTAAACACAAGAAAGATCCAGTCAGAGAAGAATTCTAATAGGTAAACTGTAATAATAATAAAAACTTATCAGGTAGGTAAACTAAGAACTTTTATATATATATATATATATATATATATAAACAAGAGAGAGAGAGAGGTGCATCTTGTTACCACTTAGTAGGTAAACTAAGAAGTTTTAGCATTTCTTTTTTGCATTGTCATATTCCCAAAAGTTATTGTAAAAAAAAACAGAAAAGAACTGTAAAAGTGCCGATCTGCAAGCTACAGAAGTACTTTATTCTATGGTACTATAGTTAAACCAACTATTTGGAGTTGACACAACCACTTAATATAAAGGAACTCAAAATATAAAAAAAACTAATGCAGCCCACATCTGGACATTGGAGATAAGGTTTAAAGTTCAGAAATGCTAGCTGCAAGCATCTTGACAATAAGACTCTGGATTCCCTGGAGCTCTAGACCCGTAAGCATGACTCATACCTCTCCCCACAATTCCTGGTTTCCAGGATTGAACCTTCTTTGGACCATGGGCTTGGTTTGAATCAGAGAAAACTGGCCCAAAACCAGAACCATGATCATGCTGTTTAATTAACTGCAAATTGCAATAAAACATCAGTGCTGATTTATATTTCATTTCAAAAGCTGTCTATATTATTTGGGTGTCCGGCACCTAGTTATAAGTTTCTATGATTACTGTGACTACAGCTAAGTTCTCATGGTAACAGAAGGAAACTCACTGGTAACGTAGAGGGCATAGAAGCTCTGATGGTCGAAATGCTGCCTTGTATCTCATCTTACCACATGAGTGAATGTAATAGCCAAGATAGTAGTATTGAATGCTAGGACAACGAACCTGGTTCTCTTTTATCCAACCTATTTCTTGCAGAGCTGAATATTTACCCATTGCTAGAAAGGCAAGGTCAGGATCCCAGAACATATATTTACTTGACAGACACCGTGGAAGGATATCCACTACACCAACTGCTACCAACCGCCCATCAATCAGATACTGTTGATGGAAAGAGCCAAAACCACAAGACGGAATCGTACCGTCACCAGAATCTGGAACAAAGCCCAAGGGAGTGTCAACCAAAAACCTTCTGTATGAACTTTCATTGACTTTATTAGGTGGATCTTTATGCACTTTAATTTGGTATCTTCTGTACAAAGCATATTCTTCCGGATCAAAACTAGACCTTTTCAATCGGATCTCAAGCTTCCGTCTTGGCCGGCCACATTCCCTGTTCTTCTGTGTACAGCTATGTTTACTTCCACTGACTTTAGGTGATTGGCCAATGGTATTATCCATGGTAACTCCCTCAAATGATGAAGCTTGTCTTGTAGCAGAATAGAAGTTAATATGCTCATTGCAGGCTCTGATTGACAAACCAGAAAATTCTACAGGTTGATTTAAAGAACATACCAGCATTTCTGCAATAGTTTTTGGTGAAAGGCCAATAGTACAATCATTTTCATTTGAGCCATTCCTCAATGGTCCTAACACATTATCTTTCTCCAATTGTATAGACTTCCTTAAGGTTGCTGCAATCTGAAATGAAATGTTGCTGGTGTACAACAAATCTTCAGATCCTTCAATTAGTTTCTTTTTGGTTTGTGTGACCTTTTTCACGGAAGCCTTTGGTAGTTGAATATTGGAAGTAAATTCTTCACTCACAGCAAATGCACATACCGCATTATCAAGTTGGCTAGACAGAAGTTGCAAATATTCCCCTTCTTTGTCATTCTCCTTGTAATTATCAACAGATGCTGACTTTGTCATATAACTTGAAGCCTTGTTACTGGCTAAGCTGCTTGAAGCCTCAGCAGTATTTTCTTCTGTCAATGTAGGCCTTTCAATATCTAATGTACCATCCAGAAACCTAGAAAACGGTTTAACCACATCAGCAATCTACATAAGGAGGACATCTAAATACTTTTGGAAGTAATTATAGACAATTTGATAGCATCAAGTGTATCAATGCAAGCATATCCAGTAGAATTAATTATTTGGGTTCCAGGCTAGGAAATCTTTTACATTATAAACAATCAGACAGTAATGGTGTAGGAAGTTCATCAAATTCATTTTTGAGTCCTAGTTCATATAAATTTTCATGATATTATGGGTCTTGGTCATCCTTAACTTTGAAATCAACCACACTAGCAACAAAAGTGGGCTCCACATTCATATGGTCATCACACTGTATTGAGTGTTAATAGCAAGCGTACATTGAATGAGATCATCCAAGAGTTTCGTATGTGTTACTGTCAGTTGATGTGGAACAAACTTCTCTTACTTGGCATTCCATTATTCGCAGCCGTCTCGATATAGTTGTGCAGGTGGCAATCCAGATCAGACTGCTTCAAGTGATTTGCTGTAAGCGATCTGATGTGGATCACAGCATACATGGATTAATATCTGCATGGCTGCCAAAAAGAGTTCTATATTGATATGGAGATCCTCAAGGTGTGGTCAACAATCATTCATTGTGAACATTGGTGCACCAAAAGTTGATGACACCGTGCCTATATATTTGTGTACTGGATTCACAATGTTTGATAATAATTGAAAGAGATGTCACAAATGGAATCCACTGTCCTATGGGAGAATATCAAGGAGAGAGAATGCTTGTTATTGACACATCCAACGCCATTGTGATGTGAACCAAAATTCTCCCCTTGGCCGAAACCCTCAGTTGGGCCCCAAGCCAATGCCTAGAGGGAAGCCTCCCTAGGCTGGCCGAACCTTTTTCTTTTTTTCTTTTTTTGGGTGTTTTGGTGGGGGTGGGGGGGGGGAAGACAATTTTGTCCTTATTCCCCCCTTTGACTAACTTCAGCATGCGTCTTTAGTTAATTAAGTTTTAATTTCAGCATGTGAGTCTTTAATTTTTTTCTTAAATTCCAGCATGTCAGCTAGAGTATTTAGATAAATAGAATTCAGCATATGTCAATCAGTCTTTAGATAATTAGGATTTTACTTCAGCATGTGTCAATTAGAGTCCATTAGATCTTTTGTTATTCATTTGGTTGGTTGTGATTCAATGTAATGCGGCCCTAACTATAAAGGAGTCCCATTTAGGTTTAGTGTCTTTTAGTAGGCTATAAATAGGCCTATTCTTTCTTTGTAATCTTAAATCCAATTATTTGAATAAGAGTTAATTGATTTGAGAACCGTGGTTCCTGTTTGCGGGGGGCATGGTGGGTTTCCAGCAAGTTTCTTCTTCAAAAATAAGTAATCATCTTCTGTCTAGCACTCTTCCTTCAGTCTCCATCAACCTCTATAAGAAACTGCAGCAGCCTACAAGTATGTACAGCATACCCCAGTCCCACCCCCCTTCTCTCACCTCCTACAGCCCCTCCCCTGCCTGCACAACCCTAATTCCCCCTTCCCCTTGCTGTTGTACTCCGGCAGCATCATTCCCCAAGCCCCACAACATCCCAGCCTCTTCCCCAACTCCCTACAATCTCCTTTGGACCCTCCCCTACCCTACGAAACCCCCCCCCCCCCCAACTCTCCAAACTTCTCAGCCCTCTCTCTCTCTTCTTCCCCAGGGCAGCAGTAGCCACCCTCCCCTGTTACCCTAATCCACCCCCCACCTCCCCATTCCCTCCTAGTTGGATCGCATATCACCCGTCATCTCATCCTTGCCCTTAATTCCATCTAAAGTCTAAAACCCTAACACTTCTAAATTCCTGTTTCATCTTCTTCATTAAAATTCTGCAGTTCATCTCCAACCTCTAGACCTAAACCCTAGTTCAACATAAACCCTTAACCATGCTCCAAAACCAGTCAGGCTTAGCATCTCCTACACCTACTCTACTTCCCCTTCCAAATCCTAACCCTAGTTGACTACCCTAAAAGGCACACTAAAGTAGAAAACCTCCAACTAAACCAAAACCTGTTAGGACCGAATCTGAAATTACAAAATATCAACAATAGCCCCATTCCTAAACCTAACCGAAACCCTAAGCCCCTAGTTCCAAAACCCTAACTGTTAATTCCGGATCTAAAATTATCATTACAGGCTTACAGCAAGGTTTCAATTCAAAAATCCTCAGCCCCTTAACCCTGGTGAACCCTACATCTCATAATATTAGACTTATTTGCTGGAAGATTCTAGGCAGCCCTTAATTTTAGGGAAATCCTCAAAGAACCCTAACCCTAAAATTGGGTTTCACATCACATTGGTATTATGGTAAATTGCTTACAATAAATTTTCAAAATTAATGTTCATTAATGTCACTTCTACAATCCACCAAACATTTTTCACATGTTTCATTGGTCCAATCATCAACTCGACATTTCTAGACAAGTAATTTCAATTGATCGTGGTCAAACAGCAATTACATTTATGCCATATTGTCTATTATCTGATATTAGAATGCGGAAAGAGTCCAAAAGTCACTACTTCTATGGGATATACAAGGTTCAAGATGTCGATCTCAAGGCCCATCTTGCCAACTCAAAAATTGAGAGTTGCCTTGAGACATCGGGTACATCCGGCGAGTCAGTGGAATTTTTTCCCCCAGCTTGAGGGTTGTAAGCGGTTATTTGAAGCTAAAACCTGGTGTGCAGCCTATTTCAGCCACTCTGAACATACTGATGCCCTCAGATTTATGAGAAGATAAAACAGTTTTAACTGTGAGTTCCACTTTGGACCCCAAGCTGGAAACTATGATGCTGAACTATAACCTTCAAGTGACCTATTGTACACATCATATAAGCATATATTAATGCTCAAAGTTGAAAGCCCAAACAAGTCTTTAGCGCATCATTCATGTTCATTGTTCAAATGATAACCCAATCACCAAGAGTCAAAACTCGAGACCCCAATGTGCTAAGCACATAATCTCGTTTCACTAAATGGAAGAAGAGAGACATCACGATATCTAAATTGTTCTTGTACCATGCTTATATAAAAGTATAAGTTTTAGTATTCATTCGATTCAGAATAATATATACTTCACAGCTATCCTTCATAGAATCCCGTAGGAAACCTGACTCTTCCCATGATTCTTTACTAATCAAGTATATTTTTAATTGGGGGGCACCAAATTGAAATCACACATAAACAGATATAGTGTTGGTTATCTTTGTATTCTATAAATAGATGGGAGATAGATCATTACCTGATTTGCTTATCCCAAATTAGAAAGATTTGCAACGGAAGAAAACTCGAATCCATGTCGTCATTCCTCCACAAAATTGTCACCAGCAAATCCTCCACAATCTCAAGGAAAGGGAAGAAAATCCACAACCCACATGCCATTGTGGATGGATGGAAAAAAAGGAGATCAAACCAAGGAGAGGAAAACCTTTCACGAAGCTTTCCTTCTGTTCTTGTGTTTCGTGGGAGAGAGAGAGAGAGAGAGAGAGAGAGAGAGCCATTTCAAAACTAAATTGCTGTAACTCTCTTGTGTGCGGCGTGTTGTGGCGGTTACCAAAATATATCCCTATATTTTGTAACCGCCCAACAAGTGAACTTCCACTTTTGCCCTTAGGCAAATTAATAAATGCCAACATCTCCCACTTGCACAAGCGCAAGTGTCAATCTCTCTATCACAGTATGTCCCAGACACCCATGTATATCCCAGATATACACATTTTTTTATTATCTCTCTACTATATATCCTAGATACATAGACCACTTGTGTCCCAGACACCAACATCCACAAATCATACGGGCAAATGGGTTGTGCGACTGGTGATATACCTGCACTTGTGAGCCCCAAACTAGAAACCTTCCCAACAAACCATAATGGCAGCATCACTCAAAGAAACACATCAAGTAAACATTAGTATACCACAATGTCCTAGGTTTATTCAAACTCACCAGACAAAAAGGTATCTCAATCCCTCTGAGAGATCACCTTCTTGTCCTTAAAATGTTCACTACTGTAACTAATACAGCTGGCGCTAGCAAACACTCTTAAGGTGCAGTTGAATCAAACATTTTCCTTCGCCCTAGACCATCACTACGCTTGGGATTGACTCCTTTCCCGTTAATGTCCCTTTAGGTCGAATCTATCATGACCATAGTAACACCCCAAAGTAGACACATCAACTCCTCATTTCCTGATGTCATCAAAATTCACTAAGGACACCAATGGACCATAAGGTCTAGGACCCACACAATGAAAGGAGTAGGGATCCATCCACTCATTTCCAATGATCGCTAAGCACACATAGTATGATATAGGTACTATGGTGCAGCATTCTATACATAATAGGACATATGTCTCTCCCATCACCATACAGGTCTAAGTCTAGTTGCACCATTTGTGCCTAACCTAAGTTTCTTTATTATCGCTACCCCAACGCCACATAAAGTACTCACACCTGACTTCTATAAGCAACACGAATAGTGGGAACATTCATGTTGATTCTCTTCACAATAGAGAAACTCATTTTGATTCCAAAATAAAGGCGACAACATGATAATGAATCGACCTACACAAAGTCATTCACAATCTGTCTCATCTCTGCTCGCTTCCAAAGCGCCAAAGGCAAATGCTCGAGTGAGTGAGCCATTCTCATGCCTATTGACATATCACGTTTTATGCTAGAAGAACACAATCACATATAAAATGAAAAAACAAATGCTAGAATGAACTCATATTATTCAATAATAAGAAAGTTTTAGTACAAAAATAAGTCACAATCTACACAAGCCCAAGGACTTTAAGTGAGAAATAAAAACATCCTTGACTATAGGTTTGGTAAGAGGGTCAGCTACCATCTGACTAGTAGATATGCGCTTAAGTACAACTTCCTTCCTTGCTACAATGTCTCTAACAAAATGATATCTTACTTGTATATGTTTGGTCTTCCCATGATACTTGGGGTCCTTGACATAACTAAGAGTTGTTGTACTATCATAGAAGACAAGGGCAAGCTCTTTGGATGTCAACACAAATCCAATATGTCGTAGGAACCTCCTCAACCAAACAGCCTCTTGTACCGCAGTTGAGCATGGCACATACACTGCTTCCATGTTCGAGAGTGATATACAAGTCTGCTTCTTCCTACACCATGAAATGGCCCCGCCATTCAGCACGAAAGCATATCCACGGTACCTTGTGTCGGTGATAAATCGCCGACAAAGGGTGATTTTTCGCCATATCGCTGGGGGGCGACACGAAACCCCCCAGCGACACTGATTTTACATTAAGTCGTCGACTTATCGGCATATATCGTCAATTGAGCGACATCCCGTCGAAGTTTCATCGACTTCAGCGAAGCAGAGACGAAAACACACTAACAGAGACGGTGAGCGAGCCTTAGGGGCCATTCCAGCGGCGATGCCACTTGCGTATCTGGTATCCCAGAGTGGAGGCAGGGAGATGTACTTGCCGGCGGCGATGGAGGCTGTGTGGGTGTCGAGACTATCGGAATCCCTGAGAGAACGGTATTCATACCATTGGTGGCCTCAATGATTGCAGAGAAACCTAGCTCCGATGTTCTGCGAAGTCGACCGAAAACCTTCCATCACCATCGACAAACCAAGAACGAGAGAGAGATAAAGAAAACCTGAGAACCTTCATCACCACCGGCAAAGAACGAGAGAAAGAGATAAATAAAACCCAGAGAAGTCGAGAACCTTCATCCCCACCGCCAAAGTCCAAACCAAGAATGAGAGAGAGATAAAGAAAACCGAGATAAATGGCATTTTGTTTGTTGTGTTCACGTGATGACGGTCAGTTTTTAATTTTTAAATATTAAATGGGTACAAAATGTTGAGTAAAGACGTCCCATCAAATTTGTAAAGAGTGATATTTCAAATATTTTAAGTTTTTAATTTGTTTTTAATTGATAGAATATTAACGGGTACCGTGCAACTGAAGTTTCCTCACCCCAAAAATCGCCAACATGTCGACGATATGTCGCCGTGTCGGTGGTGTCGCCAGCCACCGACACGGCGACTTGGTCCGACACGTCGGACCTTGAGCATATCTAGAGGTTGATTTACGCTCATCAATGTCTCTAGCCCAATCGACATCTCTATTGCCAACCAATCGCAAATCCAATCCTTAGTAACACAGCATGTAGTTACTCGTTCCTCTGAGATATCTCAATATCCTCTTGACCACTTTCCAATGCTCTATGCCCGGGGTTTAATTGGTACCGACTAACCAAACCCACTGCATAACAAATATTCGGCCTAGTACACATCATAGTGTACATAAGGCTACCCACAACACTGGAATATGGAATTCTTTCCATTTTGGCTTTCTCCATTGGAGTATCTATTGGTTTGCAATTGTGCATCTAGTATCTCTTAAAGACATTGTCAATATAGGTCTCTTGAAATAAACCCAGTAATCTCTTTTGCCTATTTCTGACAATCTTGATACTAAGCACATAGCTTGCTCCACCCATGTCCTTCATATCAAATATGGAGGACAACCATTTTTTAATGGTTCCAATAGCTCCTTGATATGCTAGCCATTAGTATGTCATCTACATACAGTGTCAGGATGACATAATTACCATTGGATCTTTTGGTGTAAACAAAATGGTTTTCCCCAAGCATGGAAAAATCATTTTCCATCATAGCTTGGTGGAAGAGCACATTCCACTGTCTAGATGCTTGCTTTAAGCCATATATGGACTTCTTGAGCTTACACACTATGCGCTCTAGTCCCTTAGCTTCAAAGCCTTGAGATTGATCTATATAAATCTCTTTTCAAGTTCTCCATTAAGAAAGCAGTATTTACATCCATCTGGTAAAGCTCCAAGTCCATTTGAGCAACAATGGCTAAGATAAGGCAGATGGAGGCAAACCTAACCACAAGGGAAAAAGTTTCATCATAATCAACACCCTCTCTTTAGGTGTAGCCCTTATCCACTAAACGAGCCTTGAATCTCTCAGTAGATCCATCCGCCTTTCTTTTGATCTTGAGAACCCACTTGTTCCCAATTGCCTTTTGGCTCGGTGGTAAGTCAACCAAGTCTCAAATATGGTTACCTCTCATCAACTCCAACTCTTCTTTGAGCTCGTTCCCACAAGAGCTTCCTGCACACTCTTTGGTTCATGCTCATTGACTGGAATCATCTCAGTCATCTCACAGTCAGTCTCTTTAGGAGCTATCATGTAAGCTTCATCCTCTATGTTGAAACGTCGACGAGGAACTAGCCTGCGCTCACTACAGCGCAAGTGCATGTTAGATTGTTCACCCTCTGAGGGAGCTATCACATCTGCACTCCCATTCCCACTCCCACTAGGATCTTCTGGATGAACCCCAGGTTCATTATCCAAAATCTGAATCCCTCGAGTGACAAGATCACTATCTTGTATTTTAAAGAATTCCAACGATTCTTTGTTAACTCTTACAAGAGATGGAAAATCATTTTCCAAAAATGTTGCATCCCTAGGCTCGAGTTCCGTTCTCCTCTCACTCTCATCTAGGCCAATAAAGGCATGGCCCTTCGAGAGTTCAAAATATTTTACAAAGATACATTTTCTTCCTCTGGGTCCAAGCTTCCCATATTGGTGAGAGGTAGAGTGAACATCTGCTGCACCCCCATGCCCGCATGTTGACTCAAATCAGGTTTCCTTCCAGTCCACAACTCATATGGTATGGAAGGAACCAACTTGGTTGGAACTCTATTGAGGATATAGGCTACAATCAACAAAGCATCTCCCCAATAAAAGATGGGTAGTTTTGCCTGCGCCATCATGGATCTCACCATGTCTAGCAAAGTTCTATTCCTCCTCTCAGCAACCCCATTTTGCTGTGGAGTCCCTGGAATAGTAAGTTGCCTAAATATCCCATTTTCATCACACAACCCTTTGAACATATCAAAGAGATATTCTCGACCTTTATCTATTCTAAGAGTTTTAATTCTTTTATCTAACTGATTCTCAACTAAGTTCATGAACTTCTTACAACATTTTAGAGCTTTTGACTTATGAGAAATTAAACTCCGCCAGTGTTTTGCTGCCGGTCCCAAGCCCGGGTAAAGGAGGAGGGTTGGTGCGTCAGGTCGGCAGCCGGCACCGGAAAAATCTAGCCAAACCTTTTTTCATGGATTCGACCTTATATGATATAAGCTATGCTAGGGCGTTCCCCGACAAAAGAAGCGACGCGCTACACTATGGCCCGGGTGTAGTGATAAGTGGGCAAGGGTTAGCTAGGGCGCCCCGAGCGACGCGTCGCATCGGCGCCCGGATGCGGTGATAAGTAGGCAAGGGTTCCCGCGCCGTGGACGAGGGCGGGTAAAGAAGCTAGTCCATAAGCATAAGCATAGGATTAGATTGGCATCTTGGAACATAGGATCTCTAACTGGTAAGAGCTTAGAATTGATAGATGTTATGAGGAGAAGAAGGATTAATGTAGCTTGCATTCAAGAGACTAGATGGAGGGGTAAAAAAGCCAAAGAGTTGGATGACTTTAAACTTTGGTATACTGGGGAGAAAACAAATAAAAATGGAGTGGGTATAATAGTGGATAAAGATTTAAAAAATGATGTGGTGGATGTTAAAAGAGTGGGTGATAGGATTATTGCTATCAAGCTTGTAATGGAGAAAGAGTTCGTAAATATAAAGGGGATACCAATGCAATGTGGAATGAGATGGCTATGTGTATTAAGAAAGTGGCTAAAGATGTTCTAGGTGAATCAAAAGGAAAGATCCATTCTTATAGAGAGACGTGGTGGTGGGATAGTGAGGTTCAAGCTGCCATTAGGAATAAAAAAGCTAGTTTTAAGACATGGCAAAGAACTAAGGATGTTGAGGATCTTCAAAGGTATAGGTTAGATAGAAATGAAGCTAAGAAAATTGCGGAAAAGCAAGGGAAAGGAAGTATGAAGAGTTATACAATAAGTTGGGCACAAAGGAAGGGGAAAAATCTATTTATAAGATAGCTAAGATGAGGGATAGGAAGAGTAGAGATCTTGACCATGTTAGATGTATTAAAAATGGAGATGGTAAAGTATAGTTTGTGAGGAGGATATTAAGAAAAGATGGGAAACCTATTCTCTAGTTTACTAAATGAGCATTCTCAAGCACTATGGTTCGGACGATACACTCACCAAGGCACCGGTGTCCGAACTTATATTCGTAGAATTTCGATGTCCGAAGTAAAAGAAGCTAAGGAGGATGAAACTCGGCAAGACACAAGGTCCCGATGAAATCCCAATTGAAGTATGGAAGAGCTTAGGAACCCATGGACTAGTTTGGTTGACTAAGTTGTTTAATAAGATTATGAGCACAGGGAAAATGCCAGATGATTGGAGGAGAAGTGTTGTGGTTCCAATTTACAAAAATAAAGGAGATATTCAAAGTTGTAATAACTATAGAGGCATTAAATTGATGAGCCATACGATGAAAATGGGAGAGAATAATTGAAACCGGTCGAGACACTTAACTATAGTTACGGAGAACCAATGGGTTATGCCGGGAAGATCTACAACGGAGGCTATTTACTAATTAGGAGACTTATGGAAAGGTATAGAGAATGTAGGAAAGACCTCATATGGTATTTATTGATCTAGAAAAAGCATGATAGAGTCCCAGAGCGTAATTTGGCAAGTACTAGAGAAAAGAAGTGTTGCAAGTAAATATGTAGATATAGTTAAGGATATGTATGATGGTTCGGTGACTAGTGTTAGAACAGGTGGGGGGACAAAGTAATGAATTCCCGATAACAGTTGGGCACATCAAGGGTCAACTTTAAGCCCATATCATTTGCACTGGTAATGGATGAATTAACCAAAGACATTCAAGATGAGGCCCCCGGTGTATGCTCGGATGATATTGTGTTGATTGATGAGACTCAAGTGGGGATTAATACCAAATTAGAATCATGGAGAGTAGCTGGAATCAAAAGGCTTAAACTAGTAGATCGAAGACAGAATATCTAGTTTGTAACTTTAGTCATGATCGGGCAGATGATGAAGTGGTGATACTGACGATAAAGAGATTCCTCGAGTGATTGTTTAGGTACCTAGGTTCAATCATAAGTAAAAGAGGTGATTTAGAAGATGAGGTTTCCCAAAGAATTAAAATAGGGTGGATGAAGTGGAGAGGTGCATCCGGGGTCTTATGTGATCGGCGTATTCCATTAAAGCTAAAGGAAAAATAGGACCGTTGTCCGACCAGCATGATGTACGGCAGAGGGTGCGTTAAGAAGAATCAATAGATAAACCGAGCAGAAAGAGGATGCAAGATGGATGAGTGGCAAAACTAGGATGGATAAGATAAGAAACGATCATATAGAGTTGGTCCGGGAGTTGCTCCTATAAGTGATAAGCTGAGAAAGTCGTTGAGGTGGACGCCACGTCAACGGAGACCTATAAATGCTCCTGCTCGAGAAGTGATATAATCCATATTGAAGGAACTAGAAGAGCTAGGGGTAGACCTAAGATAACCTTAGGAGAAGTGGTGAGAAAGGATATGTATAGCTTAGGCCTTGTATCTAGCATGGCCTTGAACAGAACCGATTGGAGGGCAAGAATCCATGTAGCCGACCCCATTTAGTTGGGAAAAGGCTTATTGTTGTTGTTGTTGTTGTTGTTGTTGACTTATGAGAAATTAGATAATATGACCATACCGTATATAATCATCTATAAATATGATGAAATAAACTTGTCCTTTTTTATTATGCACATTCATGGGTCCACAAACGTCTGAATGAATAAGTTCTAGAGGAAAAGAGGCACTCAAAGCCTTTTTGAATGGTTTTCTAGTTGCTTTCCCTGGTAGACATGAATCACAAGTTGGCAAATCAGATAATGAACCTTGGCTTAAGAGGCCTTCTCTTGCCAACATGTTCATCCTATCTTAAGCCAATATGCCCTAGTCTAGCATGCCACAAAATAGAATCAATACACACAGTATTTTGGCACACAAAAGCACTATTAAAATTAGATAAACAATCAATTGTATCTAATACAATAAAACCATTCTGTAAAAAACCACAACTATAAACTTTATTACCTAGATACAAAACCAAAGAATTGTTCTCAAATACAACTCTAAAACCATGTCATATAAGAAAATTAACAGAAACAAGATTATGCCGAATATCTGGAGCATACAACACATCATGGAGTAACATCGTCCGGCCACCCTGCAAAACTAATTTGCACGTGCCAACACCATGAACCTCCACACTTGAGTTGTTCCCCATCGTTATTCTTCTGCTTCCTCTTGAAATACGACGGCATTCCACGAAGCTTGAGCGTTCCCTTGTTATGTGTTCTATCGCATCTGAATCAACAATCCACAAAGGACTTAATTCAGCACGCATTAAAGAACTTGTTACATAACAAGATGAGGTATAACACAAAGTACAAACCTCATGCTCAATGCAATCATGAGCAAAGTGACTAGGCTTTCGGCAATTGAAGCAAATCACAGGTAATTTATTTTTGCAGCTCTAGTCCCCCTTGAACGCTTAGGGCTATTCTTGTTTCCTTTGCCTGTAACGCTGAGGTTGAGCTTTTTCCCTCTTGTGCTTAGAGCCTGCACCCTTATTAGTGCTTGCTTCAGCAACAAATACTTCAGTGGGAGGGGAATCAACCAACATCCGATCCTCCTCCAGCTCAAGGTGCTTAGCAGCTTGATCAAAAGTCTTGCCATCATCAGCACGAATCAAGAAGATCTTCATGTGCTCCCAAGTCTTTGGCAAGTGACCGATGACTGCAGAAACTTGTTCCTCATTAGTCGTTTGGCGCCCCCATGCACTCAACTCACTTATCATGTTGGACATGATGATTATGTATTGCCTTGTGGTGTGACTCTAGCGCATCTTGTAACCATCAAAAGTGAGTTCAAGCTAGCGGCCTCTCGTGGTGGAAATCCTTTCATACTGAAACTTCACTACCTCCCACAAAGACTTTGCAGTCCTATACTTCTCAAATCGAAGCATTAGATCATCCATCATAGAGCTCAGGATAGTAATCCTAGCTACCCTGTCCTTCCTCTTCCAAGCATTGTAAATCTCAAGGTCCCTGCGATGATGTGCAGTGGTACCTTCTTCAGGTTGGGACACGGTCTGGTATATGGTTTCCAGCATATCCTGCTCTTCTAGGAGATATTACACCTTTCAGTGCCAAAGGTCATAATTCCTCTCATTCAGCTTATCTCCTTTGGTGAGGTCAACAACAATGCTCTTGGTAGCAACCATTTAAACTAGAGACTATACATGCAAGGATGAGTTCTACTTTTCTAGCATAAAACATAAGCAGCAACAAATTCATACTAGCATGGTCAACCTATGGGACAAGCATTTGAACAAAAAAAAAATGCTAAGAAACATCCAATCAAATCCTTATGCAAATCCACATAGAATTTATATACTAGTTTCATTCTACGCTAGAAGCATGATTAAATAACCCAAATCAAAATTGTTTTACCATTTACAAAAGTAAAAACACTAAATCATACTCATGCTATGAGGTAATTCAAACAGAACGCTTCTAGCCCAGTAGCTCCCACTTAGCCCCATTAGGCTCTTAATGCCAAAAACATCACTCAGTGTGTCGGGCTACTGGTGTTCAGAAAGTCAAAAACACCTTCTGAACCAGACAGACTGTCAGACATTCAGAGACAAATCGCCATCTGACAATCCGTCCGAGACAGATCACAGTCTGGGAGTCTGTCTGGTCCTCTGTGACCAGTTGGATGGTCCACTGTGATCAGACGGACGTTCGTCTAGTACTAAATGGCGTTTTGACGGAAAAAAATCCATTTTTCTCCCAAAAACACATGAAAAATCCAACAAACTTAAAAGAAATTTATTCTCATGGATTATCAATTCATGCATGTTTTTACAGAAGGGAAATCATTAGGATCCTCCCATCTAGATTCCAATAAAAAATTTAATCAAAGAATTTAGGGTTTTTATTAAACCCTTCATCCTCCCTTTGGATCCAATCTAAGAAAACAAATAAATGAATCGGGAGGAACTAAGAACCGTGGGAACCTGGCTTTGATGCCAATGTTGGTTATCTTTTTATTCTATAACTAGATGAGAGATAGATCCTTACCTAGATTCACTTATCCCAAATTAGAGAGACTTGCAGCGGAAGAAAACTCGAATCCACATCCTCGTTCCTCCTCCACAGTCTCAAGGAAAGGGAAGAAAATCCACAAACCCAAATGCCGTTGTAGATTGATGGGGAAAAAAATGAGATCAAACCCAGGAGAGGAAAACCTTTCACGAAGCTTTCCTTCTATTCCTGCATTTCTTGGAGAGAGAGAGTGAGAGCCATTTCAAAACAAAATTTCCGTAACTCTCTTGTGTGTGGAGTGTTGTGGCGGTTACCAAAATATATCCCTATATTTTGTAACCGCTCAACAATTGAACTTCCACTTTTGCCCTTGGGCATATTAATAAATGCCAACGTATAGCTTATGGCTTCAAAGGTGTGCATGGAATATGATCTGAATCCTATTCAATCAGGGTATTGTGAAAGGAAAAGAGAACAGGAACAAGAACTAATTCAGTTAATTAATTTTCCCCATCACTCTTGAGAAGAGCTCTCTCATTTATTGGGTGGAAAAAGGGTTTTAAGATACCCAATAATGAGTTCGTCTTTGCCTAATCGAATGGCTACAAGAATGTGAAATGATTCTCTTGTGTGGAATGGCTTGTGAGTGGAAAAGAGCCAAATAGTCTAAGGAGCATCTTCATACATTAACTTTAAGGTGACAAGACTTTCAGTGTCATTTTTATGTATGTTGTGATCGAACTGCCTCGCATCAGGAGAGACAATCCCTACCTAGAATTCCCCTGCAATTGTTAATTTGCTATAGCCAGCCTACTGCAAGTAGTCTCTAGAAGTGATAAACTTTTCATGGAAGTTACCTACAGTATGATGACAACATTGGCCAATTTAGATACAGGAGACCCCTCCTAGGTTCCAGAAAGCTTGAACTTCACAGCTTGCTAATCATCAAGAGTCCCATAATAAATTAATTCAGAAAACAACTACTACCTTACTCACAAGTGCATGGGATTTTCTTCTGATCATCTAGAAACACTCAGAAGAAGAGAGGAAGAATAGAATTTAATATGCAAAGGAGGCATCACAATGATAAAAGAAGTGTCAACCAACATACCGTTGCATTCTTCGAGATACCCGACGTTGCTCTTTAGAAGGAACAAAGTCATCTGCCTTCAACCGGATGGTATAGGAGGGGCAGCAAGTCCTTTCCATCTCAGGTTTGTAAAGAAAGCGACCAGATCTCCTCCAGCCCCGATCAAGAAGATCTGGCAAGAAAAATACAACGCATTGAGAGCAAATAACAGGATAATCAATAATTTCATAGCACACTAGATATACAACTGATTTCATAGGATTTTTGCTTAAACAGAGAGAAGATTAACCTTTTCTATTAATTTGATAGAATTATTTACTACCAATCATAATTATCAATTATGTATACAAACAGTCATGCATAGATACTGTGACACGCAAACAATTACCAAACAGTTGTCACATAACCAAAGCAGAGCATAGAAAAACGCATATCAGAGATCAAATTATGGATACTAGCACATAGTTAACTCTTCTTACTTAAAGGAGCTTGTTCTTATTCTTTATTTCATTTATTCTATTATTAAAATAAGGTTATTTTCTGATCATTTAATCTTTTTGTTAGTACACAAGCCCAAATAAACAAGATTAGCCTTTTCGTATTGCTGCTAGTTCAAAGTCCAGATGATGTTGAAGGGCTGGCAAGTGGCAACATGCACACAACTTTCCCAAATCCATCACATGGGTTCAGCTGATTCAGGGAATAACTAAACCAAAGATCCATTACAAGAGTTGTTGAACTGGTCCAAATAGAAATTGTGTGAATAAGAAAATTGCCCTAATTTCTTTCAGTTTCATAGAACAAATAATGGTCGCCTAACCGCTTCAGCTTTTCAAGAAAGCATACTTCGTGACATCTGAAGCTAGTATTCAATAAAAAAGAACCTTGCAGACCCAAGTCCTCATAAGTTGTACAACCACACCTTTGGCAGACAACAGAGGCATTTTTCTCACTTTTGGTGAAGGTTTGACATTTCTCAGGAAATATGTATGATTGTTGTGTTTCTAGTCCCCATGTTATTTAAAAATTTTAATAACATCTATGTTGAATGTTAAAAAAATTATAGATGGATTTAACTTTTAAGATCACATACCTATTGTGAACTCGAAAGTAGTGGAATAAGACACAGATGGTGTCTCTTTGCATTCCTTTAGTTGACATTCAACCCATCCAATTTTTCATATTCCAACTCAGCAAACCACAACGATGAAGGTTCAAGGGTCTCCCTCTCTTTTCAGAATGAGGTAACAGAAAGCACTAAGGCTCTCTTTGGCATGGTTTTCATTTTTATTTTTTTTTTCTATTTTTCAAAAATTTATGCAAAAAACCATTTTGGGTTTAAATGCAAAAATCGTTTGGTAATTGACAGGTGAAATAGATTTTGCACTAAAAAATACATTTGGCATATCTTTCTATAAAATGATTTTTAATAGATTCTAAGACTTGTATTGAAATATATATATATATATATATATATATAGAGAGAGAGAGAGAGAGAGAGAGAGAGAGAGAATAGTCCTTCACAAGCTTAATACCATACAACACAAATAAAAGTATAAAACTATACTTGCAAGTCCACAATTAATACATTACTCAAAACAAATTAACCATCAATCCCTATACAACACATATAAAACTATACTCGCAAGTCCACCAATCATACGTCATACCAAGTAGTAGCAAGAAAACGATTAATACATTACTCAAAACATATTAACCGATCATCAATCCTTGTAGGCTTCTTTGATTTGGTTTACCATTAATCTTTGATACACTTCCCATTGTTGTTGCATACCACCTACCACATTCACAATGCTCACAACCTTGCCATCATTACTATCAGTATTAGCGATTTCATCATCCTAGCACTTTGTGGCACATATTGCTAAGATTTAAACTTTATTCTACACTCGCTTACATTTGAGAAGGGTGAGGGGAAGTGGAGTAATCCAGAAGGGTTCAATATAGATTGAAATTATATTGTTGTGAACTCCCCTAAGGATTGAAATTTGTCACTAACATTCTGAAGACAACTGCAAGCTTTCCCCATGACAAGACTGCCACCAATTTAAAATAGAAAGATGAATGGCGGCACGTATACATTTTTTGGATTGGACAGCCTTGATAAAAATATGGGGTATCTTTGTAAATATATATTTTCTATTTTATATATTGTATTTTAAAATTTCTAAATTTACAAAAAGAAGCCCCTAGTTGAAACTTGATTTAAACCCATTCCTGTCCCTGCATTGGCAGATGTTGAGAACCCGAAGTTGGCACATTTTGAGAGATTACACTTGAACGTAGTTAGGTTTGGAGGAATCAGAAGAGGAAATTTAGAGGTGAAGAGGATCATCATTCTTTTCAGATGAAGTCATTTTACCCTTTCAAGTGGTTCAAAAAAGGTTCAAGGACATTAAATTTTACATTGTGATTGATCGGCTCTGGAGCATTGGAGAAGGTCCTGATTTCCCATATAGGCTGCAAACGGAACCCTTTTTAGTACTCCAACCAGAGTATGGAGTCAAAGAAGTCAAGAAAATCAACTCACACCCTGGCATCACCAATTTAAGAAACATAGATGAATCTCCTTGTTGCTGCTAAATCCTGCTCAACCGCACGAACAAGTGAACCTGCAAAAACATGCTCGACTGGGTTGGTCGAGTAACGCCTCCGACAATCTAGTTAGTCGAATATTCAATCTTTAGATGAAGGAAGCCGGTTGCAGAAAGCAAATAGCTAGTTGGTATGATTCTAAAAAGCATACCCCTTCCTTGGTGTGGATATGGGTATTTATAGTTTAGGAGATGTTACCTTGGCTATGCAATGATAGAGTTCAATCTAAACTCTATAATTTTTCTTTTACTTGTAGAAGGAAGAATTGAATCTTATTCGTTTAAGAGAGAATTTAACTCATATTGTGACTGTGGAGTCCGACCTGGACTCTAAAAGAAATTCATCCTTCCCAAAATAGGATCCTCAGCCCTAACTTTAAGGAAGTTAATTACAACTCAGAAAGTAGTCGTTACCGGGCGCAAAACACCTCAGTTCGTTCGTGGTCCGACCAGGACTTGGTCAAATGATATTGGACTTGGTCAATCTCTATCAACTCGGACAAACGGGGTTTGCCCGTATCACTCCTTTCCTCCAAAAACAGAGAGAAGAGAGGGACAACATCGAAAACCGTCGATGAGTGACAACATTAGCAGGAAAGTTCATAAGCAATAAGATTGAAGGTGGGTTTGGTATTTGAACCTTGATCCTTTCTCTACTTACAAACAATAGTTTTGGGTAATCAACTACAGCTCAAACTTAAATCTGCAAGGATTTTATACTTTTTATGTTTTTTGACCTTCTCATTGGGCTCATGGAATTGGTTTGTGTGTTTCCTTCAAAGCTGTTTTTATTTGGACCTAGGAGCAGGGAAGAAACCTGAAACAGGGGAAATCCTTTTCTTGATCCATTTGGAAAGAAGGAAATCCTAGGAGCAAGGAAGGAAAGCTGCAACTGGGAAAATCCTTTCCTTAAAATCCAGTTGAGGTCACCTATTTCTTGACCTAGGGGCAAACAAAAGAACCAGAAACCGGAACCTCTATTTTCTTCTTCCTCCCATTGTCTTTCTTTCTTCTATTATAGTTGTTCGGAAGATTGTTCATTTTTTTGGAAGATAATTACAATCCATTAATCTTTTCTTTTTTCTTTTTCTTTTTTTTCCTTTTGGTAAATACAACCCATTAGTTCGTTGCAATCGGATTCCAACTCCAAAGGTGGTGGTTTAGCAGACTCCATGGAATGAGAAAGGGAAGACGAGAAAATGTAGCGTTTGTTTTATAAAATAATATGCTTTTATCGTTTTGTCCTCATTATGTATCATCTAACAGCATGTGTGTTTTAATTCACCGCAAAAACAACTGACTGGTTTTCAAAGAAAAATCAAAAACAGGTCTCTACCTATTTTCAGTTTTTGTATTTTTCTTTCAGCTTCTTTTAAATAGAAATTGGTTTCATAAATGATACCAACCACAAACAAAAACGTTTTTCTAGACAAAAATAAAAAATGAAAATCATACCAAGCATTGCCTATGAGTTTTATGCACATAGAGAAGATGAAATTCTAATTTCACAAAAAATTACCATCACCATTACCTTCTCTCTCTATTTTATATTTCTTTTTCCCTCAACTTTAACGGCTTAATTAGATCCCACTTGGACCCAACCAAGAGAGGGGAAAGGGACATTGGATTTATTTGGAGTTAAAATCCACACAACTAGGAACACCTTGGACACAAAATGTAGTGGGTCTAATACCCAATATGAATAACATCTCCCACTCATCACAAGTTGGCGGATCTCTCCAAACTAGAAGCTCTCATCAACTTAACTCCTTCAATCCTGAATTGGAGGAATCCATAGCAATGGGAGAGACCTTACGTTATTTGTGAGGGACTCATCACAGTGTGACGGATCACTCCAAACTAAGTATATTTCTACTAGTAATACTAGTAATAAGCTAGGGAATGCAGTAGCACATCTCAAACCTTTTGAGAACCAGAGAAGATCAACTGGGCCAAATTTCAGTTTTGGTCCACTTAGAACTCTAATTTTATGAGGGGATTTAAGATTGGGATGCACTAGCTACATGATAGAGTTTGATTTTGCTTCTATTTTAATTCTATATTATGATTAAGAAGCTTTCTTTTTCCTGATAATGCTTTGATTGTTTCATTTAAATGCAACCTGAGTGGCTATTATTTACTTTCTACTCTCGATGCATTTTCCCTCTATCGTCTATTGCACCCTCCCTTTCCCCTTCCTCAAGGCAATTCTATTCACTCTTACTGCTCTATTATTCTATCTTTAATCTTTTCTCTTTCGATCTTTCTATCCTCCCATCAGTATTCTGGCTTCTTTTAATATGGCCACCGCAGATACTGTTCTGAAATACCATCGGGTCTAAGATGAAAACTTGCCGACCCACCACACTGTCACTTTAAGCTTGAGATTCTGGGTGCGAGATCTTCAACCTCAAGTGACCAAAACCCCCCAAGTCTATGAGCCGTTCTTCTGCCAGGAGATACTCCTCTGAGTTCATACTTGAAATGGAAACTATCCCTAGTCCTTGCTTATGAGATTTTTTTACTAGCTGTCAGGCCACTCTTCTTATAAACTTAAAGACATTTACAGACAATGCTATAAACGTATTCTTTGGGTTGTTTAGAGTTTCGGTGAGCCTGTAGGTGCACACCCTTTTTTCTCGGAAACCAATATTGCATCAGCAAGTTATTGTCAGATAGAACATATGTAGTAAGTTGAAGCCTTAAAATACCAACCTTGGTAGTCATCTACAGTAAGAATATGAGATGTAAAACCTGCAAAAATTTTAAACAAAACAAAATTCAGGTCAAAGATAAAAAGGTGAAGTGAGAAAAAAATGAAAATTACCAACCAAAACAAGTGGATATTGATGCTGCCACTAGCTATAAATGTCCAACACAATACATTGATAATCAAACTCATAGACGACATAATCATCAGACCTACGATGCTCATCTTCTAGTATCCTAATGTGCAATGTGAAATTGTGCACACATTGGTGTTAAAATGTTATGTGCTTCCAAGTCAAATGCAAAATTGCTTTACTACATTTATCATGCAATGTCCGTCTAAAAAGGGTGAAACCGGTGCCCAAGGGAAGTGGTCAGGTTAAAGCATAATAACACTTTTATTTCTCAATAATGCACTTCCGGTTATATAATTCAAGCTCTCTTTAAACTGAGTAATAATGTGAACTCATTCCAAAAAAATTCTAATATTCTTTCACAAAAACTAAGTTGGGTTGAATACTCAGGAAGAACAAGGGCTTATAATTTGATAGACATCATAACCATAGACAGAGTGGAATTGTGAAGTAAGTTCATCAAACTAATCTTGAACAATTGGGTTGAGGCTTACTAGATTTGTTTAACAGTTATTTATACAGTTATTTTCAAATATTTTCCGGTTCAATATGAATATTTAAGAACGGAGGCCCACTTATAGTGAACAACACATTTGAGAACTGTAACAATCTGAATCAGATGAGAAATTCATCAAAAATTGAAGGGTTAATGCCTAACGGAGAGCTGAACATGACTCTATATCGGTTCAGGGCCAAAATCTGAAGGATCAGCAGTCAATTATGAGATTTTATTCGCCGGTTGAGTGTGTAGGAATAAATTTATTCTAATCGAATAATAAAGGTAAATATCTTATTAGAGATCCAAAGCTAAGTTCTTCACCCAACTACGAAATCAGCTCTCCTCCATTAACGAGCGTGCAAATTTCACAAAGGAAAGTCTCCTTTTTCCGGTTCCGAGTTCTCACGATAACCATGTAACGAACAAAAAGGCAAATGCAATCGATCAATAAAGAGAAAGCCTATTCAATTTAAATCGACAGAATCAGGTTTCGAGTGAGGGTACCGTGAGAAACTGTGGTTGTTCCACCAGATTTGCAGTAACCGCAAGAGCTCCTATAGCTGTCAACATCAACAACGACACTTTCACCTCTATTGCTGCTTTGGCTTCCACCAGTGCTGACCTCGTTGCTTCTAATGTTTAGCGCCATTAACAAAGCTCAGTAGCGTGATCAGAATCAGAAACACCCAAAGTATCACAGAATCTGAGGCTCTTTTTGATCAATTGGAACCTCGAGTTACCATACCGGTGAAGGATTTCTATGGTCATCTTCACTTCTACCAAGTTATATTTATACACGCAAAGGCAGCAAAAAGTCTACTGACGACGAAATTTGTAGTAAACGTTTTTCTTCAAATCTGGAACGCGTCTATATATCATTGAAACTTGGAATTTGCTATCACCGAAAAAGAAAAAGGAAAAAGATAATTACTATTATTGTAATTTTTTTTTATTTTTTATTTTTTGGAAATGAGGTTCTCAGAAATGTACTATCTATTTCTTTATGAATATGTGACATGTACACTAATATCCCATCTATATTAATTAAAAAGCTCCCCTAGGATCCAGATGAACCTCATATCTAAAAAAAAATGAAAAATGAAATGAAACTGAGTGAGTTCTTTTACCCAAAAAAATCTTTTTTTTTTCGGAGGCAATGGAAAATAAGATAGGTTTTTTTAATCTTTTTCGTTTTTTCTAAAAAAAAATTGATAGAAGAAAGAAGATTGTCCAGCACTTTATGTTTAGGGTTAATTTTTGGAAAAATTATGTAATTAGCTGCTTTTAGATTTTCCTTATAAAAATAGTCACTCAATGTTTTACTTTACAAAACTAGCTAAAATTGAGTTTGCATTTACAAAACTAGCCAAAATAATGTCTTTTCGCCTCTTTGGACATTTTTCCTCTAAAATTGACCATATCGGCATAGGGGTGAAAATGTCCAAAGGGTATGAAAAAATAATGACTTTTCCCTTTTGGCAAAATAGTGGGTTTTCCACTCGATGTGATCAATTTTAGGGGTAAAAAATGTCCAAAAAGGTGAAAAATCAATATTTTTGCTAGCTTTGTAAATGCAAATTCCGTTTGGGCTAATTTTGTAAGTGAAATATTGAGTGACTATTTTTGTAAAAGGAAACCTAAAAGCAACTAATCACGTAATTTTCCCTTAATTTTTCTTGTGGGGAAAAATTAGGATCATACCATTCAGCTAAGGATTTCAAATTATGATCATCTAACTTTGATGGATAGAACTCTTTACCATACATTAGGAGGAGAGTTCACCATTAAGATATATAGAAGGATGTGTTCCCCTCACACCCCTCCACCACACATTAAGAGTGGGTCCACCTGTGAATTTTAACAAAAAAAAAAAAAAAAAAAAGAGTAGGTTCTCTAATGGGGCCCCTCCTAATATGTGGTAAAGAAATGTGAGGGATCCAGGAATTTCGGCCAAGTGAGATCATACTTATATGTGTGTTGTACAAAAGAATTTGATTTAATATTGACTAGTTGTAAAATCCATATGTAGCATCTGATAAACAAGGGTAATTTGGATCCTCTCCTTGAAGAGGCTCTCCCAATGAGTGTGTTAAAATACAAGATTCAGTCAAATGTAACATTCCAAATTCAATGAATATCCTTTGAGCTTTTTTACATGAGCCCCCTCCATTTCAATTGAAAATTCGGCGCACCCCCCTCAAAATTGAAACCTTACAAAGCCCCCCCCTCCATATTTATCACCGTCAAGTTTCCTTTTATTTCAAAATTGTTTTTACAATTTTACCCTCACTTGATAAATTTATTTGACATCCTAGATAATATTTGTAAGATTTTTTTTGTATCAGCCCCCTTCATTTCCATTGAAAAAGTGATGCACCCCCTCCAAAATAAAATCCTTACAAGGCACCTTCACACTTCACACCATTAGTAAAGGTACAAAGTTAACTGCTTAAAGTCAAATTAATTTGTTAATATAACTACATTGGCCATAGAGTGATAAAATGACCATGTAATAGTTTTTTTTAATTTGAGAAAAATTTCAGTTATATAATTTGGGGTAATATAGTGACATCAAAAATATTGTTCAAGATTTTAACATGAATATTAAAAATATTATTTATGATTTTATATGAATTTATTAAGTGTGGGTAAAATGACAAAATCATATTCATAGTTAAAAGAAAACAGACGTGTGAAGTGTGGAGGGGTGCTTTGTAAGATTTTGATTTTGGAGAGGTGTTGAGAGGTTCCAATCAAAATAGAGGGGGCTCATATAAAAACTTTTTAGGATTTTAAATAAAAATTTATTCAGATAAGGAAAAAAATTGTCAAATTAAAATTAAAACTAACATAAACCTAATAGTGTTAAATGTGGAGGGAGGCTTTGTAAGATTTCAATTTTAAGGGGGGGGGGACTAAGTTTCCAATGGAAATGGCACTGGAGATTAGAACGCAGTGATTTAAGTCTCTAGATTTCACCTTCTTCTTCAATGATTCTAAAATTTCGGAGCATAATTCTTCTTTATGTTCTCGTAAATTAAATTTCAAAGTGAAACTTAAAAAAACCCAAAAATCTACTTTTGGAGCTCCTACTGTACTTTTTGCCTTCAATCTCAGATTTTTGCTTTCAAGTTTCAACACAATGTTGTGGTGTTAGGGCAGTAGAAGAGAATCGAAAGATGGATAGCCTCTAAAGCAAAATTGAATTACAGCTATTCAAGTGGTGTTGAGGCTTCAGATGATTGCGAAGAGAAATAAAATTTAAGCTCACATTTAATGGGTTTCAAAGTTTTATCCATAGATTTGAACTAGGGTTTTCTCGCAATCGCTATTTAAATGGTGTTTTCTGCCGGCAATCTGCTTTAGCCATGCTAAGTCTTGGATCCTTCATCCAAGGTTACCGAGGGTTTCTATGGATAATGGATGGGAGTGAGTTTCTTAGGGTCTCAACATAGATTCTTCCTCAAAAGCACTCTGGGAGGATATAACCCAATTCATGGACTTATTTTTGTAAATTTGAAATATATTAAGTGTAAAAAAGTAAAATAAAAATTTTTATTTACACTTTAATCCCCACATTTTGATTTACAACCGTTGAATCTCCTATTGTGCACATGGTAATATCATAATCGTTGGCTGTAGGCAGCAAGGTTGCCACAAATAAAAATCCAACTGAGCTATTGCACCTATGCATCATCCAAATTTTTGAATATTAAATAAAGCATTGTTTAGTCGAAGCATATTTACATCATCCAAACAATGACACAAACTTGGATGACCTTTGTGCCAGGCAATCTATTGGGAACCCAAATTGAATGTTGTTATCCAAGTAGACACCACAAAATGGTTGGAACTTGGAACTGATGGATGTAACATGTTAGAATATTAATAAAATATTTCACATAAGATGAGCTTCATTGATTGTGTTACACTCTGATTTTGTTTCTTTATTGTTTCTTTATTGATCTAATATAAGGTAATATATGGTTACTGAAACTCTTATATGGATTGACTAGTGTGGATTAATAGAGACAGTTGATATTAATGGACGATCTAATGAGTTTGCATATATAGAGGATGATAAGTTTCTCCTCTAAATTTTAATTGATTATATTATTATATGCACATAAAGTGTTAGTTCAGAGAAATTGTTCTATCAAGCCTAATGAATAAGAAAGAGTCTAAAGGAGAAAATCTAGTATCAAGTTGATCATAGGATCAATTTGAGATTCGTTATTTGAGAGACTAAATAAAAGATTCTGCTGCATTTCATCTCTGATGGTTCCTAAAGAAGGTATGTTCATCATCTTAGTTATTATATTAAGATATTTTTAATCGATCTATGCAATCTTTGATAAATTTATTCTTCCAGTAACCTCCAAAACTGCTATCTGATTAATTATAATAAGTTAATAAATAAAATTTTGGTTTTGCATGTTTGTCTTTCGGTATTATGTCGCGAGGCTGACATCAGTCTGAACACATATCATTCATTAGAAGTCGCAAGAAGCAAACGTGCATAGATAGATTCTCGTGAAATGTTTACCAAAAAAAAAAAAGTTATCGTGAAATTGCACAACCCCATAAAAGCCTTCAAATGAAATATGATAATTGAAGGGAATTAATGAAACGAAAGATGGTGAAAGACAATTTAGGGACCAGAATTCAGTTTTAAAGTATCAACTCCTAATTCCTGGGTGATAGGCCAAACTGAGATATCCAAAATGCCAAGAGAATCCACTAATCTAACTCCAGTGTTCCAAGCATATAATTTCAGAATCTAGGTGATGGGGCGATTACTCTTGCAAGTTCTAGAGCCCCTACTGATGCGTCTAAAAATGGTTCAGCCCTCAGATTCCTGCGAAACCTAACTGCATGGTTGAGTGTCCACCTCCAAAAGCTAAGTCAATAATGAATTACTACAGAGCTCTGATTAGTTAGCAGAGTTTTAGTTGAAAACGATAATGGAGGGAAAACGATTCAGTTACCTCAGTTGTGTGTGAACCTTTAGTTTCTTGTTATTGATCATTGGATTTGTTCATAATCCTTCTTTCATAGCCGTTCGATCCTAGAATTTTTACCCTTCTATCGGAGTTAGTGGTTGTTACCTTTCATGGCCCGATCATGTACCCAAATTCCACGGGATACGTCTCTTATAACCGTTAATGTTCCTTCGCCCTTACGTTACTCCCTGGTTCGAACTCTAGATCGGTACTAACTGGGTTTCTTGACCCAACCGTTGTTGAACCTGTCCCCAACCGGAATCAATGACCCGACCACGGTTGAAGCTGGTTTGTTTTTATTTTATCCTCATCACCTATAAACAACTGCAAGAGAGAATTCCCATATTCTTCCACACAATCAACACTGTTCCTTGCACATCTAAAGATCAAGCATACAACTCAAGAGTCAAGAACAAAAACTCAGAATTAATTCTACCTTTGGACACTAGAATAGTCACAGCTTATGTAGGCCCAGCAGAAAGTAATGATAAATTTAAGTAAAAGGAAGTTTGGGGTTGCTTAATTACATTAGCATCCATGAGATCAAAAGCTGCATCATCCTCTCCAATGTGCATTTCTCCATGTTGGAATGTCAAAATTATGGCTTCTTCGTATTGCAGCTTCAGTAGATGATTTAATCCATGAAGCTTGCACTGGAACCTTCAATAGAAATACAAAGTGAGAAATATGAAATTGACGTGTGTAAATGAGTACTAGTTCAAACTCAAATAGTATATTTGAAACTGGAATAATCAAGGATTGGAACCTACATGATCGTAACAACCAAAAAGTAGTCATCCGGATTAAGCAATTCTACAAGTAAGATAAAATGCTCATAAAGCCAAACCAATTTATCAGATTTTTACAAACTAAAGATTAAAGACCAACCGCCCAGGCTCAGCTAGTGGCAATGCCTACCATTTAAAAGCAATCACCACATATGCTCACAGCTTCCACATGATATATTTTTTTGGAAAAAGTAAAACTACTGGATCCATATTCGATTAAGACAATTTGCAACTGAAGGATCTAGATATCAAATTTAGAGCATCGTATCTGGGCTTCTGCAACAAATCCATTCAATTAAATCTGTCTGTTACCCTTATGAACAATATACAAGGTTTCAGAATTGCAATATTTGATTCTGAGTATGATATAACTCACCAAATAGAATAAGGAATTCTCAGAGAATGGCAAGGAAGGAGAAGAACAGATGGTTAAGAAGAGCTATAAAACAGGGGAATTAGAGAATTATCTTCATTCATTTCTTTACTAAGAACCTTAATTACATATATACTAGGCTATATCAAGCTTGTTACAATTCATCCCCTGTGATGCTCCCAGAATTACATTCCTCCACTAAGTCCACCCGCATAGAATCCTCCAAAGGCATGCCTCCCAGTGCACCAACACCTGCTGCACTGTGCTCCCAGACTGCACAATTTGGCACACTTGTATTACAGAAGTGGAGTGGAGCTCTTGAGGTGGGAAATGTGGGGAAGTAGCTGTTGGTGGCACTGCTGCAATACATGACTTCAGGACTGAAATGCGAAATACTGGGTAAACTTGTGACCCCTCCAGCAAGGCCAACCGATAGGCTATCTGACCCATGCGCTGTGTAATTTGAAAGAGCCAATTTATCTTTTGCCAAGCTTGGATTTAACCCAAATTCATTCTTGCACCCTTCACATCTGCAGTTGATTGAACACCCAACGCCTCCCTAATAGAGAAGCCAACATATTTGAGTTGATGACCAAGTACTAAATAAAAAGCAAAGATGAACGAGCTGTGTGCAGTACCTGATAGCATTCACAGTATTTCTTTTGGCAACCGGATTTCTTGCAATTGCATCCCCTTTTATGCCAGGCAGAAGATGAAGTTTTGTTGGATTCATCCTGCAAAACACCTCAATTGTAAGGGCAATTCAGATTTGCCAAGTTGAAAACATTTTCAGAAATAAAATGAAAAGGTAAGAGATTAATTATCCAACCCGAATTCCCAGAACAGACTCAGAGTGTCTACTAACTTTGGGTGCAAATGCAAGTGGATTGCGAGACTCAATCTGCTTGCGAGCAGCCATAACAGTATCTTCATGGATAGGCTTGTTAAAGCATTCTTGACAGTAACAAGAATCCATACAATACACACCAGCAGCAAAGCACTCACAATAACTGCATAGAAAAATTTGCATGGTTAGACTAAATAAGAACATCCTAAGAAATTGGGTTGCCAACTCCCAAGTTCAATTTGAGTCATCAATGAAACCATGAAAATAGGTTAATTAGAATTTCATAAAATAACAGAAACAAACCAGAATGTAACAGTAACATTTGAAATTAGAAAAGGAAACAACTAGATGATCTCATAACCAAAAGAAATTTCTCGTATAGTCTGCACTGAGTTTGTATATATTATATACCACAACTATGTATGCAATCCTACGATATGAAACTTACAGCTTCAAGCATTTCGACTTCTTACAGCTGCAACGCTTGCATCCTTCACTTTCTCTGGAAATTTCCAACTTGCGCCTGCATGTTATGAACTATCAAAAACTTCATCCAGAATTGAAGCTAGTAGAAAAGAGAAGTTATGAAATAGTAATTCAGCCAAGAAAATTTAGAAGTCATTCATACATCTTCTTTTTTGGGCTACTAAGATTGAACTCTTCATTAGCTCCAAATTTGAATTCTCTAGAAGCACCTTGCCCAGCCAAACTTCCATTGTCAGCTGAAAAAATTTCTAAACCCACAGAATTCAGGCTTGAAGAACTAGTCCCTTCATCTTTGTTCTGTTCAACCTGACAAATCCCCTGAATATCTATTTCACTTCCAAATGAATGTTGTCTTTCTTCTGAGACCTCTTGAACAAAATGAAAAGGTGGTATTGGTGATCTATTGAACTCTGCCAGAAGGTCAATGTTATTTCCATGGGAAGGCACTGGATTGCAATCAAGACTACCATAGTCATACTTCAAATAACTCAGCAGATCAGCAGCCAGATTTGGGATTCCATTAGATGGCACAATAACTGCTTCCGATTCAGACTCAGTATCCTCCATTTGATGTTCTTCACAAGAGTCAGCCAGACCCATGGGCTGTGTATTCTGCAAGTCATCAGTACTACCATGTGGAAGGTTTGACTCAAGAGAAGCAAAGGAACCAATCTCATGATGAACTAACTCCGGCATCCACTCCTTTAAAGACTCAGCTTCACTAAAAGTGTCAAAAATTAACACATCAGAAGCATCGGAAATCGAATTTTCCCAATCACATCCAGCCTTTTCATCTATGTTTTGATCAACCTGACAAATCCCTTCACTTTCATAGTCATACTTCAAATAATTCAGCAGATCAGTAAGCAGATTTGGGGTTCCATTAGATGGCACAATAACTGTTTCTGATTCAGACTCAGTATCCTCCATTTGGTGTTCTTCACAACAGTCAATGAGACCCATGGGCTGTATTTTCTGCAAGTCATCATTACTACCATGTGGAAGGTTTGACTCAGTAGCCAGATTTGGGGTTCCACTAAATGGCACAATAACTTCTCTAATAGAAAACCCTGGATCAAAACTATCCGGTGATGAAGGGCAATCAAGGACTTGAACAGAATCCGGAACCCCTACACTAGTATTGAGTCTATTGGCTTCATCTCCATTACCACAAAAATCAGGCTTTGAAAGATCTGGTAGATGATGCCTGGAGAGGTGGGAACAAAAGCAAAAAGTTATAAACCACTACATTAAACTAGACCAATTAGTTTTTCTAGAGCATGAACATGAAGTGAAGTAGGAATCACCTTCTTAAAAATCTCCACTCCTTGACATGTGGAGAAGTAAAAACTGGTGGTACTGAGGCAGAAGCGAGTGAGTTGACTGTTTGAGTTATATGCATAGGCTTAACAGGTTTAATAGGAGACATGTTGTTGATATAACAAAGGAAAGCAGAGTCCTGCAGGTGAATATAAGCTTTAATATGGTGAAGTCACAACTCGAGAGACCATTAAAGAAAGTAGAAACCATGCCCAGAAACAGTGAATAACAGAAACAAGGAAAAAATATATGATGGTGAATAATTAGTGTGCACAAAAAGCACATGCAAAAAAGGGGGGTGTTATTAGAAGAAGATTGTTTAATAAGAAGAAATAATATGATGGTAAATAACTAATGTGCACAAAAATACACGTGAAAAAAGGCTTATTACAACTAGACTTTATTCTTCTCATGCACAGGCAATCCAAAGACTTTATTATTGTATGTGAGTGGTGTCTATCTTAGGTCAAATTTTACAAGTCAAAGATTGAACTAGTGCAGATTTTTTGCAAATTAACTTGAAACCAGAAAAATCGATAGATAAACATGGGTGCCACTAAAGTTAACCAATGTGATGGGTGAGAGCAAAAGCAAGAGAAAAATTACCACCTGAAAAGTCCGAAAAATATAAACCTCAAGTTTAAAGGCTTCATTAGACAGTAGTACTAAACAAAGTTGAAAGCCAAGAGGAATTAAGATGCAAGTTAGAATCATTTATCCATACAGCATATCCAAATTGTGCGTAGTTAAAAGATTGATTATGGATAAAACTTGTATGAGGAATAGAACTAATATGTATGTGTATATACAGTTGATTGCTAATAAACAATGTTAATATAATTAAGTTGCCATTTTTTGTCGTTAAATTCTGTATTTAATTATGTTTGTAAATGTTGTGTACAGATAAAGGAAGTGATATATGCAAACATTGTACGATGGTAAATTTGAATTGATATAGAAATTATTTTTAGATTAGCCATTTCAATTCAATCAACTCAGGAATATGCTATTAGCTTGATATCAATATTAACCACTGCTCACGTTTTGCAACTTAGGTTTGCTGCCCAGCAGCATGTGGCACAGCCCGGCAGCATAGGAGTGTGATCCGGCAATAGGGACAATGTTATAATTTTGGGCAGTCTTAATTAAGCCCAGCTGGGTCTAGTTAAATTCAGAATTTGGTAGGAGTCTAGTTCTATACCAAGTAAGCCTAGGAGAAGATAAGTAGAAGTCCTATTATAAATAAAATTCTTTTTTAATGAACGTTTAAAAAGTTGAGTACTGTTATGAGTTGTCTAATAAAGGCTATAAATATACAGCCTAATGCTTATAACAAAATCAGTTTTGATGAATAAAATTATTGAACAAGAATTACAATAGGGATTCAGGAGAATTCTAAGGTTTTCAAGTGTTGGAATTCCTGTGGCAACATTGATCTTTGCATTCTTCCAATCAATCTTCACCCACAACTCCTTCAACTAATAAGTCATCATTTGCAAGCCCTCCCTCCTCTCTTCCCCTCCACCGCACCTAGTGAAATCCCCTCCAAACACCATTTGGCCCCGCTTCTTTCTCCCCAAGAGGTCCAAGACCCTAAATTTTACAACTCCTAATCCCCACCACCAAATTCCCTTCCCTTTTAGATTTACCACCCCCTCACTTCCCCTAGCAGCCAACTCCTAGTAGCAGCAGCCTAACCACCCCTAGAAACCCTAACTTTCCAAAGCCCTAGAATCTCTGGAACTTCAATCTGAAACTAATAGAAAGGTTCAGGTTTGTGTTTCAACAACCCTAAGACTGCAAACCCTAGCCGAACCTAGTATACCGGATGTGAATCAAAATTCTTCCCCCAGCCAAAACTGTGGAGTGGGCCCCAAGGTCACTCCAAAGTGGCTATTGGAGGGGTAATTTGGCCGATCTAGCCCTAACTAAGCTTCTGGTTTTATTTTGTGCCCCATCTTGATTTAATCCTATTATCCATCCCACTTTGATTTGACAATTACCCTTTGGAAGATTCTGGAAAACCCTAATTTTAGAGAAAACATCCTAGAAACCCTAACCCTAAAATCAGATTTTACATCAATACCCCTCCTACAAACCCTGAATAGCCTATAATCTCCTACTGGCAGGTTATGTGAACCTTAACTTGCCTGCTATATGGATGAATCGCATCATGGATAAAACTTTGAGAATAAGATTACGGGACTTCAAGTGTTGGAATTCCTGTGGCAGCTTTGTACTTTGCATTCTTCCAATCAATCTTGTGCATAACCCGGTTGCCTCATTTATCCATGATTATGAGCTCGAACTATTTGTTAACTATGGGACCATATATGAGGATGAGAAATCTCAAGGTGTTACTTATCTACTGGAATGAATGGTGCTTTCAAAAGCCCAAAAAAAAATCCAATCAGAGTTCCATTGTACATGAAATTGCGGCAACCGGATCCAATGTTGGTGCATCTGCCTCAAGGGAACAGACGAGCTACTCTATGACACAATAAGGACCTACCTTTCAGAGGCAGCTGAATTAAGAAACAGAGGGTTTTAAATGAAAACTTCCCTAAAAGAATTTAGACAAACAAAGAGACCGAAAAAATGAAATGCAGCAGATGAATTAAGATGCGTGACCACAACATCTCGAAAGGAAAGATAACCCACTCACATCAGAGTCTAAAACGCTCTAAGCTATAGAACACAAAAAATCCTCAAGCACATCACAGGAATGCTTTCCGGACTATCAATGTGAACTCAAATCCTAGTAAAGAAAGAAAGCCAGAGAGGAAATTTAGATAAACTTAACAAGAAATAACCAGAGACGTCAACACTCAAAACTCGTTTCATTTCCATACTCTCATGAACAAGGAGATCTGAGGAAACGAAAAGAGATTTGGGGGGAAAAAAATAATAACCATAACAAAATCGAAAGAACAAATCCAGAAGGACATGTAAATAACAGAGTTAACTGAAAAAATGAAATGCTGGCTTGAAAGGAAAGATAACCCACCGACATCAGAGCCTAAAAGAACCTAAACTTAGAACGCCAAAAATCCTCAAGCACATCGCAGGAATGCTCCTTGGAAGGATGCTTCTCTGTTTTTTTTGAATGTTGCCGGCAAAAGTCTTCGATCATAGCAGAGGCTTTAGCGCTCAATACATATTTTACCCCCCACCCAAAAAAAATAGAAGAAAACATCGCAGGAATCCTTTCAGGACTATCAATGCGAACCCTAATCTGAGTAAAAATCGCCGGAGAGAAAATTTAGATGAACTGAACAAGAAACAAGCAGAGACATCAACACTCAAAAGTAATTTCATTTCCATACTTTAATGAACAAGGAGATCTAAGGAAAATGAATAGGAGATTGTAAAAACGGGAGAGAAAAAAATCACAAAATCGAAAGAAGAAATCCTGAACGACTTGCAAATAACAGAAAGAATGAGTAAGTTGAGCACAACCGGCAAGACAAACTGACCTCAATTCTGCAATCCGGAGTCCCAATCTGGTTTCTCTCCGGCGCATTCATAACGAGAAAGTGGAAGAGTGAGTTCTGCAGCAGGTTTTCTTCCTTCTTAATCCCGCTCCTACCGCGAAGAAGAAGCGAACTTTTTGATCGAAGGAAGAAGGCGGGAAAAGAATTTCTCTTATGGGTTTAATGAAGTAACGGTCGAAAGATACCATCGACGCCTAGGGTACACTGCCAGTACACTCGCATAAGTTACCGCCTTACACATTTACGACTTACGACTTGCGAGTTGCCACCAAGGAGCGGCCATCTAGCGGCCGCTCCTTTGATGGCGGCCACATGTCACCAAGAAAGGAGATCCGTTGATTTAATCACCAAGAAAGGAGATCCGTTGATTTTATCCTCCGTTGTTTTCCTGTTAAACCGGTTAAACAATTCGGTTCAGATGAATGAACCGAATTGTAAACCAAGCCGGTTACTCACTAAAAAAAATAAAAATTCAAAAACCCTGCAACTTCTTCGTTCCACGATTTCTAAATTTTCAAAAACCTTTCTCTCTCTCTCTCAACGTGTTTCCTTCCTTTCTTGCTCTCTCTTTCTCTATCAACACCGATTCTCATCCATGGCATCCATGGTTTCCTCTCTCTCTTGATGATAAGGTCGATTGAAGAACCTCAGATATTTTTATTACATGGTACATTTTGCTACTGTAAGTCATTTGATTGAAAACCTGAATCGCTCGACCTCATCTTCTTCTATCTCTGAATCGAAGGTCCCACACCGGTCGAAGTGGACGAAGACTTCGGCAAATGATTGCGACCGGCGACAATGCTTGATTATGACGACACGATGGAGAAGACCAAATTTTTGAATCAGTAAGTAGTATTCTCCAGAATATGTGTACGTAGATGCATTTTCTTCTGTATTCTTATTGTTTTATTTGATTGCTTAATGAATCAAAAATTTAGAGAAGGCATCCGAATTCGAATCCGAAACTTTATCGGATATCCGATAATAATCCGATCCGATAAAATATCCGATTATTGATTGATAATTGTCACTTTTTTTCATTTTTTATTATAAATTTCTAATTTTCGATTACCGAATACCGCTATCCGAATCCGATTATCATCTATTTTTAAAGAAAAAATGTTAAATACTTTACTCTATCCGGATAAAAATTTATCCGGATATTATCCGATCTGATAAGCAATTATCCGAATCCGAATCCGGTTGCTTAGCGGACGGATACGGATATTTTCCGGTAAGAAAATTTTCGGATACGGATACCCTTAAACGAATACGAATGCGAATTCGGAGGCGGATTTCGGCTATCCATTTACAGGTCTAATAATAAGAGTAAATCATGCATGCAAACCTATTGACACTACTATCAATAAACCATGTGACCATGGAAAGTTATTTTGAAATTCGCGAAAATATCATGAATCGCGCATTTCCCGCCCCGGAAAACGAAAAGGGGAGAACGATATCTGTCGGATATCGCCGATTTTTCGGTGATATCTTGCCGAACTAGCGAAATCTGGCGAAATCCGAGCGATATCTCGCCGGAAAATCAACACTGATCGCCTCTTTCAGTCTTTCTCTTCTTTCTCTCCGTCAATCCGAGGGAACTCCAGGTCTTCATCGGTGCTGCCTTTGGTGTTGGTGGTGGTAGTATGTCTTTTACCGGCGCAAAAAGGCACCACCGGCAGATAACAAATAGCGATAGCCGTGGGAGAAGCAGGGGAGAAGAATGGAGGCGACGAAACCTAGGGTGCCTACCCGAGCCTCGCTTTATCATCTAGATGTAGATGCAGTGACTTCTAGGCTCTAGCGAGTACTGGCGAGAGTTCGTCCGACCGACCGTCCATGGTGAAGATGAAGATGAGAAGATGAAGATGAGATCGGATGAGATTATGTACACGCAAGCAGGGAGAAATATGAAAGTATAAACATTTGGTAAATCATACCTCTTTACCTTTTTGGCATTTGAGCCTCATGTCACATGGCTCTTAAACGACCATAAAATTGTTTTAAAAAGCACAAAAAACAAAAACCCATAAAGCAAACATAAATCCAATTTGACTAATCGACTTTTCACATAATATTATTTTATGTAAAAAAACCAAAACGCATGTGGGTTTGAATTTTTAATAACAATTTGGGGCGAAATATCGCCGAAATCTCGGCGATATTTGGGAGGCTTGCCAGGCTGAGTTTTCAGTTGCTTCAGTGGGTAGCGAAATACGAGCGATTTGAACGAACTATCGTTCCTTGCATGTGACTACATGAGTACCTCTTAGAAATTCTGTAGCTCCATCCAGCACAAGATTTAACAGCTGGTCATATCCTTTCAAATTCTTGTCACTGTAAGACCAAGATCATATAGAACAACAATGATTAACCATAGCAATTTTGGAATATTTGCCTAAGAATGATGAAAAGGATCTAAGAATGCCTAATAAGGACCCTCATATTAGTTTAAAGATTAAAGAGAACCTAAATATAAATGCAATGAGGGAATCCTCATCTTTCAATATGATGATTCAGCAATAAAGGTTCTCTCCATATCCTACATCTTCTGCAACACAGTATCCAAGTTTTGCAATATTGATATCAAATCTGCTTTCTTGTTTTCTTCTTGTGAGCAAACACATAACTCGAACTGGCAATTCATTGCCTGGTATCTTAGTTGTCATTGTGTTTAAGTGACCCAAGGTGTTACACGAGTGCTTGAACACAAGGCAACCAAGGTGCCCACATAGGCTACAAGGTGATTAGATGTCTTGACAGCCCTGCTAGCACCCAATCAAGGGTGGATGATCTAGTTTTTGCAACATTGACATCAAACAGGAGATGTGTTGTGTGGAAAAAAGACAATTGCCATGATAAATCTTTCTCACAATTTGTTAGGTCAAAATTTCAGCATTAACAATTTTTGTAAATTTAGACAAAGATAAGATAAAATAGGAGGCATGGTATTTTTACCCAAATGTAATGACAAGAGCAGGGTTCTCCAAGAAAATGAACAAATAAATAATAGGAGAACAATAATATAAGAATCCGGATGGAGTCAAACCATCATACCCTGGTTTATCTCCAGGTGCTCTTCCATTTTGAGCTAAGGACTCCGTATCAACAATGAGGAAAAAGAACTCTACAAAATACTTTTATCAATATCTTTACACTGTAGAGACATGTCTAACAAACATTCCATCAAACATATCATAGGCATCCAAACTAGTATCCGAACAATTTTACAATACGTTTCCTAACTTGAAGATTTAAGAAAATGCATCTACGTACACAGATTCTGGAGAATACTACTTACCGATTCAGGAATTTGGTCTTCTCCATCGTGTCGTCATAATCAAGCATTGTCGCCGGTCACAATCATTTGCCAAAGTCTTCGTCCACTTCGACCGGTGTGGGATCTTCGATTCAGAGATAGAAGAAGATGAGGTCGAGCGATTCAGGTTTTCAATCAAATGACTCACAGTAGCAAAATGTACCATGTAATAAAAATCTTTGAGGTTCTTCAACAGACCTTATCATCAAGAGAGAGAGGAAACCATGGATGCAATGGATGAGAATCGGTGTTGATAGAGAAAAAGAGAGCAAGAAAGGAAGGAAACACGTTGAGAGAGAGAGAAAGGTTTTTGAAAATTTAGAAATCGTGGAACGAAGAAGTTGCAGGGTTTTTGAATTTTTTTTTTTAGTGAGTAACCGGCTTGGTTTACAATTCGGTTCATTCATCGGAATTGTATTTTTCTCATGAAAACGGAAAACCCATGTGATCAAAAGATGAGTGAAAATACTATTGGCCTTCTACAATAATAATGGGGACATTTTTCATGCTTCTCTTTGTAAATTGCCCGGGATAAAATAATTAAAATTTGGCATAAATGTAGGTGAACGGCTATGTAAATAAATTATGTCATTAAATTTATTGAATTAAATCAAAATTATTTATGATGGACAATTAGATTTAATTCTATCAAATTTAATGGTAAGATTTTTAGGATTGTTCAGCCAAGCAATTTAGACGCGGTTCAACCACCACCTTCCCTTTAAATTTTTATAACAAAATTTAGTTCTTTTTATATATTAATTTTCATTCTCATAATTTTTTTTGTCAAAAACTTATGGGTAAATATCACTTACCTCCCCTCTTAGCTGGACAAATAACACTTACACCCCCTCTTAGTTGGATAATATCACTTACCTCCACTGTTACCTAGCAAATATATCAAACACCCCCCTCTATTAACTTTCTCTGTTAAATTTAACTTTTACCGTTAAATATTTTTCCAAACCCCAAATTACCCTCAATTAAAATAATTATTAAAAACCAAAACACGAAAGTTAAAACTTAAATTATCTTTAATTATTAAAAGCCCAACATGCCCTTTTTGTTTTTTAAAAAAAATTATCAAACAATTAAAAAAACACGTACTACTATCAAGTAAAATAAAAAATGCAATTAAAAAAAAGGGTATGTTGATAAAATTAAACACGTACTACTATTTTGGGTTTTTTTTAATTGTTTGATAATTTTTTTTTTTTAAAACAAAAAGAGATGTTGGGCTTTTAATAATTAAAGATAATTTGAATTTTATAAACCGGGGTTGGCAAACCAAAAAAAAAGAAAAGATAATTTGAGTTTTAACTATGGTGTTTTGGTTTTTAACAATTATTTTAATTGAGGGTGATTTATTATTTTAACTGCTATAGACTTTAAAATAAAAAATATTTTTAGTCAAGGGTAGTTTGGGATTTTAGAAAATTATTTAACGATAAAAGTTAAATTTAACCGAAAAAGTTAACAGAGGGGAGGTATTTGATATTAAGAGGGAAGGTAAGTGATATTATCCAACTAAGAGTGCTATTTGTCCAGCTAAGAGCGGAGGTAAGTGATATTTACCCAAAACTTATTAATTGAAAGCCTCCCAAAGTCTAGTAGATAGAAGAGTGTCATCTACAAGAAAGGATAGGGGCATTGAATTTCAAATCCTAGTCACACCTTATTTAGTACTTTCACAACCTAAGAATTCCGCCTGTGTGTTCTCAACACACTAGATGGCTAAAGACAATAGAATCTCACCATTTTATTTATTTATTTAAAAATAAAATCTTTTTTATTAAAAATAATATTTTATGTGGTAATTTTTCTCCAGAAATAAGTGTGGAATGAAAAGTACATTTCGTAAGTTAATAACTACAATTAGCTTTTGTGATACTTAACTTCGAGGGGTGGCTCAGTTGATAAAAAACCACCACCTCTAAGTAGAAGGTCAGAGTTCAAATTCCCTTGGGCTAGCCCCAAGGGCAGAGCCCCGCCTTGTATTATGTAATACCCCCATGCCTAATATATAAAAGCACTATTCCACCCCCGGAGAAAGAAAAAAAGGAAAAAAAGAACTTATAATTAGTTTTTGTGATGCTTTACATATAGGATGCAAGTAGGAAGGGATATAGGAATTTCCTATAATGGGCCTGCAATGAATGCTTAACTACAGGGGAGAATTTAAATTCAAGAAATATAAAAGTAGAAGCCATATGTGGGGATTGTGGTCAGATAGAGGAGTCAACCTCCCATGTGTTGTTGTTACACTACCTAATTGCAAGGAGACTATGGTTTGGGGTGTCCTTTATCATAGAGAATATTTGATGATGAGTCTCTTCTCTAAAAGAATGGATAAATATGTGGAAGGAATTTAGCCGAGATAGAAATAATGAGGCCGAAAATTCAAAAAGTCAAGTTCTTTTATTGTTTGGTGGCTTTGGGAGAAAAGGAAAAGATCGATACAGGGAAAAGAGATGGAAGCTTGAAGAAGTTATTGACACAGAAACCAAGGGATAGTATCAAGAGATATATCCATTGGGAACAAGTAGTGGTATTTTCAATTCAAAGAAAAGAAGAAAAAAAACAATGGTATTTTAGTTCAATAATGAAGAGATGTAAACTTGGGAGGAAGTCCTCTTAAAAGATGTAACTATTGAAGAAATCCAGAGATATTTTGGTATGGTAAAAGAGTATATCAAAACTTGAGTTTGTACCTTTATAGAGTAGTATGATAGTACAATTAGCTAAAAGGTGATTAATGGTGTTAAGATCTATTTTAACTAATTTACTAATTAAAAAAAATAAAAAAAGAGAGAGAAAGAAAGATACTACTTTGAGATTTGACACAAATTAAAAATCCAATCATATGAGTTGGAATTTTTTTCCGCCAAGTGGGTACAAAATCCAAATTCTTTGTTCCCTATAACATGTACATGTGCCTAGATATAACCAATACACTCGTGCCCTCTCATAGGGGTGGAGTGATCATTTTGTGCAGATTGTTTCAAAAACCAGTTCAACCAAGTGATATGTTTCCCCCTCAAAATTAAATACAAGGTTAAAATTTCATTGCCTTGATAAAATGCATTTCAAGTATTTTGAAGAGACATGAATAATGCATTTATCACTAATAATACACACAATATAGCACTATACCTTGTGTGATATTTGGTTATAGCAATGCATTGTCACTTTCCATCAAAAGAAAAACTGTGTTATAAAGTATTTGCAGTACATCATATCTTTGTTTTCATCTTTCAACATATATACAATACTTGCATTGAGGAAAATATATGGAAAAGGAGTTACAACAACGGAAACTCAAATACCAAGACTAAGGTATTGGAGAAAATCATGGTATTTGAGAAAATTCAATCTATTATAGAATTGGGCCTATCTTTATCTTGGATTCCGCTGAAAAAGTAGTTAATGAAAGGGAAATATCTGAAAACCTTCTTAAGCAAGAAGAAAATTTACCTCTCTTCATCCGGCGCCACCTGCATAGTGACCATGGGATTCCAAGCTTTGAGGAGGCCTTCCATCATAGCTTGCTTATGGAAGGGCATGCCCTCTAAAATAAACCCCACAAGGTTGTCTCCCATTTTCGCTTTTGCAGATTCTCATTTGCCTTCTCAAGGAATATATCATATTCAACTGACGGACCAAAGCAGTTGGTGTTAACAAGTTCAAGGTTCCATTGTTTCTAGACGAGGAAGCACCACTATTGGGATAGGGAAAAGGAAGAAGGGAAGGGGGTTGGATGATTGGGTAGGATGGTTCATGATGTGGGGAGGATGGGATAGTTGCCTGAACGAGGCTTACCGTAAGGAAGTTAGGCACATGGCAAATTCAAAACATACACAAGACGAAGGAACACGACATAGAAATGATTGGATTTTAGAAAATCTAGTCATCTAATTACAAGCTCATTATAGTTACTTGAAAAAAATGATAAGCATGATCTTTTACTTTTCCAAAATCCATAACAGAATATAGTCTTTTTATGGATTATGAGAATTTCTATATTCTTTCAAATAAAATAAATTTTGGATCCAAAACACACACAAAAATGAAAATTTGTCAAAAGAAAGAGAATGAAAATTGATACCAAAGAGACTTTTAATTACTTATTGTTTTTAGATTAAAAAAAAATCACATATTTATGGAATTAACAAATTACATATAGATCCCTTAGATTTGCAAACAATCACTTTTACCATCCCTGAAAACTAATTATTTACAAATGCACCCTATCATTAAAGATTAAGGATAAAAGATGATATGATCACGAAACAAAGAAATAAAATATCAATAGCGTCATACTAATGCACAATCAGAGTCTGCACATGGAGTCAAAGTTGTTAGACATCAAGAATTAGAGTGTTAGAAGAGGTCAAATATGCAAGGGTAGAGCCCCCCACCCTCCCCCTCCCCCTCCCCCCCCCCCCCCAAAGTTTTTGAAACATTTTCTTTTCCTCCATAATTTTTTAAAATTTCTTTAAAGAAACTCTTTTGGCATTATTTTCTTGTGTGAAATACCAGCACTTGCCCCCCACCCCCAATCTAAGAAAATTTTAAATGGTGAAGATAATGGGTAGAAATGTCATTTTTGTATAAAATTAATATAGATTTTAAATTAGTACCTAATATTTTTTTTTTCTCAAAAATTGATTGTAAAAATTTTGTATTCGTCAATGGGCTGGATATTGCTAGGTTGGTGCCTCTAACATGGTGATATCATTGGTAACCAACATTGGATGGACGCCACGTGGATTTCATTAAATCTAAATCACACAAAACAACATTTGGAGATTATACAAACTTAAGTGAAATAACAATTTCCCCTTGAACTGAATCAAACTATTTTTTTGTGCGGCTTTAATTTAATGGAGTTTACATGACGTCTATCCAATGTTGGGCACCACAGACATCAGCATGACAAAAGCACCAACTTAGGTTGAACCTGTTCGGCCCCAATCCGGATCTTCTCCCCGTCGGAGGAGCACTTTGTGCTCCCCCATGGATTTCTGACCACAAACATCAGTGGGTCCCACTGGTGAAAATTTTTTTATTTTTTTTTTTTTCAAAAAGTGTTTTTCACCGTGGGCCCCACTGATGTTTGTGGTCAAAAAGCGTGGGGGGAGCACTTTGTGCCCCTGCAAAAAGAATGATAAACCTAAACCACCAAGAGGGCATTGGTCTGCACAAGAACAATACTATTGTTTACTCCGTGGATCCTAATGAACGGTGTTGATAACAATCCCTATATGAAAAGGATTGCAGATCCAAAAGGGAAGTAACCCCGTACAACATGGACACGTACTTAGGTTCTAAGAGGGAGTCTATCTATCAAGATAGACCGAGCGATCAAGAAGAAAGTAGATCACCTTCATCTAACGATCACCATTTACCCAGGTTAGACTATATAAACCCTTGGATCCCTAAAGGCCAACTGGCCAAGGTAATTCACTCTCGTCAAGCTCTACGCTATTTTATTCAAGATCTACAACTAAGAGTCTTTTTATGTTGTGTGGATATCAGCTTGATTGTCGAAGGCGACCTCCTGACCAACCAACCCATCCTCTTGTTTTGCATGACTTCACAAGTTTTAACTTTCAGGAGTGCATTTTTACTTGAATTCTTCAAGGGCAATAGATATAATTGATTGCAAATTCAAAGGGTCTAGTTTTTTGAGCAAACTTATGGAGAGAATGGAGTTTTCTTTAGGATTTTTCATTTGTTTTAAGTCTTGTATAATATGTTTTTTATTTAGAAAGACATTAATAGCTATTCTAGTAGTGAAACCAACACCTCTTAGTAAAGAGGACGTAGGTTCAACTCTTGCTAAGGCATATTAATAATCCATCCCTGGCTTAATAAGCCCCTTTATACCACCAAAAAAAAAAAGACATTAATACTATAGAGGGCTTTGAATGAATGATTTTTTAACAATTTATTTTAATATTTAAAATATATATATAACTTTTGAGGGGATAGTATCAAGAAATATATCGGGCTTCCCGCACCGCGCGCCCGGCGGGGACGACGGGCGCCACCCGGGGACCCACAAGGGGGCCGCCAACCGGGGGGCCAGGGCCCGGCCCTGGCACTCATAGGCCACCACCAAACACCCGAACACATGGGAGGACCGGGGCCCAGGGGGGTCTTTGGGGGGGGCGCCCGCCCCCGGCGGCCGTCGGGTCGGCGGGGGGCGGCGTTCCGTCACAATATGTATTGGGAACAAGTAGTGATATTTTCAATTCAAAGAAGAAGAAAAAACAATGGTATTTTAGTTCAATAATGAAGAGATGTGAAGTTGGGAGGAAGTCCTCTTAAAAGATGTAACTATTGAAGAAATCCAGAGATATTTTAATCTAGTAAAAGAGTATTTCAAAACTTAGAGTTTGTACCTTTATAGAGTAGCTAAAAGGTGATTAATGGTGTTAAGATCTATTTTTAACTAATTTACTAATTAAAAAAAAAAGGAGAAAGAGAGATATTGCTTTGATATTAGACACAAATAAAAAATTCAATGATGTGAGTTGGAAAATTTTTTCCACCAAGTGAGTACAAAATCCAAATTATTTGTTTCCTATGACATGTTCGTGTGCCGAACTATAACCAAAACACGAAATGACCAGTACACTCGTGTCCTCACTAGGGGTGGAGTGGTCATTTTGTGCAGATTGTGTCTCAAAAGTCTGCCCAACCAACTGATATCATTCATTAGAAGTCACAACCCCATAAAAGCCTTCAAATGAAATATGATAATTGAAGGGAATTAATGAAACGAAAGATGGTGAAAGATAATTTAGGGACCAGATTTCAGTTTTAAAGTATCAACTTCTAATTCCTGGGTAATAGGCCAAACTGAGACATCCAAATATCAAGAGAATCCACTATTCTAACTTCTCTGTTCCAAGCAAACAATTTCAGAATCCAGGTGATGGGGGCGATTACTCTTACTCGTTCTAGAACCCCTATTGATGCGTCCAAAAATGGTTCAACCCTCATATTTCTGCGAATAGACGTCAGATGTGGCCTGACCGCACGGTCAGGTGTCCATTGGCTAAGTCAGTAATGGATCACCACAGGCTAGTTGCAAAGCTTTAGTTGAAAATGATAATGGAGGGAAAACGATTCAATTACCTCAGTTGTGTGTGAACCTTTAGTTTATACAGTGATTTACCTCTTGTTCTTGATCATGGGATTCGTTTATGATCTTTCTTTCATAGCCGTTCGATCCTAGGGTTTTTACTCTTCTTTCAGAGTTAGTGGTAGTTACCTTTCGAGACCCAATCATGTACCCAAATTTCACGGGATACGTCTCTTTGAACCGTTAAGGTTCCTTCGCTCTTATGTTACTCATTAGTTCAAACTTTGGACCGGTCTCGACCGGTTTCTTGATCTAACCGTCGTTGAAACCGTCCCCTACCAGAATCAATAATGCAACCGCAGTTGAATCTGGTTTGGTGTTCTTTTATCCTCATCACATATAAACAACTTCAAGAGAGAATTCCACACAATCAACACTGTTCCCTGCACATCTAAAGATCAAGCATACAAAACAAGAACAAAAACTCAGAATTAATTCTAACTTTGGACACTGGAACCAGTCACAGCTTCTGTAGGCCCAGCAGAAAGTAATGATAAATTACATTGGCATCCATGTGATCAAAAGCTGCATCATCCTCTCTAATGTGCATTTCTCCAAGTTGGAATGTCAAAATTATGACTTACTTCGTATTGCAGCTTGAGTAGAGGATTCAATCCATGAAGCTTGCACTGGAACCTTCAATAGAAATACAAAGTGAGAAATATGAAATTGACGTGTGTAAAATGAGTACTAGTTCAAACTCAAATTGTATATTTGAAACTGGCATAATCAAGGATTGGAACCTACATGATCGTAACAACCAAAAAGTAGTCATCCGGATTAAGCAATTCTACAAGTAAGATAAAATGCTCATAAAGCCAAACCAAATTATCAGATTTTTACAAACTAAAGATTAAAGACCAACCGCCCAGGCTCAGCTAGTGGCAATGCCTACCATTTAAAAGCAGTCACCACATATGCTCACAGCTTCCCCATTATATATTTTTTTGGAAAAAGTAAAACTAGTGGATCCATATTCGATTAAGACAATTTGCAACTCAATGATCTAGATATCAAATTTAGAACATCTTATCTGGGCTTCTGCAACAAATCCATTCAATTAAATCTGTCTGTTACCCTTATGAACAAAGAACAATATACAAGGTTTCAGAATTGCAAAATTTGATTCTGAGTATGATATAACTCACCAAATAGAATAGGGAATTCTCAGAGAATGGCAAGGAAGGAGAAGGAAGAACAGATGGTTAAGAAGAGCTATAAAACAGGGGAATTAGAGAATTATCTTCATTCATTTCTTTACTAAGAACCTTAATTACATATATACTAGGCTATATCAAGCTTGTTACAATCCATCCAATGTGATGCTCCCAGAATTACATTCCTCCACTAAGTCCACCCGCATAGAATCCTCCAAAGGCATGCCTCCCAGTGCACCAACACCTGCTGCACTGTGCTCCCAGACTGCACAATTTGGCACACTTGTATTACAGAAGTGGAGTGGAGCCCTAGAGGTGGGAAATGTGGGGAAGTAGCTGTTGGTGGCACGGCTGCAATACATGACTTCAGGACTGACCCCTCCAGCAAGGCCAACAGATAGGCTATCTGACCCATGCGCTGTGTAATTTGAAAGAGCCAATTTATCTTTTGCCAAGCTTGGATTAAACCCAAATTCATTCTTGCACCCTTCACATCTGCAGTTGATTGAACACCCAACGCCTCCCTAATAGAGAAGCCAACATATTTGAGTCGATGACCAAGTACTAAATAAAAAGCAAAGATGAACGAGCTGTGTGCAGTACCTGATAGCATTCACAGTATTTCTTTTGGCAACCGGATTTCTTGCAATTGCATCCCCTTTTATGCCAGGCAGAAGATGAAGTTTTGTTGGATTTATCCTGCAAAACACCTCAATTGTAAGGTCAATTCAGATTTGCCAAGTTGAAAACATTTTCAGAAATAAAATGAAAAGGTAAGAGATTTATTATCAAACCCCAATTCCCAGAACAGACTCAGAGTGTCTACTAACTTTGGGTACAAATGCAAGTGGATTGCGGGACTCAATCTTCTTGCGAGCAGCCATAACAGTATCTTCATGGATAGGCTTGTTAAAGCATTCTTGACAGTAACAAGAATCCATACAATACACACCGGCAGCAAAGCACTCACAATAACTGCATAGAAAAATTTGCATGGTTAGACGAAATAAGAACATCCTAAGAAATTGGGTCGCCAACTCCCAAGTTCAATTTGGGTCATCAATGAAACCATGAAAATAGGTTAATTAGAATTTCATAAAATAACAGAAACAAACCAGAATGTAACAGTAACATTTGAAATTAGAAAAAGGAAACAACTAGATGATCTCATAACCAACAGAAATTTCTCGTATAGTCTGCACTGAGTTTGTTTATATTATATACCACAACTATGTATGCAATCCTACGATATGAAACTTACAGCTTCAAGCATTTCGACTTCTTACAGCTGCAACGCTTGCATCCTTCACTTTCTCTGGAAATTTCATACTTGCGCCTGCATGTTATGAACTATCAAAAACTTCATCCAGAATTGAAACTAGTAGAAAAGAGAAGTTATGAAATAGTAATTCAGCCAAGAAAATTTAGAAATCATTCATACTTCTTCTTTTTTGGGCTACTAAGATTGAACTCTTCATTAGCTCCAAATTTAAATTCTCTAAAAGCACCTTGCCCAGCCAAACTTCCATTGTCAGCTGAAAAAATTTCTAAACCCACATAATTCAGGCTCGAAGAACTAGTCCCTTCATCTTTGTTTTGTTCAACCTGACAAATCCCCTGAATATCTATTTCACTTTCAAATGAATGTTGTCTTTCTTCTGAGACCTCTTGAACAAAATGAAAAGGTGGTATTGGTGATCTATTGAACTCTGCCAGAAGGTCAATGTTATTTCCATGGGAAGGCACTGGATTGCAATCAAGACTACCATAGTCATACTTCAAATAACTCAGCAAATCAGCAGCCAGATTTGGGATTCCATTAGATGGCACAATAACTGCTTCCGATTCAGACTCAGTATCCTCCATTTGATGTTCTTCACAAGAGTCAGCCAGACCCATGGGCTGTGTATTCTGCAAGTTATCAGTACTACCATGTGGAAGGTTTGACTCAAGAGAAGCAAAGGAACCAATCTCGTGATGAACTAACTCCGGCATCCACTCCTTTAAAGACTCAGCTTCACTAAAAGTGTCAAAAATTAACACATCAGAAGCATCAGAAATCGAATTTTCCCAATCACATCCAGCCCTTTCATCTATTTTTTGATCAACCTGACAACTCCCTTCACTTTCATAGTCATACTTCAAATAATTCAGCAGATCAGTAAGCAGATTTGGGGTTCCATTAGATGGCACAATTACTGTTTCTGAATCAGACTCAGTATCCTCCATTTGATGCTCTTCACAAGAGTCAGTGAGACCCATGGGCTGTATTTTCTGCAAGTCATCAGTACTACCATGTGGAAGGTTTGACTCGCTAGCCAGATTTGGGGTTCCACTAAATGGCACAATAACTTCTCTAATAGAAAACCCTGGATCAAAACTTTCCTGTGATGAAGGGCAATCAAGGACTTGAACAGAATCCAGAACCCCTACACAAGTATTGAGTCTATTGGCTTCATCTCCATTACCACAAAAATCAGGCTTTGAAAGATCTGGTAGATGATGCCTGAGAGGTGGGAACAAAAGCAAAAAGTTATAAACCACTACATTAAACTAGAGCAATTAGTTTTTCTAGAGCATGAACATGAAATGAAGTAGGAATCACCTTCTTAAAAATCTCCACTCCTTGACATGTGGAGAAGTAAAAACTGTTGGTACTGAGGCAGAAGCGAGTGAGTTGACTGTTTGAGTTATATGCATAGGCTTAACAGGTTTAATGGGAGACATGTTGTTGATATAACAAAGGAAAGCAGAGTCCTGCAGGTGAATATAAGCTTTAATATGGTGAAGTCACAACTCGAGAGACCATTAAAGAAAGTGGAAACCATAACCAGAAACAGTGAATAACAGAAACAAGGAAAAAATATATGATGGTGAATAATTAGTGTGCACAAAAAGCACATGCAAAAAAGGGGGGGGGGTTGTTCTTAGAAGAAGATTGTTTAATAAGAAGAAATAATATGATGGTAAATAACTAATGTGCACAAAAACACACGTGAAAAAAGGCTTATTACAACTAGACTTGATTCTTCTCATGCACAGGCAATCCAAAGACTTTATTATTGTATGTGATTGGTGTCTATCTTAGGTCAAATTTTACAAGTCAAAGATTGAACTAGTGCAGATTTTTTGCAAATTAACTTGAAACCAGAAAAATCGATAGATAAACATGGGTGCCACTAAAGTTAACCAATGTGATGGGTGAGAGCAAAAGCAAGAGAAAAATTACCACCTGAAAAGTCCAAAAAATATAAACCTCAAGTTTAAAGGCTTCATTAGACAGTAGTACTAAACAAAGTTGAAAGCCAAGAGGAATTAAGATGCAAGTAAGAATCATTTATCCATACAGCATATCCAAATTGTGCGTACTTAAAGATTGATTTTGGATAAAACTTTTATGAGGAATGGAACTGATATGTATGTATATATACAGTTGATTGCTAATAAACAATGTTAATATAATTAAGTTGCAATTTTTTGTCGTTAAATTATGTATTTAATTATGTTTGTAAATGTTGTGTAGATAAAGGAAGTGAAATATGCAAACATTATACGATGGTAAATTTGAATTGATATAGAAATTATTTTTAGATTAGCCATTTCAATTCAATCAACTCAGGAATATGCTATTAGCTTGATATCAATATTAACCACTGCTCACGTTTTGCAACTTAGGTTTGCTGCCCAGCAGCATGCGGCACAGCCCGGCAGCATAGGAGTGTGATCCGGCAATAGGGACAATGTTATAATTTTGGGCAGTCTTAATTAAGCCTTCAGAATTTGGTAGGAGTCTAGTTCTATACCAAGTAAGCCTAGGAGAAGATAAGTAGAAGTCCTATTATAAATAAAATAAAATTTAATGAACGTTTAAAAAGTTGAGTACTGTTTGGAGTTGTCTAATAAAGGTTATAACTAATACAGCCTAATGCTTGTAACAAAATCAGTTTTGATGAATAAAATTATTGAACAAGAATTACAATAGGGATTCAGGAGAATTCTAGGGTTTTCAAGTGTTGGAATTCCTGTGGCAACATTGGTCTTTGCATTCTTCCAATCAATCTTCACCCACAACTCCTTCAACTAATAAGTCATCATTCGCAAGCCCTCCCTCCTCTCTTCCCCTCCACCGCACCTAGTGAAATCCCCTCCAAACACCATTTGGCCCCGCTTCTTTCTCCCCAAGAGGTCCAAGACCCTAAATTTTACAACTCCTAATCCCCACCACCAAATTCCCTTCCCTTTTAGATTTACCACCCCCTCACTTACCCTAGCAGCCGACTCCTAGTAGCAGCAGCCTAACCACCCCTAGAAACCCTAACTTTCCAAAGCCCTAGAATCTCTGGAACTTCAATCTGAAACTAATAGAAAGGTTCAGGTTTGTGTTTCAACAACCCTAAGACTGCAAACCCTAGCCAAACCTAGTATACCGGATGTGAATCAAAATTCTTCCCCCAGCCAAAACTGTGGAGTGGGCCCCAAGGTCACTCCAAAGTGGCTATTGGAGGGGTAATTTGGTCGATCTAGCCCTAACTAAGCTTCTGGTTTTATTTTGTGCCCCATCTTGATTTAATCCTATTATCCATCCCACCTTGATTTGACAATTAACCTTTGGAAGATTCTGGAAAACCCTAAATCTTAGAGAAAACATCCTAGAAACCCTAACCCTAAAATCAGATTTTACATCAATACTCCTACAAATCCTACAAACCCTGAACAGCCTATAATCTCCTACTGGCAGGGTTATGTGAACCTTAACTTGCCTGCTATATGGATAAATTGCATCATTGATAAAACTTTGAGGATAAGATTCTCGGAACTTCAAGTGTTGGAATTCCTGTGGCAGCTTTGTACTTTGCATTCTTCCAATCAATCTTGTGCATAACCCGGTTGCCTCATTTATCCATGATTATGAGCTCGAACTATTTGTTAACTATGGGACCATATATGAGGATGAGAAATCTCAAGGTGTTACTTATCTACTGGAATGAATGGTGCTTTCAAAAGCCAAAAAAAAATCCAATCAGAGTTCCATTGTACATGAAATTGCGGCAACCGGATCCAATGTTGGTGCATCTGCCTCAAAGGAACAGACGAGCTACTCTTATGACACAATAAGGACCTACCTTTCAGAGGCAGCTGAATTAAGAAACAGAGGGTTTTAAATGAAAACTTCCCTAAAAGAATTTAGACAAACAAAGAGACTGAAAAAATGAAATGCAGCAGATGAATTAAAATGCGTGACCACAACATCTCGAAAGGAAAGATAACCCACGCACATCAGAGTCTAAAACGCTCTAAGCTATAGAACACAAAAAATCCTCAAGCACATCACAGGAATGCTTTCCGGACTATCAATGTGAACTCAAATCCTAGTAAAGAAAGAAAGCCAGAGAGGAAAATTAGATAAACTTAACAAGAAATAACCAGAGACGTCAACACTCAAAACTCGTTTCATTTCCATACTCTCATGAACAAGGAGATCTGAGGAAACAAAAAGAGATTTGGGGGGAATAAAAATAATAACCATAACAAAATCGAAAGAACAAATCCAGAAGGACATGTAAATAACAGAGTTAATTGAAAAAATGAAATGCTGGCTTGAAAGGAAAGATAACCCACCGACATCAGAGCCTAAAAGAACCTAAACTTAGAACGCCAAAAATCCTCAAGCACATCGCAGGAATGCTACTTGGAAGGATGCTTCTCTGTTTTTTTTTGAATTTTGCGGGCAAAAAAGTTCTATAGTAGCAGAGGCTTTAGGGCTCAATACATATTTTACCCCGCCCCCCCAAAAAAAAAGAAGAAAACATCGCAGGAATCCTTTCAGGACTATCAATGAAAACCCTAATCTGAGTAAAAATCGCCGGAGAGAAAATTTAAATGAACTGAACAAGAAACAGAGACATCAACAGTCAAAAGTAATTTCATTTCCATACTTTAATGAACAAGGAGATCTAAGGAAAAGAAAAGAGATTGTAAAAAGGGTAGAAAAAAAACATCACAAAATCGAAAGAAGAAATCCGGAACGACTTGCAAATAACAGAGAGAATGAGTAAGTTGAGCACAACCGGCAAGACAAACTGACCTCAATTCTGCAATCCGGAGTCCCAATCTGGTTTCTCTCCGGCGCATTCATAACGAGAAAGTGAAAGAGTGAATTCTGCAGCAGGGTTTTCTTCCTTCTTGATCCCGCTCCTACCGCGGAGACGAAGCGAACTTTTTGGTCGACTGAAGAAAGAAGGCGGGAAAATAATTTCTCTTATGGGTTTTATGAACTAACGGTCGAAAGATACCATCGACGTTTAGGGTACACTGCCAGTACACTCACCTCACATAAGTTACCGCCTTACACTCTTTTTTTTTTTTTTTGGCAATACCGCCTTCCACATTTACGGCTTGGGACTTGCGACTTGCAAAGTACGATTGTGAAACGAGGAATAAAATATACAGAATAATTGGAAACCCTATTTGGTCGCGTGGAAACTGCAAAACGTAAATTCAAGATGACCGTTTTACCTAGACCTGTAAATGGATAGCCGAAATCCGCCTCCGAATTCACATTTGTATTCTTTTAAGGGTATCCGTATCCGTATCCGAAAATTTTCTTACCGGAAAATATCCGTATCCATCCGCTAAGCAACCGGATTCGAATTTGGATAATTACTTATCGGATCGGATAATATCCGGATAAATTTTTATCCGGATAGAGTAAAGTATTTAACATTTTTTCTTTAAAAATAGATGATAATCGGATTCGGATACCGGTAATCGGATTCGGATACCGGTATTCGGTAATCGGGAATTAGAAATTTATAATAAAAAATGTAAAAATATGACAATTATCAATCAATAATCGGATATTTTATCGGATCGGATTATTATCGGATATCCGATAAAGTTTCGGATTCGGATTCGGATGCCTTCTCTAGATTTTTGCCGGATTCGGATTCGGATAGTGGATTTGCTAATCGGATTCGGATACTAGTGTATCCGAGCCGAATCCAATCCGTTTACAGGCCTTGTTTTACCCCAAAAGTCTTGAGGATTGTATTTTTCTCATGAAAACGGAAAACCCATGTGATCAAAATATGAGCGAAAATACTATTGGCCTTGTACAATAATAATGGGGACATTTTTCTTGCTTCTCTTTGTACATGATCCTGAAATAAAATAATTAAAATTTAGTATAAATGTAGGTGAACCGCTGTGTAAATAAATTATGTCATTAAATTTATTGAATTAAATTAAAACCATTTATGATGGACGATTCAGATTTAATTTTATCAAATTTAATGGTAAGATTTTTAAGAATGTTCAACCAAACCGTTCAGTTACCACCTTCTCTTTCAATTTTATAATAAAAATTAATTTTTTTATATTAATTTTCATTCTTATAATTTTTTTTGTCAAAAACTTATTAATCCTCCCAAACGAACTCTATGGTATACAGAAAAACGTCATTTACAAGAAAGGATGGGGGCAATGAATTCCAAATCCTAGTCAGACCTTGGTTAGTACTTTCACGAGCTACGAAATGCGCCATTGTGTTCTCAACAGTCTTTATACCAAAAAAAGTTCTCAACACTCAACAAATTAGATGGCGAAAAACAATAGAATCTCACCATATTTTATTTATTTATTTAAAAATTCATTGTAAAATCTTTTTGATTAAAAAAAATATTTTATGTGGTATTTAATTATTCTCCAGAAATAAGTGTGGAATGTGTTAGATTTTTGTTTTAAAATAAAATTATAACATAATATAATATAATATACTATTTAGATAAGTTTCAAAACATTAAAACTCTATCTCCCTCGTTTTGTTTTAGGACTCTTATTTAATTCTTACTCTATAGGACTCTTCTGGATGTATAGACTCCAATCAAAGGATTTTGGCGCATATATATTAGGTAATTTAATTTATCATATGTATTTAGTTCTACATTGGATGGAGCTAACAATTATATGGTTTACATATACATATATAGCTCCTAAGTGGGGTGTATGCCGGTAGAGAGCCAAGTGTGGATCACTCGCATGCACCGAGCTGGACCAAGTCGGGCGTGGTTGTGGTTGTGGTCTGTAGACCCTAGTCTAACCAGGCCATGGGGCATTATAATATTATATAAATAATATTAAATGTCTATGATGGGACTTGGACTTGCGGACGTGGGTCGTGAATCCAGAAAACCCGGTTTTGGGTTTTGCTGTAGAGAGGTGACTGATCATACAATCATAACTCTTTGTAGGTGACTTTACGTACAGATATAGCTCTCTGAAGGTGTCCATGTGAGCCTATAAATAGAGGTGAAGTTTTGAACAAAAGTATCACTCTGATTTTGGTGAAAAACAGAAATTTCATATTCTAAAGTTAGAAAAATTCCGTTTTGTTTTCCTCATTCCTGTGTTGTGTACTACCTTCATATCTCCTTTGCAAGTACACTTTGTTGGAGTGCAAGCCTTCAGATCTAAAGAGTTGTTGTATCTTGGAGGTGAGAACGTCAAGGTCAAACCCAGTCTGCACTAAAGGGGGCGTTCAAATACCTTAAGGAAAATACGATACATACGCCTCAACTCACCCTATTGAGCTCATGCTAGTACTATTTATGCTTCTCCTACTTCATTCGGGTAAGTGGTTCTGACATAAGGTATATTATTTGTATACTGTCTCTCTTTGTCTTATATTGGTTTGTCTATACTATGCCTCTAGTCTTCTGGTTCTAAACAGAATGAAAAATACATTTCGTAAGTTAATAACTATAATCAACTTTTGTGATACTTAACTCCAAGGGGTGGCTTAGTTGATAAAAAAACCAACACCTCTAAGTAGGAGGTCAAAGTTCAAATCCTAGCCCCAAGGGCTGAGCCCCGCCTTGTATTATCTAATACCCCCATCCCTAATATATAAAAGCATTGTTCCAACCCCCCCCCCCCAACCCCAGGGGGAAAAAAAAGGAAAAGAAAAAACTTATAATTAGTTTTTGTAATGCTTTATATTTAGGATGCAAGAGGGAAGGGATATAGGAATTTCATATGATGGGCATGCAATGAATGCTTTACTATGGGGGATAATTTAAATTCAAGAGATATAAAAGTTGAAGCCATATGTGGGGAATGTGGTCAGATAGAGGAGTCAACCTCCCATGTGTTGTTACACTACCAGTTTGCAAGGAGACTATGGTTCGGGTGTCCTTTATCATAGAAAATATCTAATGATGAGTCTCTTCTCTAAAAGAATGGATAAATATGTGGAAGGAATTTAGCCGAGATGGATATAATGAGGCCGAAAAATCAAAAAGTCAAGTTCTTTTATTGTTTGGTGGCTTTGGAGAGTAGGAAATGATCGATACAAGGAAAAGAGATGGAAGCTTGAAGAAGTTATTGACAAAGAAACCAAGGGATTTGTAGAATTTTGGGCAAGCCAAAAACAAACAAGCAGTAGGCATCTTTGAGCAATGAGTTAGAGGAGGGTTTCCACCAACCTTGGTAGCCCCCCCCCCCCACCAATGGATTTGTGAAGACAAACACTAATGCCTCTTGGTTGGAAAACTCGCAGAAGGGTGGTGTAGGGGTTATCATTGGGAATCATGAAGGCAATCCTCTATGGCCTTCATCATTCCCAAGGAGGTATAATTTAGCAAAGGAAGGAGAGACGGTGGCTTTTAGAATGGGTTTGTTGGAGGCATTGGCAGGAGGATATGATTCCGTGCTTATAGAGTTAGATTACCAACAACTACTGAAATATATTAATGGAGAGGTGTTGCCACCATCAACCTTGGATCCACTGATTCGGGATATCAACTTTCTTTTTGGTAAATTTAAACAATGTATTCCTACTTAAATTCGTAGGAGTTCCAATATTGTAAGCAGACCTCTTAGCCAAGAAGAATGGTCAATTTCTAGTAAGTGGTTAATGGAATTATGTTCATCTTCCACTCATGCCCGCGATGAATAGAAGACTTGGTTACCCGCCCCCCCACCCACCCAAAACCAACAACAAAAAAGAAAAGAGTAGGGAAGGATATGTTTTTCTAATATATTAGGTAGTGACATTCTTAACCATATATATATTTTTTGGTAAGCAAATTTTCATTCAAAAGCAACAAATGTTGTAACCTAAAAAAGACAGGACCCAAGAAGTGGACAACGGCCAACTAATCCGGCAACTAACAAAAAGGGCCTCCTTGGATAGAGCATGTGCAAGATTGTTCTCATCTCTAGAAATGACACTGAACTTACAACTGTGAAACTCCTTGGACAAATAAAATATATCCAAGATCGAAACAATAGTCATAAAATGGTAGCTATCCAAAGGGCCAATAAAAACATTGTGCAAGCCCAAACAATCCATATATATTGAAATATCCTTATAGCCTTGATTATGGGCCCAAACCAAGGCCACCCTAACGGCTAGAGCTTCACCAGCCAACATCGAGCACATCTGAGAAGGTTCTAATGTTGCACAAATAAAACCACCACTTGACTGGGCTGCAAATCCTAAACCCCCTGCATCTGAGTCCAATGGGCGGGTAGCATCACACCATATCCTCACAAGTGAATTCACTGCATCGAGGAATTCTCGGCTTTGCGAATCCTAACGTTTTCTCATTCTGAAAGCTTCTGCCGCCGCATCGTCTTGAGGTGGAGAGAATCTGTCTCTCCACCTCCTCTTTCACCTAATCTTCTCATCCGCTCCCGGCCTCCTCTCCCTCTCTCCGCCTCTCTGCTTTTTCTGATTTTTTTTCCTTTTTTTCCCCTGTTGCTCCCCTTCCTCTCTCCGACTATCCTTTCTCTAGTTTTTCTGTTCTTTTCGACCCTTGATTCTGCCTTCTCCATCTCCCTCTCTTCGATTCTTGGTCTCATTTTTTTACTGGTTTTTATCCATTACATCCCTTCTCATCTACCATCTCATCTTTCTCAGTTTTTCTTTTTTCTTTTTATTCTTCTCTGGTTTTATCTATCGCCCATATTTCTCATTCTCTGTATTCGTTTTCTATTTTTCTGGGTTTTATCCATCATCCCTGCTCTCTCCATTTCTTAGCAGTTTCTCTTCACTCCTCTGTTTCAAAGCTTCCGGAAAAAAGGCATGACAGCAGACAGGATGGTTGATGCAAGTGTTGGGCGATTTTTCTGGGATTTTGGAGTTTGTTTTGTTACTTTTTGCTCGTTTTCTGCTGATGGTGATATCCTGGGTAGCAGCTTTAAGATGGGAGTTTAGAAACGGGTGTCTTTTGCCTCAACAACTGAGTTAGCGTCTTTGTGGCGTGTTTTGTCTTCGCGTTTGTGGTGTGCTCATTTGTCGCCCTGGTAGCGTGTGGTTTGTAAGTCCTTGTGGCGTAAAGAAATATACCTATTGGGAACAAGTAGTGATATTTTCAATTCAAAGAAGAAGAAAAAACAATGGTATTTTAGTTCAATAATGAAGAGATGTGAAGTTGGGAGGAAGTCCTCTTAAAAGATGTAACTATTGAAGAAATTCAAAGATATTTTGGTCTAGTAAAAGAGTATTTCAAAACTTGAGTTTGTACCTTTATAGAGTAGCTAAAAGGTGATTAATGGTATTAAGATCTATTTTTAACTAATTTACTAATTAAATAAATAAAAAAAAAAGGAGAAAGAGATATTGCTTTGAGATTTGACACAAATAAAAAATTCAATGATGTGAGTTGGAAATTTTTTTCACCAAGTGGGTACAAAATCCAAATTATTTATTCCCTATGACATGTACGTATGCCCAAATATAACCAAAACACGAAATGACCAATACACTCGTGCCCTCTCATAGGGGTGGAGTGGTCATTTTGTGCAGATTGTGTCTCAAAAATCTGCCCAACCAAGTGATATCCCCCCCCCCCCCCCCCCCCCCCCAAAAAAAAAAATTTAAATACAAGGTTAAAATTTCATTGCCTTGATAAGATCCATGTCAAGTATTTTCAAGAGACATGAATAATGCATTTATCACTAGTAACACACACAATATAACACCATACCTTGTGTAATATTTAGTTTTAGAAATGCATTGTCACTTTCCACCAAAAGAAAAACTGTATTCCAAAGTATTTACAATACCCCATATCTTTGTTTTCATCTCTCAACAGATATACAATGCATCTGAGGAAAATATATGGAAAATGAGTTACAACGGAAATTCAAACACCAAGACTAAGGTATTGGAGGAAATCAATATATTATAGAATTAGGGCCTCTCTTCTTCTTGGGTTCCGCTGAAAAATTTAAGAAATATCTGAAAATTTTCTTAAGCAAGAAAGGAGTTAAATGATATTAGTCAGATAAAAGAGAGTTCAAACCATTTGGTCAACTAAGAAGAGTGGTAAGTGACATTTACCCATTTTCTTTTGTATCATTCCAAAACCCTCAATTGCACTCAACTTCATCTTCTTTAATGAATATGAATAATGTCTAAATGTCTCAATGCCTTCCATGGGGTAAATACACGAATCAAATCAGAGATCTAGCAATGAATGGTACCATAATCTAGTTTAGGATGGTGGAGACAATTGAAGTTAGTGCACTAGCTTTTGATCAAAAGGATGTACAATTCATGCACCCTTTTCAATGTCAAACTAATATCCTATCCATTTCTGACATGGAAATTGACCATCCACTTCCTTGTAAATATAGGACATGTGTCCCAACATTACATCGAAAGGTTGATTTCTATTTACAAGTCACATTATTATTATTTTTTTAATTTAATCACAACTCTTTTATTTGACTTATAAATGAATTTCAACCATTTAATATAATGTTACCACATATGTCATACATCTACAAGGAAATGGACCGGATAAATTTCCTCTCAATGGCTCTCTCCAAAAATGTGTATAAATGTGTAAGGATGATATGTATTGGAGCTAATATTCTAATATTTATTTGATTAACAATACCCTTTCTGCTGAAAAGTTCACCAGAATTTTTTTCCTTTTTCCGGTTTTTTTGGGTCATTGGAGATTTAGCTTTAGAAAGATTATTTTTGCAGGGTGCTACATAATCAACTAGCATTACCTCCAAGTAAAGCTTGAAGCTCTAACAACCCTAAAAACTAGAAGTTTTAGGTTGTCCAAGACACCTGTCAAAGGCAACTGTAGTCACCAACAAACTGTTTTAGCCATCACAACAGTTGAAATTTCATAAAAGGCTGGCCACCAGACTAACCATTTTATTCAATAGAGTTGGAGAGAAGTGGAAAATATTCTTATACAATATAGAGATACAAGAGTATGTGAAGTTACATATCATATTTACACTAGATTAACGAAGATAATCATCACAAGGCAGTCAGTGACTTTGAACCTTTGACCCATAGAGTCCTCCAGTTGTTCGGCTTGTGAGGGAAGGTTTCATGGTAACAATGGCAGACTCATTTGCGCCAGCCCTTAGGGCAGCTCTTCCAGCTTCCAAAAACCTAGCTACTGCATCCTCAGCATACCTGTTGGCCTCAACCACTGTCATGCTTTTGCCCATGTCTGGGTAAGAATTGAGAACGTGATCGCCATTCAGTTGGGCTGCAAGCTGAATCAACTCCAACTGAAACTCTGAGAGGCTCTTGTCTTCATGTGGTCCATGTGGCCTGAGCGAAGTCGTAACCTCTGGCAACTTTTCTGCAAAATTATCCAGATTTGGGGTTTTATGCATCGATTGGAACATGTCAGGTGATGCTCAAAGCAATAAAAGAGGAACTTGCTGCCCATTGACCAATGAGCAACGAAAAGAATCAAGTTATTTAAGGAATTAGTAGGACCACCCCAGCCCCAAAAAGAAGGGTCTTGACCATTAGCTCAAATTGAAAAGATATCATGCAAAAATCAGCTGCAGATAACAATGGTTGTTTCAAGAGGGAGCCAGAAATGACATCTTATTTGTTCTTTACTATAAATAAATCAGTTCAACAAATTAAAAAGAAAAAAATTCCACAACACAAGAAGCATATGCAGTGCAAAAGGGCAGAAGAGATGTGATTAGCACAAACCTGGACAATCAGTGCGGGGAGTGTCACGAAGGTAGAAGTAGTTCTCAAAGGTCCCAGCCCATGCGTCTCTCTTTGTCAGAAAATTTGATTTCAGGTTGAAGAGCTTCTTTACAGTTGCAGGAATAGAAGAATGTTCATATTGTGAATATTGAGTTGGCCCAGTAGGCTCATGGATCACTGTATGGGACAACAAATAATCAGTTTATCAACATAAAAGATGAAAAGAATGGACTACTACCCAAAAGATATATAGGGCAAACAGAACAGGAAATTTATCATATGATTCAATCGACAGCTTTTTAACTCAATAAAGCCTAGCATTTAAGTCCCTAACTACTTAGAGAGTTCGGTCAGCTAAGGAAGTGCTTTGCTGCCATTTAACTCTCATCCATGCTTTTTCTCGCCACTCCAATTCAATTCGTTCATGTCTTTTACGCTCCAGCCTATCACTTCTCAGCAGAGCAGTCATTGGTCCCCGTGGCATCCGTTTCAATTTCCTCCCCCCCAAGAATCACAGTTAATGTAATTATATATTTTACAAGTATCAGCTACTCACTGTGTCATAGACTTCCTATCAGTAAATGAGTGGTTGAAATCTGGTGTAGATCCAGAATTTAAGTTAGAGTAAGAACCCCACCCCCCCCCCCCCCAAAAAAAAAAAAAAAAGAAGAAGAAAAAAAAGAGGGGAAAAGAATAAGGAATAAAGAAAGAAATCTAGATTGGAAAGGGCTTTGCTGTTGATGTTGAAGTTCATATATTTTGTCTCCTCATTTAACTTGATCTTCCTATATCGGCAAGTATTTGTTTGGCTGATATCCTTTAGAAAGAACCCGCAACAAAACCTAGTGTCAAAACCCCAATTTGCTACTGCCAAAAAAAGGGAAAAAACCAAAATTTGCTAGAAGTATCACACGTATCCCAACACCACCTCACATTTCTCTGTGTGTGTCTGAGAGAGAGAGAGAGAAAGAGAGTTTTCACCCATGAACCCACAGAAAACACTACTTCATATCCATAATGAAAACCATATCAGGATAGAAAAGTTAGTTTCCACTCCCTAGACAAGTTCAAGACATCATAAAACGCAAATGCAACCGAACAGAGCATTTTTATTGATTGCATCATCAAACAACTTGTTATGTGCATAAGATGCAGTGTACTCATGTGGTAGACTGAATGTAGTTATTTCTTGATCGATGCCATTATGTAGTTGTCTTAAGTATTAAGTCTTACTTGTAGTAGGGTCAGTTACATGAGAGTTATTAGGAGTCATAAGTCCTCTGTTAAGCCAATGCTAGGCTTTGTAAATAAAGCCAACCCCTTTTTCCCCTACAATTTCTACCCCATTGATTATCTTACCTATCCCAGGAGCTATGCATCATCCAGTATCAGAGCCAAACACAATGGTATGGCAAAGGCTTAGTAGGTTTGATGCAAAGATGGCAAAACTCTTGTCAGCAGACTGAGAAGCTATGTTGATGTTCATCCACATTAGATAGCTAGCAAAAGCAGCAGAATTTAGTCTACTTGGACCGGGCATTTCATTTCACCAATACCCAAACTGGACAACCCAGGATTTCTTTGTCAGTAAAGCTAATCCCTTTCCTCACCCCCACCCCCTCTACAATTTCAATTCATACCAAGAGGTACGTCTTACAGCGTAACCTTAATCACAAAGCATTAAAACTACAAAGGGTTAATGAAACAGTTAATAGGAGGCTAATATCAAAACAGTTCAATGCTGAGAGCATATGTGAACAGCCCATTATGGCAGACCAATATAGATCCTTGCTGAAAGCACATCTGACTGCTAAATAAGGCAAACCAAAATTTCCAAGATCCCAAAGCAGCAGATAACTTATTGCATTCCAAACCAATGGTTCTAAAACATTCATGAGACAAAAGCATTGAAAGTAATGCTGCAGTAGTTATTAGAACAAGGATACTGACCAGCACAATAAACTAAATTTTTTCGTCCAGCTTTTTTTAGATGAACAAATATAATTGACTAGAATCCGAATTTTGAATTTGAGAAATCTAGCACAACGAACATATTTCCTTAATTGAGGAAATGGAATCTTTAAATAGAAAACTGAAGGCAGAGTAAGCGTTTAGCAATTCTTTCACAGTTACATGCCAATTAATACAACATGAGTATTGTCTATTAATAGAAAGCAAAAACAAAGTGCACAATTAAGTAATCTCAGAACTAATTATGGCATAAAAACACCCAAAAAAAACCAAAATTTAAGGCCGTCAAAGAAGCAATATCATCGATTGAGAAAGAGATAAAAACCCAGAACTAAAATAAACAAACAAACGTAAGAAAACTGACCTAGCCCTTTTTCTATCCATGGTGAGATTAAAAATGTTGGAACTCGAACACCCAACCTATCGAACTTGAAGTACCATGGCTCAGGCCCAACAATCCCGTCAGGGCTGGGAACACCAACAACTGGAGTTGGCACATGATCATAGAACCCACCATGCTCATCATAGGTGATCAACAGAGCCATTTCGTTCCATTGCGGGCTCTTCCTCAGTGTCTCATACACCTCCTTCACAAACTTTTGCCCAAGCGCAACGTCGTGCGATGGATGATCATCGTTTGCAGGAAACAGGTTCACATCAAAGTACCTTTGCTCAATCACCGAATAATTAGGAAGCCTACCCAACATCGCATCCAACTTGAACCTCAAACTGTAGCTATGAAACTTAATTATGTGCTTCAGCTTCCTCAAGCTATTCAAGAACAGAGTTGCAGGGATGTTCTGGTAATAAATAGCAAAGGAAAGCCCTTCCTCTTCTAACGAATCGAAGATGGTCTTCTGAGGGAAACCATGGATGAGGTCCTTTCGAACATTACTCTGACATCCATGAGAAGTAGCCGAGTGAACGTAAAACCGATTTGGCTGAGTCGAAGTGGGTACAGAAGCAAACCACCGATCGAACACGGCGAACTCATTCGCCAAAGCGGTGTAAATCGGCACAACCTCGGGCTTGAAACCACTCATGACCGTCTTGGGCATGTGATCACCCATGCTTACTGCTTCTTGAACGAAGCCATTCATGGGAGCTGGGTTAGCAGAAACATCATCCGATCCAAAAATCTGCTCTCGAATCGCTTGGAACGAGTGACCAGGATCGGAGTCGACGAAGATAGCATCGTCGGAGACGAATACTTCTTCCGAATTAGGGTCAGAAGCCGAGAATCGGTTCGATTCTTTACCGGTTAGACCATCAATATCCGGCCGAGTTGATTTAAGCCAGCCTAAAATGTGATCAAAGGAACGATTTTCCATAACTATAACCACTACTGTTTTGATCGGACCATCGACTTTCTTCTTCGGTCGGAACGGGTTGAATTTGCGGGATTCAGAAGAAGCTAAGAGAACGAAGAAGAAGAGGGTGAGGAGTAGATGACGGCGGTCGACCATCTTGGCTCAACCGGAAGTAAATACGGCCGCCGGAAAAACCAGAACACCGGAGAAGGAAGAAGGAAGAAGGCGTCTCTGCCTTCAAGAACTAATTGTTGTTAAAAGGGGCGGCGTGGTTGTTCGTCTAAGAACAGCTTTAAGAAGTAGACGACAAAGCGTTGGGTGTGGGCCCCTGTAAGTAGAATATACTTAGAATATAAAATATAAGAAATATTTATTTTTCTTTTTTTGGGGAATATTGATTTCGTAAAAAAAGGAAAACAATTTCAAATAAAATAGAGTTGATGAGAAACACGCCAATCAGCAAACAGATACTGAAGGGAACTCCTTGGTGGGTCCGGAGATTTAGGGGGTTCTGCTCCCTGCTACTTAGTTTGTTCAACAAGTTGTTGTGGCTTTTACGGTTGGGATTGGTTATGATTGGAATCAGCGATGTTGACGGTGAATAGAGCGTTTACAGTGAATCAGTTCTCTTGTAATTGAATTTTAGAAAACGAAGGGAATCTGAAACTGAGACAAAATATATCGTTGATTATTGAGAAGGTTTGGAAGCAATAGAGATGGAGTGCATGGTTCGGCACTTTCAACTTCTAAGGTAAAAGAACACGTGGCTAATTCTTTACCGTTGGAAAATTTGCTCCGTTCATTTGCGCTCGTTTGGGATCTAAAATCCGATGGATTTACTGATGAGAATTAATGATAGAGACAAAAATGGTTAAAACGGGTTCGGATCCTCTATCAATCCGGGCAGCCTGCAGAGGATTGTGGGACTTCTTTCGGATTTTGTAGGCCAGTGTCACTAACGTGGAGCGGTGGAGGTGCATAAATGACCCTCTAACATTAGGCACCATAGGCATTACCATTTCAATAGTACTAGCGTAGCAAGATCCACTTCTTTCGCGCTTCTCCATTATATATTTAACTTGGAGGATCCACTCGTGAACACTGACAAAGTGAACTATAGAAATGTTACCAACGGGGGTTGGTCCAAGTGGTGAGCAGTTTAGTCCGCTTAAGCAATGTCATGGTATCGAAATCTTGTGGATGCAAAAAGTCCCGCTGGGAAACTCACCCACCACAGCCAGGTGTGCGATCCGGGTCGAACACCGGATTAGTTAGGGCAAAGCCTTGAAAACCGGAGTTGGCAACCAAAAAAAAGAAATGTTCTCTTAAATACGTAATAGAGGGGTGTGAACGGAATATAATCTTCTACCCTCGCATGAAGAGTTCCCAATTCGGCCAAACTACAACTGCAAGTTTGGCTTGTTGGCAAAAACCCGTCTATCTTACCTTAAGCTTAGACAAGATCTAGTCCTAAGGGTGCGTCAAGCCCAAGTCAAGGTGTTTTTCAATAAGGGTCGATTGAGTGTTTAATCTGGTATGACCCAAATCGACTCCACTCGCTCTTCCATCTCGCAAAATATTTTTGGCAAAGTGTATGACAACCATATATATGTTTTTCTATCTTGTGGCCAAGACAATTTTAAGGTCTCAAAGATTTTTTTTTTTTTTTTACACAAGATTTTTTCTATATTGAAGATAAAATTATTACATAATATATATTATGGTATAATCAAATCCACAGCCTCTTCACTAACAAGAGTTCGTATTAAAAATCAAGCAACCTTGCAATGGTATAAGGTTTCAAAATTGAATATTTGACCTAACTCATCCCATTATATAAGATCAAGTAAAAATTAACTAGGATAAAGTTTAAATTTTCAAAAGACTAAAGACTGTTTTTTTAATCAATTTTCATTCTCCATTATGCCTATTTAAAAGAAATAAGTACAAGAATTCATTATTGGTCAACAATGAAAAATAGTTTGGAAAATTTTAGCCAAAAAAAAATTATGGAATGAAAAATAAGTTAAAAAAAAAAAGGAAAACATATAATTTTTTATTTAAAAAATATGTATTGACTATTTTACTTTCATATTAACTATAAAATTTTAAGTAAATCTTTGCATAAATGAAGAGAATGAAATTCTCACCATAATCCATAATAAACAAAAAATCTATTATGGCTTTTGAAAGTTTTTCTATTATTTTAAATAAAAACAAAACTGATAATAGAATCCAAATAATTTAAAATAATGAAATTTTCTCATAATTGAAAACGATAATTGATACAAAAAAGAGCTAATCTAAGCCAAATTAGTTGAATACTTGAATTAACCAAAAGCAACTTAAACGAATCGGCATTGCCAATTAAAAAGAATCAGGGCTCGGTTTTGCATCCCAAACAATGCAACCTCATCAACTCTTCTTAGAATTGTTGTCTCATGCCCCAATCCTAAAAATGATCCAAATATTCAATATGGGTAGAAGATAATAGTTGAGGATTATCTCTCTTATGTTTCGTATTAGTCACATAGTTAAGAATATATGCACAAAAAAAAGAGTACTTAGTCATGATAAATCGGATAAGCATCAAAACCACAGTATAGTGCTGCATTCCTAGTCTTTCAAATTTTCAAATATACCAAACAAGAGCACTTCATTATTAATCTACCATCTCTTTATCTTCATATTCTTTGAATTTGTTTTGGGTAAACTTCATATAATCATCGAGATGGACATCATAAGCTTTCGAAACATCAAGACCAAAAGAGAAAGTTCGTAATATTCACGTGCATGAGAGTAATAAAACAATATATGTCTAATGTCTCATATCTTCAATTCCATTTCCACACACCAAACAAGAGAGGGGTCAAAAATGCTCTCCTGGTATAGAGATACATGATTAGGGACCCCAAAGTTGGCCTAAAGACACAGACTTGTGCCTGACCTAGGTACATGCACCAGAGGAAAAATGAGTTTTTTCTCACTTAAAATTCATGTATCTTTATTTTTAAATATTATAATAAAAAATATGACCTCGTTTAGCAAAAATATTAATCAAACCCTAACATGAAAGAGGAATAGAATGATTGTTTTTTTACTCCATTTTATATAATGGCAAACAATTCATTTTACATTAAAGTAAGGTAAAGGGATGGAAGCTCGTGCATGAGACCTTACTTTGATGCTTGGCTCTGTTCTAACCGTACTTTCCTTTCTTGTCTTTAGAATATTACCGCCCAGTCAACTTTCAACCCTCGACATATTACCCAAAAAAAAAAAACTTTCAACCCCCACATGAACATGTAACATCTAGCAATCTATATCAGAAAATCAATATTCCATTTTGACTTGAAGTTTTGGCCTTTTTTTTTTTTTTTTGTAGCTTTTGGGTAGACGTTTTCCACCCATTTGGCATGATCTAATGTGGAATGTTTGTAACCATTTATTTTAAAGTGTGGATCATTTTTCGTGACGAATACTATCTCGAAGGTTTTATAAGCACACGGGAGATCACAAGTGAAAAATAATAAAAAAATTTATAAAATTCTATGGTCCGCTTAAGTCTGTGGTCAAAAGTTGTTGGAGGAGAACTTTTTGCTTGTCAAGAAAGACAATTTATATTTTTTTCTCTCTCTAGAATAACCTCAAAACTTATTATTTTATTTTTTTTTGAATTTTTACATGTTGAGTGAAACTCAGAGTGTTTTACTAATTACTATAGTAACATAAATTACATAGCACTTATTTATTAAATTAAAAGTTATATATAATTAGATTATCATAGATAAAACATCATCTGCAGTGCACATAGATACCAAATAATAGGCTAAAAAAATAATAAAATTACAAGTTTAATTTAAACTTTTTAAATTTAAAATCATATGTTAAATTTCAGCCTATTGTTTGACATCTATATGCACTATTATGCACACCAGATGATTTTTTTATATTTTCACATTAGATTCTAATCATTAAGTAATATGACAAATGACTGTTCTACCCTAAGTAAAGTAAAATAACCTAATTAATATATTTAAACTATTTCATACCTAATCCTCAGGCCTTCACCCATATTTTATCCATAATTTGACAAAAATTCCTCACCTTTCAAACAAAAACAGATTGTCTATATGAAGGAAACAAAGGTCTCGAAAACGAAATTATATTCTTAATCTGTGTGCGTCGGTTGTACACGTCGGAAACTCGCCGATGAGATCAGACTGTCTATATCCAACGGGCCCACCATATTCAATTTCAAAATTCTTGATTTGTTCTAATAAAGTACTAACTTCCATATTTTAATGTCACCTTTGAACCGCATTGAAGTGGTGGGAATCACAAGAAAAGTCGTTAGTGGGTCCCACTCAAATTAACTTACTTTCAAAGCCGTTAGCATAGACGGGTCCAACAACAGACGTTTCTGTTGGACTTGGTAATAAAGGCTGGTGGGCTTAGTGTCCGCATTTTGCTTCAGTCTTCCGCATTTAATAACTAAGACGGTTTAGTGCACCGTCCGATTGGGGTCTGGTCAAAATTTCGATCAAAATTTTGATTTTCAACGGTCGAGATTGAGTCTGACGACCGACGATCTTGTTGAATGTGTCTGCGCATTAAATGTGCAAGATATAAACAAAGTCTTTAGGTCCCCACGCCGTTATTATCAATGACGGAATACGCGCAAGTGTAGGTGTCGCACTATCTATGACCCACCAGTCGTGCAAAAAACTTCACGAGAAGAGAAGAAAGAAACTCTGAAAAGATTAGGTTTGTTTGAAATGGATGTTCAACCAAAAAATGAATCGCTCGATCCGACACAAACAGGTATCTATAGTTAGGAAATTCGATACGTTACCAGATGGAACTAGAGGATCAAAAACCTCTATGTATCACCCGATATGAATGATCGATATAGTTTCAATACTAAGAATCGTAAAGATGATAAAAATTTGAACCGGTTCGGTTGGATGTCACAATAAATCATTTATAACAAGATGCTACAAGTCATGTGGTCCTCGGATTAGACACAAGAAGGGTGAAATGACCATCCATTAATTAGGTATTTGATGCATCGATGTGTAGTTTATTTTGGCCACAAAATTTTATAAGGGTCATAGAATTTGATAAAGAATCTCTTTTTTTTCCTTGAATCAATTAACGTTAATGGTTTTTAAATTGTGATATTTAGATATATATGAGAAAAAGAATATTGCTTGTAGCATGACTTCTGTACTTATGGATAAACTTGCAAAACTCCATTGCGTGGATTTTCATGAATAAAATCTTATCTATATTTCTATGTTTTGATGTAAAGCTACGTGATCAAAGAATAACTAATTATGCCAACGCAGAGCTGTTCTAGTGGTGAAATCAACACCTTTTAGTGAAAAAATTGTAGGTTCGACTCTTGTTGGGGCCTGCTTGGTTACACGAATCTACAGATTTCAAATCTATAGATTCAAAAATCCATGGAGTCATGGTTCATAAAATTAACTATTTGGTTAGCCAGGATCTTTAGAATGAAATCTATAGATTCATCTTGAAAAAACATCTATGGAATTATGGTTCAAATGTTTAGCGCTTTTATATTAAGGGTGAAATCTCTAGATTTCCCCTCATACCCATAAATCTACAGATTCACGGTTTTAGTGTAAAAATATGAATCTCTATATTTGATGAATCCAATAACACAATCAAACGGGTATAAATCTTCCATTTGTGTCATGTAACCAAACAGCCCCTAAATCATTTAAGAAACCTGTCCACATTTATAAAAATAATTCAGAAACATATTTATAATTAATATAATAATATAATAATCTACAAAATCTAAATGCTTCACCACCTCTTGCTTTGCAAAGAACAGATGTTAGTCTTTTTAAGGTAAATTATTATAAGATTTTTTTTTTAGGATATGAGGTTCATCAGCGCCAGCTTGCACGTACCACGATTACCTCCTCAAGGGAGCTTTTATATAATTAATGCCGTCGAATGGGTGCTAACCCGAGACCTCCCCATGAGAGGTTGAGCATTTAACTATTTTACTAACCCATCATTAGTTATATAAGATTTTTTTTGCTTCATCAAGATTATGAATGCGTGTTTTTCATTGATTTGTCTAGCGTATCTCACCATTTTACATGCCTATACATAATACCTTTTTGTTCTCTCCTCCAGCTTTGATGTGCAATTTACGCATACAAAACACCACTTCAATAAGTAAAAGAAATGTATTACTTCAATTAATAATACATTTCTTCAATTAATACTTTATTAATAAATTCTTAATCAAGTCTTTATATAGTAATGATGCCCAATCATATGTTTCTATTGGTAGGTAAGAAGTGATGATTAGTGTTGCTGCTCTAATTTATTTATTATTAGAAGGTATACAAGACATATTTGATTTAGTAGTAGTTTTCCCAAAAAGAAAAAAAAAAGTATTTGATTTAGTGATGACTTATCAAAAGTAAATTTTGTAACCAATTACCAGGGGATGACTAGAATTTTTTTATACAAATTAAAAATGTGGCCCAATACTTAATTTAAAGGCATGCTAATGGAAAATTCTTCTAAGTAATTCATTGACTTTATTGTCTTAGACATGATGGAGGAAATATAAATATATTATAAAAAATAATTTATTTGTGTTAGGTTTTTAGAAGCCAATATTTGATCTTTAGTCTCTCGAAACAAATTATGCAATGCTAACAAAATTTATAACAAAATTTATAGTAAAAAGAATGTTACTTGATTGCATCATGCATACCCAAAAAGGTGCAAAATTATTAAATGTGCAGGTCTAGACCCTTGAGTGCACGAGGAACGATGGATTTCTTTTCCAGTATAATTTTTCAGTTAATATTTCTGTCCCACTGACAGCACAGAGTTCTCGTAATAAGACGAATCCGGATCGTGTGCTCCCCCGACGGGTTACCACCACAAAAAACAAGGGGGGCCCAGGGTGGTGATGGGAGGGGTTTCTTTTTTACATTTTCAGTGGTGGGCCCACCTCTTTTGTGGTGGAAAACCTGTGAGGATGTCATGGGTTCGACCTATACACACAGTGCAGGATATCGCCATTCACCAGTTGCCAAACCGACAAGTCAGCGAAATCTCGTGTTGACATTTTCAGTCTGTGCAAAGTGTTTTATCCACTTTGAGGGTGAAGACACAGTTACTTTCAAGTGGAATTTGACAAGTGCAGGGTGCGATCTCAGGGAAAGGTTTTGTGAGGTTTAATGAGAGGTTTGGAGGAACTTGAGCGAGAATAAGAAGATGAGGTAGCAGCGGTCATGGATTCCGGTGAAGATTCCAACGATTTCTAGTGAAGAATCAACAATTTTCGCCTAGATTTCGCCAATTCGCTAGAAAATCCCCCCACTTTAGTTTCGCTCCCCAAATTTCACCGATATGATTTTCTCCGCCTATACACAAGATGTGCAAAAGTACAACATCGTCCAACAACAAAAAACCCTTGGAAAAATTACTTGATTAGCTACAATTAGACTTATGTTTACAAGACTAATCGCTAATCGGTTGATTTAATGAAACTAACTTATCTTGAGTTTGGCTTTACAAAACTCACCAAAATAGTATCACTTGCTCATCTAAGAATTTATTTTGACTATTTTACCCTTCCATTTCTTTTGCATTTATTGTTGTTGCCATCGGCATTGCCCCCAATCAATTCCAATCTTCCTCCTTCCTCCTATCCTGAAATCCTTTACCAATCTTCCTTTTCTTCTAATTCCCATAATTTATAAGCTCCATTTCATCATCTTCACCTTTCTCGATTGTTCAAGCGTTCTTCATTTAGGCTAGATATGCTAAAGCTCCAAAATCCATCAAGAATTACCCACTAACTCTATTCAATTGGCACTGAAATGAAAGAGAATTAGTTATTAATTAGGATGAATTCATAGATGGTGAAGTAATCAGCTTTGTTTGTGAATGAAGTTGCAATTATTATAAAACCTTAATTCAAAATGAGAACTCATTGTTCGTTGTTCCCTTTCACTTGTTCCTTCTCATAAGCCCTCGAGAAAATCTTACATCCATTTTTTTTTGGTAAATAGCACTTCATTCACATAATTAAACAAAGTACAAACACACCTGCATGAGAACACAAGGTTCAAATCGAACCAAGGAACGGCAAAAGACCAAATTGTCGTACATACAATAGACAGGGCCAGTCAGGGTAAGGGTTGGGTCAAGACAAAGTGGATCACAGCCACAAAACCCTTAGAACAAGAATACCAAAACAACACCAACACCCTCAAAGGGGGACAACTTACACGCCTCAAGGGCGGACATAACACCCACATAGGGGGACAAATTACACGCCTCAAGGGCGGATTCAAAACTCCTACAATTACAGCGATGGTAGCAGCGAAAGTGTGGATAAGGTTCAGACCTCCCATTCAGCGATGCCGTATAGGCGTACCGGTCAAGCTCGACGCAGAAAAACTTGTACCCAGACTTGGAGTTCTATTAAGCTCGACGCAGAAGAACTTGTACCCAAAGCTGGAGTTTGGGTTTGTTCTGCGGTGCACCAGGAAACGCTATAACCAAAGGAGCTGTTATGAAAAAAAAGAAAAATAAAACAAAAACAAAGCACTGCAACCACAGATCTAAGGGGAAACCCTAGATCTGGTTATTAACGGAGAAAGCGAAACGAAGGCGGGAAAGAGGGAGGCGGAGACGGGAAAGAGGAGCAGGAGATGCCGGGAGAGAGAAACAGATAGAAACAGAGAAAACGGGAGAGAGAAACAGAGAGGGCGGGAGAGAGAACAGATAGAAACAGAAAATGGGAGAGAGAAACAGAGAGGGCGGGAGAGAGAATAGTTGAAACAAGAAAGAGGAGCAAGAGATGCCGGTAGAGAGAAAACAGGAGAGAGAACAAAAGGGAAAGAGAGAACTGGAGGAGGTGAGAGAAAAAAACATAAAGAAAAGACGGGAGAGAGCTGGAGGAGAGGAAGAGAGAAGCCAAAAAAAAACGGAGACGGGATGGAGCGGCGGAAGGAGTACAAGGGAGGCGGAGAGACTACTCAGGCGAGACTCTCCGCCTCAAGCTGCTCGATCTGGAGGAGTTGCAGAGCGGAGGATTTCAGGAGAGAGACGGCGGAAGTTATGCGGTTAGAAAATCTTACATCGATGAGCAGAGATTTATTTAAATTCCATTCTAATAATTATGTAGATCTCATAGGACTTAGGAGAGACAAATATTTGATCTTAATTTTATTAGTTAAGTTAGGGCCTGTTTGGTTACATGAGTCTGGAGATTTCAAATCTATGGAATCATAATTTATAAAATTAAATGTTTGATTGTGGAATGAAATCCGTGGATTCATCCTAAAAAACTATTTGATCAACGTGATTTTTGTGAATGTGCAAATGTATAGCTTTTTTGAAATCCCTTTTTTGAAATATCTGGATTTCACCCCTTACCCATAAATCTACAGATTCACATTTTTAGTGTAGAAAGGTGAATCTCTAAATTTCATGAATCTAGAGATTTTTACAACCAAACGGGTATAATTCTCAGATTCATGAATCCAAAGATTTGTAATTTACATAAACTCAATCATAGCAAATTATGTAATTTCCTCAAATCCCATTTAGGGTTATGCTAGTCTATATGCTCTCATTAGTAAATATGCACATAAGGGTTTAGAGGTCCAAAGAATGATCTCTTGTCTAATATTTATCATTGAGCATTGGCAACTCTTTCCTTTTATTTGACAAAAATAAAAGGACCCATTGGTTTGAATGGGCCTCCAAGATCCTCAGCCCACTGGATCATGTTTTCTTTTATAAGGCGGCAAAAGAAAATCTTCTAAAACATTTAGTCTTATTAGATTTGGAATTTAAAAAAAAATATTGGAAACTGAAGTTCATCGGGACTAGTTTGCACGCACCTCAACTGCATTCTCAGAGGGGGAGACACCGTTCGTAAGGTCGAACTCTCAAACTCTTTACTAAGAAGTATAAATCTTACCACTCTACGAACTCATGATACTTTTTGATTCTCAAATAACCACTCAAATTCCTGAAGTCATGAGTACCCCTCTTCCTCTGCAACTCTCGCCGCACCTCCAGTGGAGTCTCACCACCGCCTTAGTCTTAGGATTTATTAAAAAACTGAGTCTCAATAGTGTAGCAGTTTGGTTTGATTTATGGTTTCAGTTAAAGAGTCTCTGTTTATCTGTGGGTGACGATGGCCAACGCTGAATCATTTTCTTAAAATTTTTGTTTTACAGTTGCCCATCTGGTGTAAACTATTTTAAGATGTTGTGTAAGAAAAAAAAAGAGAAGAGTGAAAGAAAAAAGAAAATGTGAGTGCAGTGGAAGAAGCCATCAAACAACTCTTCCCATTCGATAGAAATTTTAGTTTGCTCATAAGATGTGCTGGGTTTACTAATGAAACCCACCAATTCTTTTACCAGAAACAAAGATCCCACCCATGTCTGCCATTTTGCTGGAAGTTATGATCAGAACATGTCCCTTTTTTGGGCAAGTCTTACCTTTTGTATTCCAGCAATGGTTTATCTATTTAGTATATAGATCATCAATAGAACTTCTCAATAGTTGGAATCTAGATTTAAAGTATCGGTATCGAGTATCATATTGGTTAGGTGATTTTAAGAGATGTATCGTCTTTTATCGAGTATTGTATCGCTTTGGCTAATGTATTTTAGTACAATTTAATGGAGACACGTATCGAGATGTATCGTATCGATTGGGTTAATATCATATGGTATCGTGGGATACTTTAAACCTTGGTTGGAATATAGAGACTTAAGTAAACTGCCTAACTTTCTTCATTAGTTTTTCGCAAATAAATCATTAGATGGTTGATGAAACTGTTTTGGCTAGTTTTCTTAACCCAAATTTAGTATTGATTATTTTTGTTGAGCTAAATGGTTGGTGGTTAATTTTGTATACATAAACTCAATGTAGCTAATCATGTAATTTTCCCAAATCCCTTTTAAGGTTATGCTACTCTATATGGTCCCATTAGTTAAGTCAATATGCACAGACTCTAGAGGTTCAAAGAATGATCTCTTTGTCCAATATTTATCATTCAGGGTTGGCAACTCTTTCCTTTTCTTGGAGCCAAAAAGAAAAGAAAAGGGCCCATTGGTTTGAATGGGCCTCCTAACTCTTCCTAGTAGTAGCCCAGCCCACTGGATCAGGTTTTCATTCACAAGGCCCAAAAAGAAAATATTCTAAAACCTCTACTCTTCTTAGGTTTGGATTTTTTATTTATTTAATTTTTTGAGGTTTTTTACAGGTTGAACACAATAATGAGGGTTGAACTCCGGGTACCTCCTCCATGGAGAAGTTTTGGGCTGTTGTGACTTTCAAACCACCATGAGTGAGATGGCTTCTTCAGTTAACATTATCTTCTCTACACAACACCTTCAAAACCAATTAACTAAGGGATCATAACTCAGAATACTTGAGAGCCATATATTTCTCATTTCAGTCAAGGTTGGTGCAGAAATTTTGCTATTTTGCATTAATGGCAAGTATTAAGAAATCGAATCAGATATGAAGGTGACCTGAAACCTAAGAGCAAGGTTTAAAGTATCGAAAAGATCGTAGCATGGCCATGTGATTTTAAGAGACGATCGCCCGAAATCGAATATTGTATCACTCTCGCTAATGTATTTTAGTGTAATTTAATGGAGAGACGTATCAAGATGTATCGTATCGGTTGGGTCAAATATAGATACATATCGGCTAGTATTGTATGGTATCGTGGGATACTTTAAACATTGCCTAAGAGCAATAAACTTAAAACAAACCATCGAAAACCATGTTAGGTTTGAAGAACAGAGAAATACATCTTAGCATTGGGAACGAATTTGAAGGAAAACAGGGGCAAAGCTAGGATTGAACATTGGGGTGGGGGGAATAATAAGTATTAATGCATTTTCACCACACATACTATAGCCCATGTAGAGCGGTTAAAAGCCCAACTTCCCACGGGGAGGTCTTGGGTTCGCATCCATCTGGCGGCACCTATATTAGTAATATTCCCCCCACCTTATATATAAACTCTTCGGATTCAAAAAAAAAAAAAAAAAAAAAGAGCAGAGCCATGTGATAAAGGAGAATATGAACCGGTCTAAACCAGTTCGGGTAGACCAATCAGGTCGGACCAATCCAAACTGGACCAAGTAAGGTCGGCGGAATAGAATAGTACTCCAATAGAATTGAACTGTTCGTATTCGAGCGATACTCAATCACTAGGATTCGCATTGCCGACTTACTAAAGTTTGAGTTCCAGTAAAACTCTTACCTAGAAAAGCTATAAAAAGGTATGACATCACAAGAGAAATGTACGTTGAATAGAACGATCATTATTCGTATTATATTATTATTATTCACTACTTTATTGTCTTCCTTAGTTGGATTCCTAATTAGATCGTCAAAATATTATTATTATTCACTACTTTCTTGTCTTCCTTAGTTGGATTCCTAACTAGATCGTCAAAGGTGAAAACTCAGCCTCCACGGTCGAGCTCATTCTTGCAGGTTCAACCGGTTGAAGGGACGAACAGGATTGTGCAGCAACACCATGTATATGTAATTGTTGTCCATCTTTCTCTGTTTTGGTGAAATAGTTATCCCTTCCTCCCATACATAGTTATCAATTGTGAGGAATTTTTTTTTTTTAAACTTTGGGTACCTCACTGTAATGACCTATATTACATTTCTCTTGTGATGTCATACCTTTTTATAGCTTTTCTAGGTAAGAGTTTTACTGGAACTCAAACTTTAGTCTTGTGATGTCATACCTTTTTATAGCTTTTCTAGGTAAGAGTTTTATTGGAACTCAAACTTTAGTAAGTCGGCAATGCGAACCCTAGTGATTGAGTATCACTCGAATACGAACAGTTCAATTCTATTGGAATACTATTCTTCTTGGAATACGACTTACTATTCCGCCGACCTTACTTGGTCCAATTTGGATTGGTCCGACCTGATTGGTTTACCCGAACTGATTCGGGTTAAACCGAACTAGTTTAGACCAGTTCATATTCTCCTTTATCACATGGCATTGTCCCTAGCTCGTTGATCTTTGGATCTTCACAAATTCAAACTGAACCAATCCCTTGAGGTTTGTATGGATTTTGTGAGACATTCATAATCTTTTGAACCAAATGCTCCATTATTGCAGATTTTCAAATTAACAAATTCCAAATTCTCAAAACCATCCATTCAGAAGTACACCGGGGGTTAACTCGGGGATAGTGTAGGGTCGATAAATATAATATATTTATTCACCGGCATCGGAAATGGGAAATGGAAAGTGATGGTAATACCGTAATAAGAAGTAAAATAGAGGTTGAATTTGGAGAATGAAAATTGGGGAAGAAGGCCTACCTAATTCCCACATTTTGAAATTTCACGATCAACGAGGCCAAGAGGCCCAACACATCAAATCCTGACTTCGTATTGGGGTTTGAAATAATGCGGTGACATGTAGATAAAAAAGTACAACCTCCAAACAAATCTGACGGACCAACTTAAGCATGACCCCACATAATCCACATCTGATGCAACTATATATTATTAAGAGGTAAAGAATTTGAATCTCCTGAGTACATAGGGCACGTTTGGTAACACCATGAAAGAAGGTTTCTAACATTACATTAGGGTACGGAACCGTGCTCTATTACATCTGTCTACTACATGTTTAGGAGAATCCGGATCTTCTCCCCGTCGGGGTAGCACAAAGTGCTCCCCATCAGTGGGCCCAAAAAAAAAAAATTTGGTAACGCATTTTTTTGAAAGAAGTGTTTTTCATCGTGGACACATTACATTTGTGGTAGCGTGGGGGAGCACTTGTGCTCTATTACATCGATGATCCGGACTACATGTTTAGGAGGCAAATCCAAATCTTCTCCACTAGAGCAGACCATCTCCCCATCCTCCTGCACTCACAGTTATAGTTGACATGGGTGCGTGAGAGTGGGGGATGTAGGATGGCCACTATGGGTGGAGATGATCTAAATAAGGGGTGTTAATTTATAGCTCGAATCGTTAAAATCGAATCACACCGGCCCATTATAGGTCGAACTGGCCCGAACCAAACCTTAATGGGTCGTAATTTGACAAAGGGTTGTGGAGCCCGCACCAACCCAAAATCGAACCACAACCCGTTTACAACCCGTTTTGTAATTTTACATTAAATAATATTTGAATCATTATATTACCATTAGATAGTTGGTATAGACAATTAAAAAAATTAAGCATGAATTCAAAGATCAAATAATCATTTTACTACTTAATATTTAAGTTCTTGATTTCTATAGAATGGGTTGGTATTTTTTAATGGAAATTGACCAATAGCAACTTTGCTTTTCATTAATTTTCGCTTTTGTTGTAGGATGCTTAATTGTTTTTTTTGTTTGTTTGTTTTTTTTTTTTTTCTTTTTCTAACACACCATAAACCGTTAGTCAACCTAAATCTAAACCGTTAGTTAGCCCAAATCCAAACCGCACCAAACCGAAACTAGCCCGAAATCGTTATTTTGCTAATTGACCCTGTTTGGACTAGTGTTTTTCATCGTGAAACCGTTAGGCCGAGCCCCAAACCGCACCGTTGACACCCCTAATCTAAATGATTAAAAAAAAAAGGCTTACCTTTGGTCCGCTTTATCAATGTTCAGAGGTGAAATATTTTTTCATCTAAATATGAGGTGTAGGGTCGTGAGGGGAGTATAGTCATTTATTCCTATGGATAGAAGTTCCAAACTCTACATTTGATGCTCGAGTTTTGTAGTTTTCTAAGAATACGAAAAGTGCATCTACTTACTTCCATCCTACATTACAAATACAAAAACATAAAAACACTATTTTTGTACGTTTCAAATATCAAATTTAAAGAATAGCAACATATCATCCATTGCAACCAAAGTGACAAGCACCTCTCACAGTCCTTACCAATAATGGTGTAAGATTTTAAACTTGAAAACATTAATTCGGGTGGGTTATCTTACCTAACCTCTCTAAAGAGAATGTCTAAGGTTAGATGTCAAGTTTCAATGGCGCCCGCACGTAACTCATTTCTCATGCAGATGGAGATATCTCAACTTAAATTAGGAGAAGACCTGAAAAAACATATGTAAAAGAAAGAAAGAAAAAAATTAGGAGAAGAAGAAATTAGCTTATTTATGTTAGGATACTTGGGAATTCAATGTGTTGTTGCCAAATCTAACGAATGAGCAAATTGTGGATTGAGGAACTGCCTCGAATGCCCAAGTTAGATCAAGAATCAACATCGTTTAAGTCACAGGGTTTTGGGGTTCAAGGTTTGGAAAGCTTGAATATAGTATGAAAAAAAAATGTGTATGTAGAAGTGAAGAGAGAAGATCTTGTTCAATATAAACCAATAGGCAATTCCCTTAGGGCCTGTTTGGTTAAGCGAATCCAGAGATTTCAAATCTCTGGATTCACAAATGGGAGATTTTCACCTGTTTGGTTGTGTGAATCCCTAGATTCATGAAATCTAGAGATTCACATTTTTACACTAAAAACGTGAATCTGTAGATTTATGGGTATGAGGTGAAACCCAGAGATTTCACCCATACTATCAAAGCGTTAAAGATTTGAACCATAATTCAATAAATATTTTTTTAGGATAAATCTAGAAATTTCATTTCAAAAATTCAAACTAACCAAACAGTTAATTTTACGAACCATGACTCTAGAGATTTGAAGTCTGTAGATTTGAAATCTCTAAATTTTTGAAATCTACAGACTCAAGTAACCAAACAGGCCCTATCGAATCTAGACGGTTCTTGAGCTTGTGACCACGTAAGATGTGCTATGATGAAGCGGAAATGTGTGACATGGAAAACTTCGTTCACACGTGCTAAGTATCGAGTGGGCTATTCGGACTTGTACGTACCGGGTCAAACCAGCAATCTATCTAGATGACACATGAACCGGGGTCTAAGATGCTTCATTTGCATTCATAATTCAATGAACCGAAACCCTTACATTTCAGTACTTGCTTGTCCAATGCTTCCTATTTAATTCAAGTTTCCATGGCTGTCTGTTATGAAAAGCAAATGGTGCAGGACCATGGATGAGTACATGGGGTACCAATTATTTGTTGTGTTTTTGAAACAAGGAAGATGGAACCCATGTATAACAACTAGTGTATATTAGAGGCCATTTTCATTTTGGTCATTGCCCCCTAAAATGATATTAATTCTATTGCAAACTCTTTTGAAGGAGACTTCGAGCCTTATAGATAGGATAGTTTGAACTAATTTATATGTAGGCATTTTGAAATTGTTAGGTTTTTTTTATTAAAAATCTATATTAAGTTTCAAAATTAGTTTTTGCATTTCTTTTATTTAATTATTTTGTTGTGTGGGACCCATGAGATAAGGGTGGTAATGATGCACCATGAGTAAAGGAGGCACTTCATGACCTTGGTTATGAGGCTCTTCATGACATTGGTCATGGGTCTTAAAGGTCTTGATCATGGTGATGAGATGGACTTACTTGAATGGTCGAATTACTCAAATTCTAACTCTTGACTTTCATTTCTCATTTCAACTTCATGACCATTCATGGCCATCATCATGAGTGGGGGTTAAGGTCTCTGAATGGGTTAAATCCTATTCATTCCAAAGAAGTGAATATGAGAGTTACTTCTCCAAGTAGTGGGGAGGTTAGGTCAATGGGGTTTATTCACATTAGTGAAGGAGGGACAAACCATTGATTCTCCATTAGTGGAGAATTGATTGATTCTCCCCTTGTGAGGAGGTGTGGTTTGGGCCTATATAAACCCAATCCTTCCTTGCATATTGTGTGCAATTGAAACACTCCTCACTCTCACATTATTTGTTTTACAAAGTTAATTTATTTCTTTGAATTTGTTTAAGTGTTGTGCTCTAGCTTTTGGCTCCTTGAAGGGACTAGAAGAACTATCTCATTTTCTAGTTGGAGGTTGTTTTATCTTGGAGGTGGTGGTGCGAAGAACCCTTGGTAGTAGGGTGCATCAATTACCTTAAAGACAACACTCAAGGTGTGACTCAACCTCATCGATCGGTGGTTCGTTCGGTTGTAACTTCAAGCTCTTCGAATTTGCTAAAGATCTTCATCTCTCAATTGTATTGCAATTTTATTTTTGTGTGCTTGAAGAATTTGTAATACAATTACCCCAACAGAAATTAATCTCTTTCATGGCAAAGATTTCCCATGACACCAAAATAGAAAATCACACTAACAACTCGTAACAAGAGTTTTATGGGTTCAAGTCTTCAACAAGACAACAAACATCTATGTACGAGTATGAAGTCAATTATTCGAATATCTTTGGAGTTAGGGGCTGTGGGCAACCCTATTGCATATCTAAGAATGAAAGTGTTAGGCGACAACCCTAACGGGTGGCTCAATTCCCAAAAAATCAACACTTTCACGTAGGAGGTCAAAGTTTAAATTCTCTCAGGACAAAAGATGAAGTCATGTTTTATATTTTGATAGCTATCTCATGATGATGTAGTCAAGGCACACAGAACTTGACCCGAACGAACCTCAATTCCTAGAAAGTCCCAGATGACCAATGAAAAAGGTTAGAAAATCAGCTTGAAATTCACCTCGAAAAATCCTCATTAGGATACGAGCAATTATCCTTTCTTGGCTTTCACTTCCATATTTCAAAGCTGAAAGCAAACCGGTCTCAAAAAAATGTCTTTAAATTTTGCTTTCTCGTGCACCCTCACATGGCTAAGGGACACATGTGATACCTACATTCGCTTTGAGGATAAACAAGAAAACAACATTAGGTTTTATTTAATAAAGGTCGTAAGTTATATCAAGTGGGCCCCAACGAACAAAACATTCCAAGCACGATTTGCCACTTGGCAAATTACATGGCCATAAAATTTGTGCACGCAGTTAGATTTCGATTTACCCCTAAATTTGGAATATAATAGAATTTTTTTAGTGTGATGTCCTTAGGGGACCACAAATTAATGTTGAGTCCCTTTAATGCAATAAATTACGTATGAATTTTAACCAAACTAACACTAAGTTATCCTTTAGTGTATTTAAATTTCAAATATAGATGGACCAAAATGCCTTCAGCTTTTTTAATATATTGTTTTTTTTTTTGATAATATATTGTGTTATATATAATTTTTTAATCATATAATTAATGCATAATGACAAAAAAAAAAAATTAAACCATCTATTAACACGGTTTATTAAATAATCTGGGGGGCACTTTGGTTCTTTCATGTTTGGAATTTGAATATACTTAACGGTGGCTAACGGTGTTAGTTTGCTTGTGATGCATACATAATATATTGTATTAAGGGGACCCAATATTATTTTATTGTCTACTAAAGAGACACACACACGTAAAAACTCAATATAATACAAACTTTAGAATGCTTCCTTGAACCTCTCCTCATATATTTAGGTTATTTAGTTGTGGGAGCTAAGGATCGTTCGAGTTAGATTAAAGCTTGGAAAAGTAGATGTTAAATATAATTTAAATATAAAGCAAAACTTTGCTCATAATCCTACGTGTTGTGTGTGTCTACCAACAAAAACAAAACAAAGTTTGTGTTTTGGGAGGGGGATAGTAATGCGATATGCATGAGAGCGTTAAGTCGTTAACGAGGACCCATGATCGCTTTTTATGAGGATAGATTGGTCATCAACTCACTTATCTACCCAATGTGAGAGCATAAGGTTCATTAAACATTTAAACCATTGATGGCTTTTTATGAAAAAACTATATTGTAGTCAAGGTGCATGTAAATTAGTTTCGATAAATTTAGTTTCAAAATAAAAAAAATAATTAAAAAAATATTTTAAAAGAACGAATTTTCTTAAATAAAAGAGCCAAAATTAAGAAGCACTCAAATAAAAAATAGCATTGAATACAAATTAGACATTTGACTATGGATCTTTTACACATAATTTGACATGTGAATTAAGTAGGGGAGGACTGAAACATGTTCTTAGGTATGGCAGCCCACCCACTAATGATATTTAATATTTAACATTCTATAATTCATTTGGAGAAATCCCTCCAAAAAAAATATCCCAACTCTCCATGATGTAGCATTATTTATTTGTTTCTATTTTGTAACAATTTATCTATTTCTTATTCTTGAAGCATAAAGTTAGGGTGGTAGCTATACCATTTTAAAATCAGATCAATTTATCTATAATCAACGACAAACACGACCACTTGGGGAGTTGTCTCAAACTCATTATCATGCAGTTTGATAGTCCGTATGTCCCAAATTTGAATTCATTTTGTTTTTCTATTATTATATAGGACAGTTGCGTGTTTTTTGACCTAAGCATAAGATCGCTACTAGTGATCTACAGACTATATTAGGCCTCAGATGGGGCTACACTGAGTGAATCAGTATTTGTACTGGTACATTTATAGGACTAATGCTTACATAGATCGAACTTGAAAGTTCGAATATTTCATTAAACCCATAACAAAAAAAAAATCAATAAAAAGTGAAAACTCTAGATTTTCCGGGTTTGGAATTTAATACCGATTCCTCAATTTCAATCGTTGACGAGTTGACTCGAATATGTACGATAAAAAACAGACGAACTCTGAAAAAGCGTTTACCTCACTCATTCAAAAGATGAAAGGAAGGGTATTATCGTTATTATGATTAAAAACATCGGGCGTTTATATACTCTCTTTCATGTCACGTAAGCTTCTCTGTGTTTGTTTTGTTTTTTCCAAATATTCCAATTTCAAATATCTGAAAACGTAGAAGTTGCATTCAAGACTTCCAAGTTCTAAGTGAGAGAGATCGAGTTTTCTTTGCATTTGTTGACTTGTGAACTCCTAATGGCGGAAGAGCGATCAAAATGATAAACAGGAGAAGCTCTTGATCTTCCTTCTTTCCTGTGTTGTTGTTGCTTCGTTGTTCCACAGCTCCCTCTATCGATTTCTCTATCTTTTACAAAGTCTATCACTACTATTGCTAGTGTTTCCATTTCCGATTGTTCTGTTGCTGTTTTTCAGTTTTGTTTGTTCCTTGCATTAATGGCGGTTATCTCAAGCTAAGCTGGAGCTGACAGCTTAGGTTTTTTCCCCCACAAAAAAGAAAAAGAAAAAGAAAAAAAAAACGCTTTTTTATGGCTTGGAAACTGATGCGGAGATCAGGAGGTTTTTTGCCTTTGTAGACAGCTTCGATTCGTAGGCGTTAGGAGAAATGCAGCTTCTTTAGTAGTTTTTTCCTGGTTTTTCAGACGATTACCGCAGGTCTTGAGTTTGATTTGGGATCTACATACAGGTCTTGTTTTCGGTTTGGTGAGAGGTGAGGAATTTCGTTTGCTGTCATGAAATTTCAGTTTTTTGAGTGTGTGGATGAAAAGATAGATTTTTGGTCGGAGGTTTCTCTGTTTTGACTTCTTTTTTGTTACTGGAGCTTAGATTCCGCAATGAACCGAAGTTTTAGGGCTGAGGAATCACGAATGTTGGCTTCCGTACAGCCGAGGCAGCCGGTGAGAAGGCTGGGGACGATGATGAAGGAAAAGGAAGAGGAGCTCGCGTTGTTTCTTGAGATGCGGAGACGCGAGAAGGAGCAGGATAACCTTCTTCTTCAGAACTCGGAAGAGTTCGACGCGCCGCTAGGTGCGATTCTTGTTCTCTTTTTCTTAGGCTTTTATGTTTCGAGGTCTTCGGTTGGCATTTTTGGAAGTTTTGCACTTAAAAGTTGAAGTTGCTCTTTAACTGATGGGAGGAATATCGAATGTTGAGCTTTCAATTTGGTCCATTAGTGAAATGCAGATTATTCTTGTCGTTGGACTTTTGTTGTCTGTGGTTAGAATAGCTACTCCAGATATTCTATTTTGCGAGGGAATTTATTTCTTCTTGCCTTTAAGCAAAGGGAATTTATTTCTTCCTAATTCGTCGTTGAGATTGTTGTTGTGGGATATTGTGACAAACTCTTCAAAGCTAACAAAATGTTGAGCAATTCCCGTAAATTTTATGTTTTCCTGATGTTGTTTTCATTTTCATTTCCCTTGTTTACAAACTCTCTGTTGCTGCAGGATCTAGACCTGACAATTCACAAATATTCAAGATTGTAACGCCTGCACCTGTGCGCAAGACTGGGGCTGATGAGTTCCTCAATTCAGACAATGATAAAAATGACTATGATTGGTAATGTGTAAACATCTTTTCAATTTTTAAGAACATTAACCCTTTTAATAGGGAAATTTAGACCGGGCAGATTATCTTATTGTTAGTGACTATTCTATGGTTGAGTAGTTGGTTACCATGTTGATACAAATAAAAGACAAGCTGCCTGCTGCTTAGATTTTTATTAACTGTGACTTACATGAGCTACTATATTGGAATGTTGTTTGATCTACCTGTTATTTATTAGATTGTCTTGATTTATCAAAAGAAGAATGGTCTCCTAGATGGAGTATTCTCAACTTAGTTCTGCTGCCTGTTGCATTATTGTTTGGGATTGACCACCGCTCTCTCTGGTTATAAGTAAGGGAAGTGAAGGGAAGTTAACTTAATTTCAAGAAAGAAAACTGAAAATTTTGTTGCTAACTTAATGTCTTATCAACTTTGGTGAACAAAATGTATTCATAATTCCCTTGCTTTATTGTATTTCTTGATTCGAATCCAAGGTCTATTTTGGGAAAAGTAGAGTGAAATTTTGTTATAACTCTTAACAAGTTTTTAGTTGTTCCAGTCATTGGAAATGATTAGAAAATTTTCAATTTAATTGTTTTTTTGAATTAATCTCGTTTCCCTTGCATTTGCTTCACTCCAATTAGATGGAGGTTATATAAATCATTTTTGCCATTAATCTTCATCTGTTAAGTTGTGAGTTGTTTAGTCTTCTGCTGCTTCCATTCTTATCCTTTTATCTCTTGTAATCTTCATGTCCAGTTTCTGCAGTCATGGATAGAGGAATGTGTTCCTTGAGGATCAATCCTTCCTATAGTATTCTTAAGAGTGCATTGGATGGGCTCCTTGAAACTGAACTAGTGTCATAAGTGTAGGCATTCTGACTTCTGGGAAGTCTTAAGATCTAGAAATCCTGATAAACAGTCAATACCACACTGCCTCTGTTATGTTCTCTTGAAATAATGGCCAGTTTTCGTGAAAGTTCTAATGATTTGAGTCTTCTTCTTATTGGAATGGAATTCTTTTCTTGTTCTCTTTCATTTGGAAATGCAACACTGGCAGCACAAAGTTGTAGTTCTTGTTGCATCGCTTGACTTTTCTCTATTTGCTTCTAAAGTCTGTTTTTTAAAGGCAAGATATGAACACAAAGTTATTATTTCTTGATTCTTTAGAAAACAATCATGCGATAGGCCTTTTTTCTCCTTAAGTCCATGATCCTTTTCTCCCTTTGTTTCTCTATGATCCCATGACAACTGGTGTCTGTTACTTCAGTGCTCCAAGCCTCTACTCAATATATAAGTCCTTTACATATGGAGTTGAAATTTGTGAATTCAGACCAAATGATGGTGTGTAACTAAAATAACTAACTAAGCCTTTCCTCTACAAATTGGGATCAGCCACGATGGTCATGCTCTGTCCTATCTCATCCATTAGTGTGCAAGTGATCTTTAGACTCTTTCAGAAAATAGAATTTATGTCTCACTGTCATATTTGCTGGCGTACCTTGTTTTTTTTCATCTTTTTGTGCTACTGATGGCTCAAATAACATTTCTGATTTTGTCATCCTCAACATACCTGCAGTTGCAGTTATTTTGTATGGTTGTTGCTTTTTTCTTTTGTAATTTTTTTTAATTATCTGAAACACTTGTATTTCTTGGAGATGGAAAAGGAGATGGCTTTGTTAAGTTTCAATATTTTCCTAGTTATTTGATGTCAATTTCTTATGCTTTTGAATTTTTTTTTATGCTTTTGAAATTTCTTATGTTATGGTTGCAAATGATGAAGTAGCTTTGCTGAGCATAAACTTTAAATGGATGATGTTAGCTTTAATGCTTGTGTCCTTTTTGAGCTTGGTATCTAAAGATCCCTTTGGAATTGGAATTCATTTGGTTTTGTTTGCAGGCTGCTTACACCCCCTGGTACCCCTCTTTTTCCCTCGTTGGAGATGGAATCACATAAACTGTTAACAAGTCAGATTGGAACTCCTAAAACACGTCCTGGTTCCTTGAAATCTAGGGTGAGTATTCTATTTAATTAACCTCTTGGATGCTTGATTTGTGACTTCACTTTAATCCTCAGAAACTGTCATTATAAAAGTTGCAAATGTTGGTATCATGAACTTGAACCTATCTCCCTACTTCCACTTGATGGAAAAACAGGTGGTGATATGGAAAAAGCATGGCTGCAGCTGATAAATTGAACATTTACATGTAGAATTTGCAAGGGAAGACACCATTTCTTTCATGGGCAGTATATTATGTGAGAGCCATAGAAACCTGACTACTGGAAGTCACAAATTGACCTACAACTACTAGGTCTTGTGAAACCCATCCATTCGAAGGTTGAAAGGGGGTGATTGGTGAGGGGGGGGGGATTCTTTGTTTGCATGTATGACAAAGTTGGGTCAGATTCGGTATAATGTCAGAATGATAGCATGAAATAGTTGACAAATCAACTTCAATTTTTGTATTTTCTCGCCTACTTCAGAATTTCTATTCTTACTCGATTTCTTTTTCAGCAAACTAAGATGCGAAGATCATACCAAACAATTTTTTCAAAATAGAGATCACTCGCAAAATTGAAATATAAGTCGATACCAAATCAGGCCTTTATATGTAATTATCTGGAATGACACTCAGAAAAGGGGGGGGGGATGAGATGGTAAACTCCAGAGTGCTGAAATCAGTGGATGAGTACTTAGTGAGGGATATTGGTTTAGTGCTATAAAGAAGGGAAATTTGAGAAAAAAATTACAGATTATTTCTTTTTTGTGATGAATGCATCCCTTTATGCTGTCGTCGTGGAATGACGGAATGCATTATGACTTATTTAATGTGGTTGAATAGTTGAATCTGGAAAACATAAATTTATCCGAACTCCATTATATGCTGAGTTAGAATTTAATTAATAGGTTAATTTTTCTAAAGTTTTCAAATTCATAATTTTGTTCAGATTTTCCAAGGAAATACGTTGTTGAGAGTTGAGACTTTTTCTTCTTGTTATTGCAGAATTCTTTCATAACTTTGAAGTCAGTTTCTTCCTGATTTTGTTGCAGTTAGCAAATTCGCAGATTGAGCCTGCACCAAGGGGCAATTCCTTGTCTAGGCAACCAATTTCATCCCCTGGGTTGAACTCTACTACTTCAGGAATTCGAAGGCCTTCCTCATCTGGAGGGCCAGTTTCAACTGCATCAAGACCTCAAACACCAACTGGACGACCAACATTAACAGCACCAGCAAAACCCTCAAGATCTTCCACACCTACTTCGCGGACTTCTGTGCCTTCCTCGAAGTCCACGGCTCCTGCAAGATCTTCAACACCTACTTCACGGACCACCTTGCCTTCCTCCAAGTCCACGGCTCCTGCAAGATCTTCCACACCTACTTCACGGACCACATTGCCTTCCCCCAAGTCCACAGCTCCTGCAAGGTCTTCAACCCCTACAACAAGATCTGTGGCTAGATCTTCTACACCAACAGCAAGACCCACTGTACCAGCGTCAAAGCCCATATCAAGGTCGGCAACACCAACTCGTAGAACGCCAACTGCAACAAGTGTACCAAAGGTCTCTGCTCCTCCTGGACGATCTTCTTCAGTTACAAAGTCAGCTCCCATGACAGCAACAAAGCCAGTGCCATCACGTGGCAGTTCTCCAACTGTAAAATCTAGACCATGGAAACCCTCAGAGATGCCTGGATTCTCCCTCGATGCTCCCCCAAATCTGAGGACATCACTCCCTGAAAGGCCAGTTTCAGCCTCTAGGGGTAGACCTGGAGCTCCCACTGCTAGGTCATCCTCTGTGGATGCTGGTTCCAATGGAAGACCAAGAAGGCAATCGTGTTCTCCTTCAAGGGGACGAACTCCAAATGGTGGTATCCATACCAGTGGAAGCTCTGTTCCTGCAGTAAGTCGATCACCCTCTAATGGTAGTGATGATGTGAGCCCTGTTGTAATTGGAACGAAGATGGTCGAGAGAGTAATAAACATGCGGAAACTGGCACCTCCAAAACGAGATGACCCACGCTCTACCCAAAATAACTCTGGAGGGAAGTCATCATCTTCCCCAGATAGTTCTGGATTTGGAAGAAATCTCTCAAAAAAATCCTTAGACATGGCTTTGAGGCATATGGTATGTATCTCCTTTCTACTTGCTTGTTTCCATTTTCTTGCATAGGGAAACTTAGGACAATGGGGGTTGGAAGAAAGACTGGTCCACTCATGCATTTCATGTAGTTAGGATTCCCCCCCTAAGTTGCTGTGCACAAAAAGGACAAGAACCCGGGTCAGATTTAGCTTTCTGGAGTATTCTGATATATCTTAGGGGTAACATTTCCATTTCTGTTTTTATTTGTCTGTCCTTGGAGTATTTTATTCGATTTTAAAGTCAAATTATCCTTACAGCCAAATTTCCCATACCACAGATGCACCATGGGTGAACATTGTGGTGCACTTTGAGGGTGGAGTAATTGTGATTTCCTCATTTTAAGTGACAACTACCACCATGAGATACCCTGCATTTTACATGCTTTTAACGGATATAATCAGATGTTTAAAATAGGACATGTGGCTTTGTCTCCTTAAAATACAACTTGACAGTTTTTCTTAGATAGATCCATCAGACTAAGAGCTAAGCAATTGTTTGTCTATTTTATAATCTCATGTTTTCCATGATCAGGATATAAGGCGAAGCATTCCAGGAAACTTACGCCCATTGATGACAAACATCCCAGCTTCTTCTATGTATAGTGTCAGATCAGGGACCACAAGAAGCAGGACAGTTAGTGTATCAGATTCTCCTCTTGCCACAAGCAGCAACGCTAGTTCAGAGCAAAGTGTCAATAACAATCTGCTTTGCTTAGATGGGAGTGAAGTAGATGATGATCTTAGTAGTGAAAGAGTTGGTCGATGTTCTCCTGCAATTCAGCATGGCAGGTGATTCTTTGGCAACAGTTTTGTGCACTGCCTGAAGGTATCCCTCATCGTCATTGTTTTAATTGGAAACTCAACCTCTAGAAAGTCAATTGTCTTCACAAGTTTCTGACTGAAGACTTGCTTTCATGGTTTCTGTAAAGTTTATCTGGTAGGTTAGCTGATTAATTATAGTTTTCAACTTCTCATAGGCTTTTGTAATATTTAGGAAGCTGTTTAGGTATATGACCTATATCTCTCTACATCCATCATTAGGTACTGTTTTCCTTATTCATACAAACTGTTGCTAATGTTGGAACTGGAAATTGAATCAGGTTTCTTTTTCATTTCTACATGTTGCGTTTTAAGGGCCTGTTTGGTGTCAATTCCCATTCTTATTTCTGATGTTTTTCATTTTTTGTTTTTACGTGTTTGATATCTATTTTAAATTTTATTTTTTTTGTTTAAAAGAATAGAAAACCCTCCAAAATCCATATTTGACTTTTTGTCTATTACAGATTATGGGTTAAAAAATTCATTATGTTCATTTATGCACAAATGAATTAAAATTCAAATGTATATTGAGGGTATAGTAAACACACATTCTTTATACAAAACCCTATGATTTCACCTTTGTCTCACACCCAAACCCTAACATTCTATTCTCATTTTCTATCATTTTTTTTTAAGTTTTACATTACAAACTTATTTTTCATTCCATAATTTGTTCTGGACAAAAGTTGTCAAGTCATATTTTATCCTGTACTTATTTCTTTTAAATAGGTAAAATAAAGAATGAGAATTGATACCAAAAAAAGCCCTAACTATTCTGATAGTGGCTTCATGGCACATACAACCTTCAAGCCTATGGAAACCTATGCGTAAATTGATATTATATATACATCTATGTTTTTTATTTCTTCAGCAGTTATGAGCTTTTTGTTGGAAGTTGGAACTATAGTTAACATGATATTTTTTTTAATCCTGGTTTACATTTTAGAATTAAATTATTAAGTTCAACAATTTGTGGTAGGTTTATATGATTTTCCTCCATTTTGACTGATTCCATAGAATTCATTTGAATTAATCTTGTTTTAATATTACACGTTGACATAATGGGTGGAAGTGGAACACATATCTGCATTTCCCTGGGTAAGGATAACAATGATGTTGTCAGTTCACTCGTCTCCTCTTCTATCATTAGAGGAATGGAAGAAAAAAAAAAGTCTAAAACTATAATCTTCTGCACGTTCCCCCATGTGGGTAGGTCCCACTGGTAGATAAATCATATCACAACAAACCATTCTTTCCTTCTTCCATGATCCAAGTCTCTCACCTTAGATTATGGCCTTGAATGTGTTGGTTGTTAATTTTGTTTTGTCATACGTGCACGTTAATTATGAGATTTCTTTAACTGCTCAAGAATTTGGAGTACTAATTATTGGTTCTTAAACACCTCAAAGAGTAGATCTTGCAATCGTTTGGAACCCCTCAGATCAGATGAGGCTTCGAAATTGGTGATATGAAAGAGTCATCCCTAGGATTCTCTCTTAGATTGCGACTTCTCTTAGAGGATCAGTTTATTTGGATTTATGCAACTCTCTTGGGATTCATTTTGAACAACAGACAGGGAAATTGCTGGTTCTCAGATTAGTCTGCTATTTGTAATTGTTAATTGTAGTGGGTGGGTCTCACTACAATTTGCGTCATAGGTGGCGGCAAGACGGTTATGTAGTCTAAGATAACTATCCTTCTATTTAGTTGAGTCTAAGCATGATTATAATATTCCTCTTTTGGATGAATATAAGGAAACTCTAATTCGGGAATTAGGGTTGAAGAAGAATATTATAAATAGAGGGATGGAATACCAAACAGAGTACCACTGATATTGAATACTTTCCTATGCTCTTCAAATTCTCCAAGCTAATCTTGAATCTCCATCTGGTTCGCTGATTTGAAAGTGTGGAAATAATATACAGAGTACACAAGCTAAAAGAAGAAAAAGAAAACGCAAAGAGACACATCCAGTGTCCAGATCAATTGCAGAACATCACTAAAGTAAAGGATCTAGAACTCTTTCTTTTATGATTTCAATTAACAGTAATGAATCCAGACAACTTATGGCAAGGATGGTTGAATCCAAATTACTTCCTTATTCTTCTTTTTTGGAGTGAAACACACCATGGTTTTTTGGAGTGTTAGGGAGGGTGGGTGGAAATTACCTTGCACAGGAATGATTGTGAACTGGAATGCTCCCTGGCTGGTTTCCCTTGTTCTTTATGGAAGTAGTCCATAACTGAACCTAACATTGAATATCAAACTCCTCACAGGGCAATCTGTTGATAAGTTTATTATGTCTAGAATCTAGATCATTGAGGAAATATTTGAGTTACATTTTCTACCCACAAAGATAGAGAATTGTAATTGTACTTCTCTCAAACTCCTCAATCATGTATTTAAGAGGGGCTTTATCTCTGATCAACTTGTTAGTACTCAGAGCCGAACCTCCCTCTTAAATGTGAGAGAAATTGATAGAAGATTCAAACTTGAAATATTTAAAATTAAACATTCCTCGCTAATAAATGGCTGATCCTTATAGGCTCCAACAGTCTATAAATGTAACTGTGCAACAATGAATTGAGCCAACCCCCCTCTTAAATATGAGAGAAATGGATAGAGGATCCAAACTTGAAATATTTAAAATTAAACATTACTTGGCTAATAAATGGTAGATCCATATAGGCTCCAACAGTTCATAAATGTAACTGTAATATCCAACAATGAATTGATGTTTTACACATTCTAACTCAATTTGGTGCACCAAGCTTCAATGCTATGCATTTAATGCACAACATGTGCTGCCGACGATCAAGATCAAATCTCGACCGAGATTTTGATCTCGACAGTCCATTTTGTTAGTGTTAAAAACTGATGGTCAAGATCGAAATTTGATCTCGACCGTCTGCAGCACAGTGTTGCGCATTAACTGAAATTCAATAAAGAAGCCCATTTAAAAAGTCAGAACTGGTGCTAGGATATTAGGCTTAGGAGGGGGGAGATGAAAGAACGAAAAGAAACGAGAAAAAATAATTTGCTGAACAACTTCTTTCTGTATGGTTTTACATTTAACACAGTAAAAAATGACAAGAAAAGCAAAAAATGTTTATTCTCTGATAATTACCATGTTCTGAACATTCTTCTGTTTTTACGAACTGATGATTGCTGATTCTTTGCACTTGGATGTCCTAGGCTGCCCCACCACCCATGCTTCTCACGAGGGTGATGCAGGGGTAAAAACCAATTTGCTGATTGCCTGGAAAGCAAGACTTGCTTTGCCTCTAGAGTAACTAGAGCTTGAAAGATCGTCCAAGGCCTGCCAGTAACTTCCAAAATTTTGTCTCAACTCCCATTAGAGGAAAGTTCAAAGAAAGAAAAAGAAAAAAAATGCCATTCATCCCATTTGTCATCAATATGGCCATCTTCCCTCAATACCAAGATCATTTCCCTCAGAAAAGATGGAGGGATTTTTTTTGCTTGTCCTGTTTCCATTTAGGCATCTTGTAGAAGGCTTCCTTTGTCATCCCAAACTTCTCTTGAAACTCTTCATGAGATAAATATGCCTATACACCATCAGATAATAGAGACATTCAGGAAGTAGCCATTTGCAATATTCATTAATAGCCATTCTATGGTGGCTCTACAACGTTAAGAGGAAAAGGAGGGAGAGGTGGAGAAGAGAGCGTTGTACCTCTCTTTTAGTCACATTGATGATTGTCACTGGATTGTCGGAAGTCACTTTTAATCGTTCATATGGGAAAGTTTCCAATTCCTCACTAATTTCAGTTTCATCAACCTTCATGAGACTCACTTTCTCCAAGGAACTTGGCTCTTCCACTTCTACAGATACTGAGGACCCATCTGTGAAAGTATTCCAGTCATGAGTTGTTGATACAAATAAACCAGCAAAATAGAAAATGTTAGTTGGGCCAAGAAGACAAGAAACTATCTACCCTTGTGGGTGTGGCAAGGTTGCAGAAAGGGTCTTGCCTACCAGCCAGTGACCCACTTTATATGTGATGGAATGGACCAGCTAATTCTGTTTCCAACAAGGCGAATATGACATTTGAAACTAACACTTATTTCCTCTGTAAAAATCTGGAAAAAGTATCATTACCAGCATTATCGTGATCGGAAGAAGCTGATGGGAAGAGTTCTCTGGCTATTGGAGTTGTGCTAGAAAACTGGAGGTTCGTTGATGCCTCAAAATTTGAACCTGAGCCAGGAGTTGCAGGCGACATGCTTCTTCTAAGTCTGTCAGAACTAACAGTCTGAGTTGCAGGAGACATGCTTCTTCTAAGTCTGTCAGAACTAACAGTCTGAGTTGCAGGAGACATGCTTCTTCTAAGACTGTCGGAACTAACAGTTTGATTTGCAGGAGAGACGCTTCTTCTAAGCCTGTCGGAACTGACAGTCTTTTTTTGGAAGCGTTCTGGATAAGAACCAGAGTACTTATCATCTGCTTTCCAGGTACCTCTTTGAGGAGACTGCAAGCAGAAATGGTTGAGTCATTTATGAATAATGTAACATCACAGCCAGAGAATGAGATTACATCTTGTAGTATCATCAATTCAAGGGGGAAAAAATTAAAATATGCTTGCACAACTGGAGAAATCATTTCCATATAAACTTTTATCTGCAATACCTTGGACAATTAGAGACGATATTCACATAATTGACATCTAGAGGGGCAATACTGACTCATAAGATATTCTATTTTTCATTGAGTTCTCTCAAAATCTGTGATTAAGCAAATAATTTTTCACAAAGAGATCTGCATGGACCTTTGCAAACACTCCCGTCAATAATGCAGGATGATAAAGATTAAGAATATAACTCAAGAATTAATTTTGTTAGTCATTCAAATGTTTCAAGCTTGATGCAGTAAAATATGATAATAAGCCAGAGCACACCAAGCAGTACTTCCATAAGAGTAGGGGGGAAATTGAAGTTCAGTGATGACAATAAGAAGAAATAAATACAATTACTTACTTCCATTTTTTGCATCTGTCCTTTCAAAAAGGCAAGCTTCCTCTCAAATGAATTACCATGCATCTAAAAGGCAAAAGCAAGAGATCAATGTACAATAAAACACACACACACACAAACACACAAATTAGATAATGAGGAATGATACACTTACACGTGTCTTTGAAGAATCCCATGCAAAGAACCGTGTGAAAAAACATGGTTCATACCCTTCTGAAATGACATATATAGGAATGTCCAAATATGGTCCTTCAGCAAGAATGTCTGTCTCGAGGAACTTCTGTAAGTTACATGAGGACATATATGTAAACAGAGTGCAAACAGACAGGAAATTAAGATCAACCTGCTTATCTGTCCATCTTAATCACATGTAGTGTCTTTTACTGCCCAAATATTAACCATAGCCATTGCCGATGCTTATGACCAGACTGCTAAAAGTAGAGCCTTGTCTCAAAATTGGGATGAGAACTGTCTTAAGGTAATAAAAAATAAGCAAAAGTTATCAAAAAATTATCAAGATTAGTAGGATTGTCTTATTGTCTGGATTGGGAACAGCCCATGGAAGTGACCATTCTCTGACAATCGGGATCATGTATGGTTGGGAATGGCTTAATTTACAATTACATTGCCTACAGATTTAAAGATACCAAACAGTCCCTCTGGAAAACAATGTTAAGATAACGAGAGAACAAAATAAAGTCTAGAATATTTATTACCATCCCAAGAGAAAGAGCATGTTGTTTTGATCTAACATTTGCATGGCGCCCTATCCAGACATAGATTTCACTATGGCAATCCAGTACAAATACATCCTCAGTAGTCAAATCATCCTGATTGAAGTTGAAGATCTCTTTTACCTGTAAAATTTTGTATGACAATGTAAAAATTTAAGAGCCCAACAAATGTTGGTTCAGCGTCTTAAAAAATGCCCTTGTATAATAATGACTGACAACTCGTGTTAATTTTGTTTTTAAATCACACTATCTTGAGAATGAGTATGATCTGATTTCGGAGCTTTATTTTGTTAAATTATTGAAAAGCAAGAAGAATTAAATTCTACCAAAGAGTCAGTACATGGAAAGTGGAAAACTTATTCACTCCTGAAATCAGCATTTGAATCTGAAACATAATGTGCTAGCACCCAAAAATATTTTATTTATCATCAAGCCCCAAATCAACTGTCAATATCCGGGTGGTGCAGAAGGCTGTACCTAGGTTCTCGGTGTAGGAAACTATAGCTAATAATAGGTAGTAACAAAATCAAATTAGGAGCAATATTCTGAAAATCCAATGAGTCATAGAGAATTACTAGTTATCTTTCTTATTTTATGAGACCTAATTTATACTACTCGACTGCATCTGCGTTATATTTTAACTTCTCCTAAGTTGGGATAGCAAAGAAATATGGGAACCAATAAAAACATGTAAACCATATTTACCTTGAAATCATCTGAGCAAATTGGAATCCGACAAGGTACAGCACAACCACAGCCAGCCATTAGAAATGTTGCTGAGCCAAATCTTTCAGGGAACAAGAAAAATTGAAATGAAGGAGTTCACCTTCTGTGGAGGTACAAGTAAACAAATGTGGGTCATCTTCATATCTTTTGGTCTCTTTTTCCCTTGGGTACTCTGCCTTACCACCAAGTGCATTCCAGAAATCATCAGGTTCACTGCCTTCCCTAACTGATACAGGTCGCCATGTGAGCTGCAATACCATTAAAATTGGGGGGGGAAATTGGATTATACAGAAAAATTGGAGATCATACAGGAATGTGTTAATAGATTTCTAGTCTTAAGAAATTAGGTTCATAAAAGTTCATGATTAACACATTAACTGTTTCTTGTTTCTTTTCTTGCAAACACATTCTGAGTGATATGAGCTCTGTTTATTGATGAGAATTAATTCTAATTAAAATGCTCATCAATTGTTAAAGAGGAGATACTTGTGTAAATAAGTACTTATGAATGAACTACAAGCCACTGAAATACAAGAAAATGTGAGGCAGAGGCATTGAGGTTTCAAGTAAGTGGATTCAGCTGCACAAATGTATTTAAAGCCATAGAAAATGTACACAGAGGCGTTAAGGACTCAAACAAGTGGATTAAGCTGCACAGATGTATTTAAAGCCATGGAAAATATCATAAGGCTATACTCAGTACATGAGACTCCTGCACTGCAGAGCCTAAGGAGGGGCACACATATGCAGCGCGATCCCACTGTTTGTGGAAAGGTTGTTGAGTAAGTTTTCATGAATACCTGGTGACTTGATCAATTAAACCTGGTCAGGGTGACTCATCGTTTTTTCTTCAATATTCTATATAAAATTAGAAAACACCACCAAAAAAAAAAAAAGAGAACGTATTCAACTACATTTGAAATTTAAAACCGTTACTTTTTTTTTTTTTTTTTTTTTAATTCTTAAAATACTCAAAAGAAATTAATACTTTACCCATCCCATCTCCTCAAGGACCACCACAGTATATATATATATATATATATATATATATATATATATATATATATATATATATATGGTTTAAGCATAGATTTGTAGTGGAAACATAAATATGTGTGTGTGTGTGTGTGTGAGGGGGAGAGAGAGAGACATTGTACTACTAGCTCTTTGAGCTTTGAGAACCCCAACATCATAGCAACTAATAATTCCCAAAAATAAACCAGACTCATGAGAGGGATGACTTTTTGTAAAGCTTTAACAGAAAGGAGAGAGAGAGAGACATTGCACTATTTAGTTCTTTGAGCTTTGAGAACCTCAACATCAAATCAACTAATAGTGCTCAAAAATAAACCACACTCATAAGAGGGATGACTTTTTGTAAAGCTTTAACAGAAAGGTGGTTTGCAGTTGTGAGACCTGAACCACAACCATAGCTTCCTTCGCACAAACCAGTCTCTATGATCTACTTCTCCTTAACCAGCTAAGCAGCTAAGCAGCTAATTGGCTAGAAAACTACAGGAAATCAAGAGCAGATGAAGCATGATTTCGTACTTCGATATATGCCCGCACAAGGTATTACATTTCGGTACTGGGCGAAATGAAATTCACACCGAAATCAAAATTTTCAGATTTCACCAAAATTTCGGTCAAATTACGCTGAAATCTTGAAAATTCCTAGGGACTGTGCCATATAGGGCTTATGGCTATGGATATGGATATGGTGGAGCATATGGTGGTTTATTTGCTAACTGTAGTAGCATGTCTTTATATGTGTATAGAGATGGATCAAGTGTATCATTTGTGTATTCCATCTTTGGATATCCATAGGACTAGCACAACCAGTTATGCCAGTAACAGACTATATGGATAACTTGATCTGTATCATGTTATGGCAATGCTTATGTCCAGTATTTAGAGTGCTCCTCCATGACCCAAGAGATGGATTCAACCCAACACATACTTGTATGTTGATTATACTTAATGTATTTGTTGTTGCATTTTAATGAAATCTTGTGTGGTCTTGCATAATATCCATATTTATATTGGTTAAATTCATGTTCCAGACTTCCAGTTTCTCCTGCATATAGCAAAACATGTGCCGATCAGGATCATTTCTTTGGGAGTGTTCTAGTGTGTTTGTTGGCCTCAAATTAGGCTGGACACCGAAAACTAGGCCAGAATAACCCCAAACCCCCCCCACCGAATAAAGAAATTTAAAATAAGATTCCAAATTTTGGCTTCAGTATTTTGGTCATCTCAGTAGGTACCAAGATGACCGAAACTAGCGAAATTTTGCACTCTGTGCCCACATAAGCCATTAAAAAATTAGACACAATATGAGAAATAGATTAAATAGGTGTTAGGTTTTTCACTAGATGGTGTGAACTAGAGTCAGGGTGAACTAAGGCCTAGGGTGTTAGCCCCACTCCATATGGCCCTCTAGTACACCTAGGGGTATTTTGGTAATTTTGCGTTATTCGGTTGAGTGAACTTAGGGTTTCATTGGGTCCAATATATGTGGGACCCTAGATCTACTTTTATTTTCAAATTTGAGTCATTATTTGTCAAGTTATTGAAGAGCGTTAGGTTGGGATTCCCAAGTAGAGAGGGATTCCCCTAGTTGCAGTTTACTTCCTACAATGATTCCGTATCTACTTTTATTTTTCCGTTTGGAACCTTCCAAAGTCAGCTTTGAAAGAGTCCTTATATAAGTATGAGTCCTGGTTACATTTATTTTCTAAAGTTGAGTCCTAGTATGAGTTCCTTCAAAGGCCCATAAATAAGCCTCTCAAGGTTGTAAGAAATCAGATTATGATTATATCAATGAAGTTTGAGATTGAAAGAGCAAGAGTTTAGGAGTCACGGGTTCTCTTTGAGGGGACTTGCGGCTGCTATTGATTGAGGATTTCTGCAGAATTTAGAAGCTTTGAGTTCCCTTACATTCTTCAAGTAAGTATAAGACACCCCCACCCCTAGAACTGCCCCTCCTCTTTCATCCACAGCCTTCCCTGTCCCTCCCAAACCCTAGTTTTCTAGAGTCTTTTTGCAATATAACTTAGAGGATCATCTTGATCGTCTATACTATACTCAACTACATAGTCAAGTGTTGCTGTGCAATTATTGTATGTAAATATCCTCACTATATTACTTTTAAATCATATTAGTAATTATTACCATTGATCCGTTCCATTGCATATTCTATTATTACCCCAGGTCTAGGGATTATAAGCTATGAAAGAGTCCACGATCAATCTCCTTCCTGTTCCTCAGATTTGCACCAATTACTACATTTCTTACTGATCATTCTGAGATTAAGCTCTAAGTTAAAGGTCATACTTGAATTGAAGACCATATTTTCAGCAGCATAAAGGTCAAAAGCAAATAGCCATACACTGACCAAATAGCCGAAAGTCGGTTTTAGGCACCAGATTCATACCATTTTAGCCACCCAACTTAGAGTTTGAGTTTCATAATGGACAAGGATATTACTTCCGTTGCATAGCCTATTCTATGGACTATGATCACACACAACACGCTAATAATTCACTTCCTTCTATTAGAAGTACTTTAAAATATTTTATAGACTATTCTGCAAATCAATTTGCTTTATATTAGTGAAAAATTGAAAATCTAGAACAGAAGTTGATACCTAAGGAAAAACCTTATCTATTCTCTGGTAATTTTCAATGTATCCATGCATTATCAGAAACAACTGATAAGTCTTTAGAGACCCACTCCGAAGAAGAAGAAGAAGACTTTCCTTATCACAAGGAAATTTGAATCATTGGAAGAAGCATAACAAACTAACAACAACTCTTTTGATCCCAATGAACAACAAAAACTATTTAATATGATGCAGTTTTATTACACAGTTAATGAACCTATCTTTAGAAAGCATGAATATGCATTTTCTCTTGATGATTCTGATAGTGACTCTGACTCATCAATAGAATACAACATAGCAGGCGAAAGTTCTCGGTCTTGTAACAAATGAAAATCCAAGGAGTCTAAAAAAATCGAAAAAGAAGTTGAGGATGAATGTAAGCCACTACAAGCATCCTTTGGCGACACTTTTTTTCCCACCTTTTAGGAGTCTACATTCTTCCAAACTTCCCCCAAAAATAGTGTCGCCAAAGGATGCTTGTAGTCTACAGGAGTAGAGGATGATGCTCTTAAGTTGAGTCTGTTGAATATAAAAACAAATTCAGTTTCAAAGTACAATCTGTCTTATTCCAATTCTGTGCTTAGAGCATAAAATAATATTAGTTTTGTCAATCACCTCTTCCTTAAAGACTATCTTATAATTATTATCTTCACAGAACTTTATCTTATTCTTATGGGATTTAGTCTTTTGAGGGCATTCTGAGGCAAATTGTCCTACTTCATTACAAATAAAACATCTACAATCCATTTTAGATCGTTTAGTTTTATTTGGGGATTTTGGTTGAACATATTTCCAAGAGGACTTAGTGGGCTCTCTTTTGCGAAAAGTACTTCGCCTTTTAGGAGCATTTTCTCCATTTACAGAGAACTTGGGTTTTGGGTGCCTATGTTTTTTATGAGTTCAAACCTTTGGAGGTTGCCAAATTCATACTCATTTTAATAATATTTCTTACAAACTTGTGGATTAACTTTATATTTTATAGCTTTAGTAGCTTTTGCCTTGAGACAATGATCTATAATAGTTCGATAAACGAAATTAATTTGATTACTTATACTATCTTCCGTCCTAAAACTAGTAAGAAAGGTTTTGTAACCTTTGAGACATAATTCATCCCCATGGTTCGGGTAAATTTGGGAAGAAATGTTTTAACCAATGGGGTGATTTTTTATCATCCAATTGTTGATAATTAAACATGTATGCCTTCGCAAAGTCTTCAAAAGCATGCATGTCATGCAATTTTGAATTTCCTAAATGAAATTCAATATACTCTAGGTATCCATTTGTTGGTGGAACTCCACAAAATTCTTGTTTTATCATGGTGTTCACCTGTTCTAGAATTTTTCCAAAATCATTGAAATTTTGCACGAGTTTTGCTTGTTTATTTTTTCCCTTGTCGATGTCATATTTGCGCATCCAATATAGGACGTCACCTTGGAGGGTGTACTGTAGACAAAATCTAAGAATTATTCTTTAGAGAATGTGGTTTTCTAATTGGTTATTACTATTCCAAGGCTCTGTGACCATTCGTCTATTGCTCTTGCATAATCCCTAATAGGAATGTATGTCAAGTCCATATAAGTTGCACCAGAGGTTACTGAGATTTTGTGTAAATCTTCTCGTCTAGCATTGTAGACTGAATGTGGACTTCAACTTGTGCTGCAGTTGTTTCTGTAGCTCTCATAGCCCTTCCAAAAACAGTTTCACCAAAGGATGCTGTAGTGGTTTACATTCATCCTCAGTAGGGGTGTCAATTTCAACCCAAACCGTTAAAACCGGACCGAACCGGCCTGTTATAGCCCGAACCGGCCCGAACCGATTGTTAATGGGCCGTAATTGGGTTGAGCGTCCTCAGCCCGAATGGTTTCGGGCTGGCCCGACCCAGCCCGTGTGCGGCCCCGGCCCGTTAGTCTTTTACATAAATAAAATTAAAATATTAAATGTAATTATTTTTTTTTGGGTATTGTTCAAATGTAATTAATGATCCATCAATTTTGGTGTTTGAGACGTTGAAACTTGAGTTGAGTAGTTGAGAGTTGAGTGTTAACACGATTAAGGTTTAAGTTTTAAGTTTTTAAATTTCAAAATTCATTTAGTTTTATTATTTAAATTTTAAAAGTCTTAATTGATAACTCTTAAGTCTTAATCTTAATCGTTAACTTTTTAATTTTTTAATTTCATTTAATTTTATTATTTTAAAATTTTAAAATCTTAATTGATAACTCTTAACTCTTAATTCTTAATCTTAATCGTTAACGTTGTTTCACCGTTTACACATGATAGAAAAATCTAAATTCTTTATTTTTTTAGGGTGGAGGGTGGTTTGGATCAAGCTAATGCCATCGTTGAATCTACTTGGAGTCTTCATCCTCTATCTTTTGTAGTTTTGTGTGTGAGAAACTAGGATTTGGAGTTGAGGAAAAAATAAAAATAAATTTCAATATTGATTTTTAATTTAGTTCAAAAAGTTAGCCAAACCGAATCCAAACCATTAGGCTAAACCGTTAGTCAACCCGAACCCAAATCGCACCAAACCGAAGCCGCACCGAAACCGTTATCTTTTAAATGGGCTGGTTTGGGCTGGGGGTTTCTCAGCCCGAAACCGTTAGGCCCGGCCCGAAACCGCTCCAAACCGCACCGTTGACACCCCTAATCCTCAGCTTCTATTTCGATTTTTGCAGATTCCTTGGATTTCTGTTTGTTACGAGACCTAAAACTTTCGCCTTCTACATTGTATTCTATTGATGAGTCAAAGTCACTATCAGAATCATCGAGAGAAAACACATATTCATGCTTTCTAAAGATAGGTTCATTCACTGTGTTATAAGACTGCATCATATTAAATAATTTTTGTTGTTCAACAGAATTAGAAGAGTAGTTGTAACGCTTCTTCCAATGATTTTTCCTTGTGGTAAGGAAAGTGCTCTTCTTTTTTGCAGTGGTTCTCTAAAGGATTATCAGTTGTTTTTGATAATGCATGGATGCATAGAAAACTATCAACTGATAAATAAGGTTTTTCCTTAGGTATCAACTTCTGTTCCAGATTTTCAACTTATGCACTAATATAATCAAACTGATATCCAAAATAGTCTATAAAATTATTTGGAGAATTGCCAATAGAAGGAGGTGAATTATTAGAGTGTTGTGTGTGATCATAGTGTTGGATTCTATTAGGAGTCTAATAAGAGTTTGTATAGGAATTAAATTAGAGTTTGCATTCATGTAAACTTCTATTCCTTGTAATAGTCTACTTTCCACTTTATTATAAATAAAGGGCTTGAGATCATGGATCAATAAGCCAGTCTCCCACAATTGTTTCTTTCAACATGGCATCAGAGCCTAAGTTCGATTAGAATCTTTTTTTTCTCTACAAAACCCATCGCAGATTTTCTCCAATCATTGCAGAATTTTCTGCAACGGTCGCTGGAATTTTCTGCAACCATCACAAAAATTCTTTTTTTTTGTAACCTATCGCTTCGATTAGGGAAGCAACCCACCTTCTTCTTCTTCTGAATTTATTTTCTAACCCATCGCCAATCTTCAGTTCTACTGCTGGCAGTTTTTCAGTAACGTCTCGATTTGACAAATAAAAACAGAAAACAGAGGAAAGAAGAAGAGAAGAAGAAATCAGCAACTCCGCTACTTCTGCAACTGCAAAAGCTTCAGCTTCAGATCCTGCAACTACCGCTGCTTCTACAACTTCAATTAGTGAGTTATTTCTTCGATTTTTTTTCTCTTGTTCTTCGTCTGGAAGAGCCGATCATGAAGACCTGACTCTGCTCATACACCTGCTGGTTTTTTAGTTTCGATTAGCCCAACAGAAAAATAAATACGATGGTTGAGGGCTTTAATTTGTAAATTTACATTCTTCTAGGGATATTTCTGTAAATCTGCATATTTTTAGGGATCTATTTGCAAATTTACAAATTTCCAGGGGTCTATTTGTAAATTCAAATAGTTCTAGGACCTATTTGTAAATCAAATAGTTTTAGGGACTTATTTGTAATTTCAGTTTTCTGGTCAGAATTAGAATTAGAATTAGAATCAGAATCAGGATTCAGAATCAGAATCGAATGAATCGGGATTCGAATCGGGAATCGAAGATAGAATCGAAGAAGAAAGAAAAAAAAAAAAGGGGGAAAGCAGAATTGGCTCATATCATCTCATTACCCAGACTTGTCATTACTTAGACTTGTTTGGGTTGTTCGGCTATTGCATTCTGCGACGTTTTAGTTTTTTTCAGAAGGGGTGAAGACTGAAGAACTACAGACAATTCTTTCAACATGGCAGCCATCAATGATACTACTGCTCCCACTGGATCCGAATATTTTCCCATTCTTCATTCTCTTTCGGTAAGATTTGACGGCACAAATTACTTGATCTGGTCTCGATCTGCTTACCTGAATATTGCTGGAAGAGGACTAGTTGGATACATTACGGGCACTACTATCAAACCCACTACCGGGTGTGTTCTGAGGATAAATGGATATCAAACGACTCTCTTATTATGTCATTCCTTTTGAATTCCATGCATCCAAATATTGCCCGGGGTTACCTATTACTTGATCATTGAAGCCCAAATCTGGAAGGCTACTCTTGAAACATATGGATAGTTGGGGAATGATGCACGGGTTTATGAGCTACGAAAGAAGCTTCATGAGACTACCCAAAAGGAACTAAGCGTGGCCCACTATTATCTTTGAGTTGCGATCTCTTTGGCAAGAGTTGGATCATTATGGGGATTATCACCCCACTAATCCAGATGATGTGGCAACATATAAGAAGTACATTGATAAGATTCGAGTATATGACTTCTTGGCAGGTTTGAACGTGGAGTACAATCAGACCAGAGTACAAGTCTTAAGTCGTTCTCCCTTTCCTACACTAGAACAGTCTTATGCTCTTGTTCAGTGTGAGGAAAGTCGTCGATTAGTCATACTTCATACTCCTATTATGGAGAAATCGGGTTTACTGATCTGTTCGCACTAAATCTGATCCGGCTAAGGAGATTGTTAAGTGTGAGCACTGTCACAAACCATATCATACCAAGGAAAATTGTTAGAAACTGCATGGGAAGCCTGCTGATTTTGAGCAAAAACGAGCACAAAGACAGGGAAAACAAAAGGCTAACCTTTCTGAGACAGTTTCCACCACACCCTCTGCAAACGTTGGTTTTTCGCAGGAGGAGTTCGCTACTCTGCGAAGTATTATGCAGTCTTCTACTGCCGGTACAGCCTCGACCACTGCTTCCTCTACTACCCCTACCAACTCCTACCTAGCTACTTTAGGATCTGGGGAAGGAGATTGGTCGTGGTAAATGGACTTTATTTGCTCGAGCCGATTGGAGGATCTACTTCTGCTTTGACTACATCTTCTAATCCGATCCATTCGGTAATATCAGACCTTCATTAGTGGCACCGTAGGCTCAGTCAACCCCCTTTCAAATTTTGTCATTTTCTCTGGATTTGTTTTCCTGATACTTTTATCTTACCATTATAATTTCTTCCTCTTCAAGTTTCCCCATTGGAATTTCCTTTGTTATTATCTTCCCACGTGTAACGCTACACGTGAGGGGGAGATTGAAGATGTCTACAATTCAAAGCCTTTCATGTAGACTTCCTTATGTAGAATTTGATCTTTGTTACCTTTGAAAGTTTGTCCCTTACCTTCGTAATCTTCTACTCCTTTGAAAGTTTGTCCCTTACCTTCGCAATCTTCCACTTTGGAGATCTAACATTGCTATAGATCTATATTTTTGACTGTGCAGAACTTGATCTCTGTTAACCCTGGAGATTTGCCCCTTAACTTGACATCTTCCCTTCAGAGATCTAACCTTGCAAAAGACTTGTCGTTTGACCTTTGCAGAACTTGATCTCTATTACCTTTGGAGATTGTCACTTATCTTGACAAATTTTCCCCTACCTTTGGAGATTGCCCCTTGGCAAACTTTCCCTTTAAAGATCTAACATTGCTACAAATCAAAACTTTCACTTTGGCTGTTTTACCCTAGCTATTGTTACCCCAAAAATATATTTTCCCTCAGATTTGTGCAGAAATTTAGTCTTCTCAACATTTGAAGATTCTACTTCTTTACTTGGGCGTTCTTCCTTGGAGACATAAAGTTGCAGTAAAGATGAGGACAAATCAAATGGAAGTCTATAAGGCAGACGTAATCTATAAGTTTGAAGATCAAATTGCTGATGTTTACCTGGACAGATGTTTTATACTTTTTTGGTCAAGTTGGACATGTGTGATATCCATGCCTCAACTTGAGGGGGAGTGTTGGATTCTATTAGGAGTCTAATAAGAGTTTGTATAGGAATTAAATTAGAGTTTGCATTCATGTAAACTTCTATTCCTTGTAATAGTCTACTTTCCACTTTATTATAAATAAAGGGCTTGAGATCATGGATCAATAAGCCAGTCTCCCACAATTGTTTCTTTCAACACATAGTCCACGGGGGGGGGGGGGGCAACGCAAAAAAAATTCTTGGCCAAAAAAAAGCAAAAACTTTAGGGGGGGGGGGTAAAGGGGTGGGATTGGGGGGGGTTAAAAAAATCTTTTTGGTGTTGGTTGTTTGTTGGTTTCCTCCTCTGCCTTTTATAATATAAAAAATAAGAATTTTATTTTAATTGTGGGGGGGGGTGGGGGGGGGGGTAGGTGGGGAAGGGGGAAAAGGGGAGGGGGGGGGGGAGGGGGGGGGGGGGGGGGGGAGGGAGGGGGTGGGGGGGTGGTGTTTTTTTTTTTATTGGGTGGGGGTAGGAAAAAAAAAAAAGAAAAAGAAAAAAAAAAAGAAAAAAATAAAAAAATTACGATATAAAATTAATACAGCGTAGATACGTTCATCCTCTTCTTTCTCTTCTTCTTCCTTCTTCCTTCCAGCAATTTCTGGAAATTCCAGAATTCTTAAAACAAAGTTTTCCTAAACCTAGAACCCTAGGTTTCCAAGTTTCCTTTGATGAAATATAAAACCCTCAGTTTCCCTCAACCAGTACCCACCCCTATTAGGAACTAGACTCCCATCCCCCTAACCTACCTTCAGTTCCCAATTCAGCCCCTCCCTTCCCCCTAAACCCTAGAAATTTCTACTCTTCATCTCTACATTAGAAACCCTAAAATTTCAAATTCCTAATTCTCTTTAACCATTCATCCAAACCCTAAGCCCTTCTAGAATCACCTTCCCTCAACCCTAAGAGACACTCGACCCTAACCCTAACCCCAGTTCAAACCCTAAAAACCCTAATTCCAAAACCCTAGACTTGGAATTCAATTCCGAGAAATAAAATCACAGAAAGGATTAATCTTGGAATTCAAAATCATAACGTCTACACCCTAGCTGAACCGAACCCCATCCCATTCCCAACCCTAGGACTCCCTACCCAGCCCGATTCCCTCAACCATAGGATATTATAAACCCTAGAAGACTGCTGATTCACTTGAAGAGGATCCACAAGGTGGACCTAGACCTAGGGCTTGCACGGATCAATTAAACCCTAGATCCTGCTTCATATTACTAGAGTTCAAACATACTTTTGTGTCCTCAACAGGATTTTGATTTTTCAAAGGGACATGTGCGCTTGAATTGATTCTGAAAGCGGTGTTATTCTGTAAGTTAACCGAGTAATCTAGTAAAAGTATGTAATTGAATCAACCAAAGCCTTGAGAGTCCTAATTGAGTTTTCCATCACCTGTGACATTTACACAAATCTGCAATCATAAATTACTTAACTCGGTAGTTTTTCCTTGCTCAGATACAATCTCTGAATTGAGGAAAACTCAAACTGACCAGGACCAAGTTTGGTCATTTTCTGAGCCTGATGATCTCCATGACTTTTGACCAGGTTTTATTATTTTGTAAGTCACCCAAGTCAAAACCTGGTATTCCGGATATGGTTCAAACTCGCCACCACTAAGTTACAATAGAAAATCTCATATGCATTCTTGTATTTAACTGCTTGGCTTATTGCTCAATCTTCACCACCTTGTCACCTTGACACTTACTGATGCAGCCACGAAGTTCTGTAAAATACTTATCCTGTTTTCCCTACTCTGGCCACTCACCTCCTCACAAAATAAGAATAACCTTCATATACCTGTTTGCTGCCAGCACTATCTTATGACACTGGTAAGGGTGTCATAACTGAACCAAAACCAAAACTGGCCAAGAAAATCAAACTAAACAGATTTTGTTTCATTTCCAGACCCAAAAGAAACTGAAAAAGACTGAACTTTCTCTCCTGCTCCCTTTCTCAAATGTTCCCAGTTATCTATCTTTAATTGATATCTTCTTTATTTCGTAATTTTTTCTTGGATTTCAAAAGAATGGAGAACCAGCAAGACAGAGGCTCTGGTCCACTTAGCCACTGAAGGGAAGATGAAAGTTGCAGGTACAAGGAGAAGTTGGCAGTAAAGATTTGTGGGACAGAATAGATTTCTCTTCCCTATACTGATTCAGTTAACCGTGTAAAGAAATACATGCCTATCTCATGCATGTTAGAGTTTATGTAATTGGGGTACCTTAGGAATGGTTTGTTATGTAGCTCTCCAATGTTGTAAATTTATCATTTTCCTTCTACCTCCCCTAGGGAGGTGTACGTAATTCCTTTCATCATATCTATGGGTGTGGTACAGAGAAACCTCTTACACACAGCTTTGCACCACTATCTCTTCTTCTTCTTCCAACCTTCTACTTTCTTTTATTACTCACCTTCTCCTTGTTCTCCTACATTCTTTAGCTTGCAATTGTGTCAACATAAGATACCTAAGGGAGGTGAAAATGTAAAAAGGTAAAAGCACAATACAATATAATAACTTAGTACTCAAAAGTACCATATTACATCAATTCTTAACAAAATTCCCTTCAAAATTGAAAATGGAAAATAGGCAATCAATAATAGAACATGTTAGTAGAAAGTTTAACTGGAGACTACGTACATTTATAGCATCCAGAATACTGTCAAGAAGCCCATAATCAGTTGTTGAGGAAAGATTTCCCCCCGTCCAGGTGAAAACAGATGCTCCAGTTTGCAAGATGTAACAGTAGGATGAATTAAGTGAACCTGGGACCTGCCATTTTAAGGACTCCCCAGTGTCATAGTCAGCACATAAGGAAAAATGATCCTAATAAGTTTTGATAAGTTCCTAGAAACCATTGCCAACCGGCATCATCTATGGGTTGACACTTGACAGTAACAATGAAAAGTGAATTATTCAAGGTCACATAGACTCTACTATACAAGATTTCTTCACAAAAGGCAAGACAAAACACGTAAACCATATCCAACAAAATCTCCCTAACATTGTTATCAAGTTCCTTCACATTAAAGCACAATCATATAATTATAGTTTACTTGTATCACAATCAAAATCAAAGGTTTCTGATACTTAATCAGGTTAGAGGCTATGTTCTGAAAGAAGATGGTCCAGAAGGACTGATTCCTCAAAGGACTAAACATTAGGGTTCAATGGAGCTCACTAGAATACTGTGTCTGCATTATACAAACTTCAGTGAGTTGTTACGCATTATAGCTAGTCATGATGTGTTGAGCCAGAGCAATATTTTATGACATGTTTGACTGACTTTTCCTTCCCGGTGCTTCTTGAGTTTTTCTAAAGATTATTTTTTGTCAATCTATTGCTCTTTAAGCCATCCCTACCATTATTGATGATTGTTTAGTTCATGTCAGAGCTACAAAGTTCAGTTCCCTCTGAGCAATCTATGATTGCTGATATTATATATTATTAGCCTAAGTGATTGTGCCCCTCTGTCTTCCCTCCTCTGTTACTCTTTAAGTCTTAACTATGCCAAATTATGTGCCCCCTAAGGAAAACAGGCTCCAGGGTAACAGAGAAAAGATAATCTGGAACCAAACCCCCGCCCCTCTCACACACGCCCAAACAATAACAGGCCTATTCGGTTCAAAAGCAGCTTGGGACTTCATCCAATCCAGAGGCTACATAAAACTTGGTTACAAGCTTGCCCAGTTCAGGGCCTTCAGGCACCACATCCCACATCACAGCTTCACTGTTTCAGCAAGCTCTCTCCAACTGCCTGCCAACGCAATCCTTCCTTATACATCACCACATATAAATGTTCCCATCTTGTTGCCTATCTTGGAATGTTGAGGAAGACATTGATTATTTCTTTTTCCCTTGTTCCTTATCGTCTTCCATTTGGAAAGGGATAGTTGGCCTGATAAGTTGTAGGATCCTCCCCTTTACCAAGGATGGATTTGGTTGGATACGCCTTTTTTCAGAGTCTTCTACCTGAAATTTAGTGGGAAAGCCTGCCTTTGGTTCCCCCATCAAATATAGATTTGGATGGTGTATATCAGGAAATGGCCTCCCACTCAGTTCTTTCAGCAGATTTGGGACAGCACCTCTTTTGACTTTAGGAACAAGTTTTCCTATGTCTCCTCGTGTTGTATATTGTTGTCTCCTAAGGTCTTTCTCTCTCCCTTCCACTAAGGGTCTAACCTAGCCTTAATTATTTCCTGTGTTTTCTTTACACTTTTTCTGGAGCCCCTTGTTTTCTTCTTTTATTTGGTAATGAATTATTTATTCACACAAAATAAATAAATAAAGCCTCAGACACAAGAAATCAACTGTCTTAGATAACAGTCAATGGCACACAGATAAAATGACTAGGCCTCATTAATGATCCAGGTATTTACAATCATTTTTATATCAAGTGTGGTGTCACAAATGAGTGTGCCAAAGACCATTACACTATGATGGAAAATAAATTAAAAAGATGATTTCTTATATTGATCAAGATCATCTAAAGTAGCCTCAAGCGAATGAGGGCCAGAAATCTAAGATCTTAGATGAATAGCAGTAGGCAGACTTTGGGTTTCAAGGATTTTCAGTCAGAACTGGTTCAGGTCTAGTTTAGGGTCAAATCAGAACTATAAGTCAGGCCTGATTTATTAGATTAGGACCCTTGTTTCTCGATATTTCAAGTATACAAAAGCTGGATTGTTTCCCTTTGGATGCAAGAAATAGGGCTAGGTAGCGACCTCTCAAACTTAGGTTTGAGCAGGTCTAGGGTAATGGTTTGAGAGATTTCAAGTTAAGGCTGTAAGGGGTCTCGATTGATGTTACAGACTTAGGATTAGGGTTTTGAAGGTCTAGGGCTAGGTTTATATAGTTTAGAGTAAGAGTTCTGAGGATCTAGGGTTAGGGTTTCACAAATTTAGGGTTAGGGTTTCATAGATTAGGGTTTGGGAATCTAGGGCAGCAAGGAATGACGGATATGGAGGGGCAAAAAGGGCTGCAATTAGGTCTGAGTTAGGGGTGTAAGTTTGACCCTGGTGGCCTTGAATAGGGCCTAGGCTCAAGATTTTGGCCCTAAGGGAGGGTTAGGGCCAAAATATTCTGACCCTAAATTAGGGCCAAGGGGCAGGCTTGGGATTACTATTTGTCCCATGTTAGCCTTGATTTTGTCCCCAATTTGTCCTTGATTCTGACTCTGATTTTGTCCTTAATTTTAGCCTTGATTCTGACCTTATTTTGTCCTTGATCCTAACCTTGATTTTTTTTGCCCTGATACTGACTCTAACTTTTATCCTAATATTAAACTTCATACTAACCTTAATCCAAGCCCTAAGTCATTCTGATTTAATGAGTCCACTTAAATTTATATTATTTTTTTCTTTTACTAAAAGTTTTTTTTAATGTTTTTTAATTTTTTTAATATGGTACGATAACAACAAACTATTTTTTTTCTTTCTTTTGATGTTGTCATTTAGTAAAAGTAAATGATTTATTTTTTTATTTTTTTATTTTTATATGTTATGATAAAAACATATTCTTTTTGTCATAAAAGATAAAAACACACTGTCATTTGTTACATCCTACATTCTGATTAAATATATTTATGTAATAATTATTGACTTATTTATAATCAAAATTCTAATTAACAACCTTAATTTGGAACATCTAAGTAAAATTTCAAAATAGAAGGTTCTTAAGAGAAATTTGAATGACATGATATATAAAAAAAATAAAAAAATAAAAACTTTTATTTGTAAGATATAATATATTAAAAAATATTTTTCACCATATTAATTGTTGATAAAAGATGATGCCTCGACCTTCAATAAAGTGAAGTATCTAATATCTATTGTATATCTTTTTTATTAACGAAATAGTCAAGTGAACATGAGATCAACTTGCAAAGAAATTGACAAATAATTCATTGTTATAATGTAAATTGTAATTTTTCTTTTATAAGAATCTTATTTTTCAATCTGGAATTGGCCAAAATTATTGGTATTATTCGGAAAAAAAAAATCAATTTGGAAGAATAAAATTATACTAACCTATGTTCTAGGGTAAATGTTTGATAAAAAAAATGTTTTAAGGTAAATGTTATATATACGTTTATTTTTTTTAGGTAAAAACAATTAGGTTTTAATTAACAATGACACAAGGTATAATAGGTACTTTACTTCATTAGACTAATTTTTGTCTTTTAAAATATATTCTGTTGGCAGGGATTACTAAGGGTGCGACTGATATTTTGATTTGTTTTAGAGTGATTGTGATATTAAAAGACAAATCATGAAGTGCCACTAATAATTTATCTATATCACACACACACACACACACACACACACACACACACACAAAAAAAAAAAAAAAAAAAAAAAAAAAAAAAAAAAAAAAATATATATATAATATATATATATATATATATATATATATATATATATATATATATATATATCAATTAGGGTCAGGGCGGGAATTGGCTAAGCTAAAAGCATATAGGGCTGGGATTGGGATTAAAAAAGCCCAGCCTAGCCCAACCGTGTTGCAATCCTATCTCCACCATGAGAAATTCGTCATTTTTTGGAATTAAACCCAAGACCTCTTGGATGAATAATAATGTTTTTACCAACAAACCAACCTTGCATTCATATCATAATTACATTTTTAGTAAAATTTAATCAAACTAAACTAAGATACGGTTGACCATTTTTGTAACCCAAGCATGCCCTTGGGGTTGAAAAAATCAGGTTGATATTGGACCGGGCTCAAAGCGGGTTTGGGCCAGGTTGGGTCTACAGGGTTTTATTGACACCCCTACCATCTGTGATCAAATTTGAATCATATAATAATTGATATGCATAACCTAACTTCTTGTTAATTTTGAATCTAACTTGTTATTGAATTTGAACCATTAAATATATAAAAATATTGGTCTGTTATAAATGTATTATATAAAAAGTGACCAACAAATACAATGTGATGTTAAGTTTTAGAGTTTTACACTTTGCATTGTAATTCTAATTTTAAAATATGCCTAATCAATATATAAGACATGAGAAGAAAAAAATCTTACATTCCTACCCAAAAATAAAAAATCTTGAAGGAGTGCAAAAGGGAGTTTTCTATATTGTACATATACGTGATATATATAAATTATTAGCAGCATTTCGTGATTTGTCTTCTAATATCACCATCATCACAAAACAATTCAAAATATCAATCGCACCCCTAGTGGTATCTACCAACATAATACATTTAAAAGACAAAAACCAGTCTAATGATGTCAAGTATTTATTATACCTTGTTAATTAAAACCCAATTGTATTTACCTCGAAAAATAACATTTGACTTAGAACATAGGTTAGTATAATTTTACTATTTCAAATCAATTTTTTCAAATAATACCAATAATTTTGGCCATTTCCATATTGAAAAATAAGATTCTTATAAAAAAGAATTATGAACTAAATTTTACCAATGATTTATTTGTGAATCTTTTTGCAAGTTGTCTTGTTCATTTGACTGATTATTAATAAAAAAGATATACAATAGATATTAGATACTTCACATCATTAAAGGCCGAGGCATCATCTTTTATCAACAATTAATATGATTAAAAAAATTCTAATATATAATGTCATATAAAAAAAAATTAATCTATAGATCACATCATTCCAATTTCTTTTAAGAACCTTCTATTTTGAGATTTACTTAAATGTTCCAAATTAAGATTTTTAATTCTAAAACACCCTAATTAGAGTGGATTAGAATTTTAATTATAAGTAAGTCAATACTTATTTACATAAATATATTTAATAAGAATGTAGGATGTAACAAATGATTTAGTTTGTTTTTATTCTTAATGACAAACCCAAAAAAAAAAAAAAAAACACTTCACCATAACATATTCAAATGAAAAACTAAATCATTTACTTTTACTAAATGACAACATCAAAAGAAATTAAAAATATATATATATAGTTTGTTTTTATCATAACATATTAAAAAGGAAATCAAATCATTTATATTTACTAAATGACAACAACAAATAATATAAATATAAGTAAACTCATTGGATCAGAATGACTTAGGGTTTGGATTAATGTTAGTCTAAAGCTTAATACTAGTCAATGGTGGGTTAGTAAAGCGGTTAAAGGCCCAACCTCCCACGGGGAGGTCTTAGGTTCACACCCACTTGGCGGCATTAATATTCTCATTCCCATCCCGGTATATAAGAAGCTCTTAATCCCAAAAAAATAAAAACCTTAATATTAGGATGAAAGTTAAGGTCTAGATAAGGGCCAAAATCAAGGTCAAAAAAATAGGGCTAGGATCAAGGACAGAATCAAGATTCGAATCAGGGCCAAAATCAAGGCTAATTCAAATCAGTGCTAGAATTAGGGCCAAAATCAAGGCTAAAATCAAGGCCAAGGTGGGACAAATAGTAATCCCAGGCCCACCCTTGGCCATAATTCAGAGCCAGAATATTTTGACCGTGCGCCCTTAGGGCCAAAATCTTGAACCCAAACCCTATTCGGGCTCAATGTAGGTTAGGGCCACTAGGGCCAAACTTGCACCCCTAGATGGAGAGAAGTGGAGGATGCTTCAATTAGAAATCTTATGTTGCTTACTTGTCGCCTAGAACCTAGAGGTACCTCACCACTGATGGAGCAGCTCTAAATCACACTCTTAGGCAGCAATAGCCACTCTTTTTATTTTGTAATCTGAAGAACACTATTACATGCACAGGCCTTGCATTTATAGCCTTGTACTGACTTTAGTAGTCATACTAAAGATTGAAACTAACTTGAATTTAAATATGACTCATTACTCACCTAAAAGGGGCCGACCCCATTTAGTTGGGACAAGGCTTATTGTTGTTGTTGTCATTAGTCATTACTAACCTTAAAGGACTCATTACCAGGTCTATTTAATTAATAACATTATCCTAATGGACCTGACATAACCTAGAAGACTCAAACAAAATTTAAAGAACAGAATTAAAGTCCTGTTGTAGTTCTAATTACAAGTATGCCACTGCTTGTATCGAGCTGGATTTTTTTATTTACAAGAATACTACTGGTGTCTCAAGTGAGTTCCTATGTTGCTGACAGCAAGCCTAGGGCTTCCTTTGGGCCTTGGGACTATTTTTAGGGTAGGTCTTGGGACACACATCATCATCATTGCCATTACAACTTTCATTCCTATCATTGCTTTTATCTGTATAATAAGACAACACAAAATTTAGAGAAAATGTCAACCAGACTAACAAACCTCACCCATTATAATAGCAATATTGTCCAAGGGTCCAAGCAAAATGACTGTTAAAATTCATATTTTAAACCCTTCCTAGATTAGAAGACTATCTTAAAGTAAATTTACTTTTTTTTTCCGATGTTTTCTTTCAGAATGAATCTCCAACATTCAAACTTATGGTATGTCTTCCAGCGAGACGAGCAAGAATACACTTACTGGATCAACTTGAATGGCTTGCATGGTATTAGGGCCCGATCCTTGAATGCGAAAAAGAGCTATCTTCTGTTCCCCAAAAGTTTCATCTATGATTTCCTTATCTGATATGAAACACTTGTATCGTGGACTCATTCCTCCCTACATGAAATGAAAACACAACAGATCAGAAGCAAGGACAGTGCTTTCCAACCAACAAATCAGGCATAATCACATATTTATTTCACCTCACCAGGAGTGGTTCTTTCTTCTTCTTTTTTTCTGGGGCCAGGGTATATGAACAAACAAATAAATAAAGTAGGGCTTCATACACACCTTGAAGACAATTAATGTTTCAAAGATTGAGTAAAATTGAATTGGCTCCTCACCCTCGACGACTCGAGCCTAAAATTGAGAAAATTAAGCATTATAAACAGTACAAACTTGCCTGTATGATGAAGGAAAGATCAATAATCCACAGAAAAATGTATATTCACTATACTATTTGAAACCAATACATTCCTGGTATGATAAATTGAGGCAATGCTACAACATAGATTACCAACTGTCATAAGAAAATCATTTCCAGCAAAAAAATATACTAATGCCATTTTACATAGTTGATTTCTTCAAAGAGAAATATCAAACAGAAAACTATATGAACTACTGGTGAGACACAAATTTATAATGCTCAAAGTTCACAGAGGCCTTCAACCCCCAAAGAAGAATCACAAAGGCATCAATTTATTTGACAATGCTGCCGCATATCCTGGATGAGTTCAATTACTTTAAGTCATATAGATGGTTGCCCAATCTGAGAAAGCTTTGTGAATATCAGTCTTCATGAGGGCTGTAGGGAAATGGGATCTTCTTTCAGACCCTCTGACATCTCATGGTAAAGTAAGGTGTTCTCTGAGAAACTTCTAACAAGGACAAAGGCTAATTGGTTATTGCTGACCAAAGAGTCCTTCCACCACAGATTTTATCCTCAGAGCCAGGATTTTCACTATGAACCTGAAGACTAGTTCGCAAAGGGCAATGGGTCTGAATTCCGATATAGAGTCTGCTCCTTTCTTATGGACAAGGCAGAGAAAAGTATGAGTTACTCCCCTGATCCAATCTGGCCTGACGATGATTTTGACATTGACAGCATGGATTAAATCCACTTTTATTATAACCCAGCAAGAGAGGAAAAGCCAAGCCTGAACCCATCTAGACCCAGGCACCTGAGAGAGTGAATGGCGGTGATTATCTGGGAGGCTCCCCTACCCGATGGAGAAGCCATTGAATAATTCTCTGAAGAAATCAGAAGCCAAGTCCGCATTTAACTTCCACATTTCGAACTGTGGCACCATCCTGTTTTCAGAGATCAAGGATGGAATTGCAGTTTTTTGGGGGCTTTGAAAGACCTGTGTAAATAAGCTGTGACAAAATCCCCTAATTCCAGCCAAGTAATCTAGGGTTTGTGTTACATGAAGCTTTCCTCTTGATCAAGGACCGTGGATAGCCAAAGAGCAGTCTTCTTTTCTTCTTCAGCAATAAGCACATTAAGAGGATCCGCTTGCAGCTGAGTCTGGAGAGGAGTTTAGCCAAGAGATATTTACCAAAGCAGGAGGAGATCCATTCCTTTAGAGCATAACTTGTGGCGAATTTGAGAAAGGGAGGAAGAGTTGTGAATTCACATTTGTGGGGCTACATCTGGAACCCTGTATCTACTGGGATTTTTCGCTATTCTTAGGCAGTTGCAGCTATGGAAGGAACAAGAAGTTGAAATGCTTTTGATTCAATCTGATTCTCATGTTTAGATTCCGTTCCCCTGGAAAATTCTCAATGTCCATGGTGCTCAAGGCACCTTCAGAGATAGAATCTTATATTGTTATACACAACTTTCCAATTTCACGTATCCAAGTGCTTTCATGTTTGGTGTGGAGCTGACAACTCAGATAATCGTTCTGCCTTTCTTACCACTCATCTACTTTTGTTTTTGTACAGAAAAATGTAAATAATAAATATTATATATATATATATATATATATATATATATATATATATATATATAGAGAGAGAGAGAGAGAGAGAGAGAGAGAGAGAGAGAGAGATGTATTATCTTCTAATGAAAACTTGCACTTGGTAATTTATACCCATTCCCCCCACCCCCAAAAAAACAGTTTAAAAAGAAAGGCAGACATTTCAAGTAGTAGCGGAAAAAAGTGCATACCATCACCGCAGCACCCTTGGTTGAATCAACCATTGCATTCATTTGAGAGATTGCCTCAACTCTGTCTTCCTGCAACAGAAAGAAAAAACAGTAAGATTCTTAATGATCAGCTAAAACTCAATCCGGTTTGAAATTCTAATAGAGTTAGAAAGTGTTAGGGTCAACAATAAATAAAGACCAAGAGCTGAGGAGTTGAGGAAGATGAAGGAGAAAAGAGAAGAAGAGTGCAAGTTGTGGACAAAAGAACTACAAACATATCGGAAATTACATATACCTCCAAGGGTGGTTAAAGAAAAGATTACAGCGCAGAAATTACAACTCAGACTGACATAGAGCATATCACTAAAGTACCCTTCTTACATTCTAACAACAAGAAGGAGCGCCATGAAAGAACCTAAAGAGTCAATAAGCCGTCTTCGACCAACATATGAATTATTTATTTGTTTGTTATGCTAAAATAAGGGGGAAACAAAAGAATGAATTTTCACCACCAAGGGGGATAAGAATAGTATGCACTGGGTAAGAATCACCTAGGAAGCAAGTCCACGTAAAGAAATAAATCAATTATTTCCAAACATCAAAGCACCAAATATTTGTCATAAGACAAAATGCTTACCGCCACACTATTACGACCAAGCCATGCATAAAATAAGACCTCATCTTTTTCATCACCAGGATAAATGTACTGCACAATGTAGCAGTCTCCAGTGAAAAGCTTTTTCTGTTCTGCAGTTGGAATGAGATAAAGTTCACTACCATTTACTCGCCAAACCTATATCATTAATTAAACATTGAATCAATACAAGGTACTGAAATCTATGCTGTAAAAATGTAAACCAAAAATCTCTAGTGAGGAGTTACTTTCAGAGAGCCATTGCAATTAATAAATGGTTGCCAGTCTTCATCAGGAATTTCCTTTACATCATATCCATGGTGCTTAAAAATTGCTGTAAATGCAGAAAGTAAAAAATCAATGCACTAGAACAGATTCATTAGCCATTGGTATTTTTATTTTATTTTTACAGAAAAAATTGTTGTGAGTAGATACTAAACCTGCAACTTTCTCCCGGCCTTCTTCATACAAGTTTTCTACAGTCTGAGGCCAGCCATCAAAATATGACCTAAATGTGGCAGTTTCTGAGCCTCCAGTCAAGAAAGTTATATGGGTGCCTTTTGACCTGCCCTGAGAACTCAGTATATCCTGTGAAACTAACTAGGCAGATCAGAAACCACTGTGAAATACAATATATCCAAAAACGAAAACGATATGCATAGCATAGCATATAGCCATATGCTCAGTCATGAACATCCAATCTCTCTTTCTCTTTAGATTCATGAAATTAAATGACTTCTGGTCACAGCTGTATACTGCATGTACTTATTCCCCTTGCAAGGCTATTTCCATCTGTTATGCATACAAATAAGCAAAGAGGATGAGCCTAAGGGCACCAGTAAGGTTCCTCCATTGTGACCAAGTGATCACATGTTCAAGCATGGAACAGCCTCTATTCAAAAACAGCGGTAGAGCTGTTTACTTTATGACCCTACCGAGAACACCCCCCCCCCCAAACCCCCAGTGGTGGAATCCTCATACAATGGTTATGCAAGGCTATTTCCGTCTGTGTATGCATACAAATAAGCAAAGAGGATGGGCCTCAGTGCACCAGTAAGGTTCCTCCATTGTGACCAAAGTGATCACGTGTTTGAGAATGGAACAGCCTCTATTCAAAAAACTGAGGTAAAGCGGTTTACTTTCCCTCCCAAGAACCCCCCCCCCAGTGGTGGTATCCTCATACAATGGTTATGCCCTTTTTTCTGTTTGCATGCAAGATAGAAACAAAAGGGATGGAAGGCGATATAATCTCCCCCTAATTTTTTAATTTTTTTTTATCATATTCTTGTTCTCTGCTTCGTAGTTCTTGCTGCCCTTGTCTAAATATAGTTAAACTCCAATCATATATCATTATTTCAGTGTGCTTCTGATTTTAGGGAAATCTTAATCTTAGATATGAGGAACAATGTAAAATTGTGCTTCCTTAACAATGGCCAGCCACCAGCCATCACTGGAATTCTGGCACCAAGAACTAATGTTTTAAATTTTGTTTCGACCCATTGAAACACAGCGAAATTTTGGGGAAACATGGTAAGCCATAGTACCATGTTTTTGTGACTTTTAGGTGGTTTTTTGCTCTACGTTTTGGTATACAGCCTAATCTAAGGCCAATTAAATCAATAGCAATGTTAGTTTTTACTAGAACCTAACACTAAGAGGTCTTCTTAATTCGCACATACCCTGCTGTATGCGGACAAAACTGGATTATGTATTTTCACAAAATCTAAACAAGGATATACAAGAAAATATTGAAACTTCCATTAAAATGCAAGATCAAATACAAGAATGAGAAATACAAGAAGTCAGAACCATGGTTAAAACACTCAGTAATCAGTTACAATTGACAAACTGCAAGACACACTGGGTTGTAACTTCTTTTTCTTGGCTCCTGACAAAATGTGGTTATGTATGTGCTGAATTTACAAAAAACCCTCCCCTCAAAATACCCTTATTTCGTCAAAGCACCAAAATTTGAATTAAATTTCATCAACATTTGGCTGGTTCCAGGTTTCATTTCAGTGAGGTTGAAACACTGAAATTTTGAAAAAATTTTGGCAAGATATCATCAAATTTTGAACCATGCTAGGAACCCACCCTCTGGTATTTCCTTGGATTGAAGTTGCTCAATGAAGCAAGGCAAGTTTCATTGCCAAAAGGAAATATGTTTTATATCTTCTCATTGAGACAGGAATGCTTGGATGCAAGCCAGCTGATTATCCTATCAAAATCAATCATCTTAGCAGCAAAGGTGGTCATCCAGTAGATAAAGAGAGCTATCAAAGATTAGTTGGGAGGTTTATGCCTCTCTTACACTCAGCCAGATATTGCATATGCAGTGGGATTGTTAGCCCTTTTTTGCATGATTCGCAGATGCACATCTCGAGGCAGTTTCCAGAATCTTGAGACACTTGAACTCAGCAGAAAAGATATCTTATGTTCCAAAAATAGCACTATATGGTTGGGAGGATTTACACATACTGACTGGACAGGTTATATTGAAGATATCAGCATTCTAGGTCATGAGACTGTACCTTCCTTGGAGGAAATCTAGTCACCTAGAGACGGTTTCTTGCATCTAGATCCAGTGCAGAGGTTTGGTACCAATCATTGGCACTGGGGGTCTATGACATAATGTGGCTCAAGGTGTCACTCAGTGATTTGGGAGTAACTGTTGCAGAGCCTGTGCGACTCTATTGTGATAACGAGGCTGCAGCAAGCATATCACAATTTGGTACAGCTTGATAGGACCAAACATACTTAGATTGACTGACACTTCACCAAATACACAAGGATCCAAGTTGGACAAAGAAAAAGAGAAATTATGGTGAAAGCATACTACCACAAGAATAAAAGGGCAGCACAGATGCACCCAAGCACTTCAAGACACAGGGAGGAAGCAATAGCAGGGGAGGGAGTAATACTAGGTTCTTAACTAGAAAACCAGAGAGCACCCTTTTGATATGGTATGGAGTAGAAACAATTGCATTTCCTAAGTACGTTTTAGGGACACCAATAGTGAAAACAGGTAATGTGAAGAAGATGAGGATTTTACACTCAAAAGTGCCATTTTGTTCTGGAACCTTAACAATTTGGGAGAGAATACCGTGAGATTCAAGGTATAGTTGAGGCTCTACCCTCAAGGACCTGAACGGTGAAATAGAACTGCGTTTGAATCATGGCATGGAAAAAGATAAACCCTACTGAGACATGTCTAGAAGTAATAAGCCAATTGAAACCATTATGATCAGTGGTCCAAGAAGGACCCTATATATCAGAATGAATAATTGAGAAAGGGACTCCGTTTTATTATCACTAATAATTGAGAAAGGGACTCAGTTTTATTACCACTAAGAGAATAGGAGGTTCTAGTGGTTTAGCAAATTCACACAGACAACAATGATGTTCTAACCACAAAAATTAACTAAATCAGGAAACATAGGTCGTAAAACATGAGAAGAGGGATGTCCCAGACAACAGTGCATTTGATGGAGTTGGGTTAGAGCACTATTTGGGCAAGATGAGCTGAAGCAAGGGAAAGCAATGCTGATCAATGTTCCAAGTAACATAGCTAATCTCGGACCGAACCATACCCAATCATTGTGCTCATCACCAAATCCTGAAATAAGTAATGACTAGGGAAGAAGTAAACGAAACAGTTCTATTTAACTTTCAAACATTATATGTAAAGTAATTAGCATATATTTTTTGTGACATGTAAAACAAGTGAAAAAGAGATCATGCGAAGAACAAGAAATTGAACCTTTACCCAAGATAAAGGCATAAACCTCCTGGCAAAAAGTACCTTATCCCAGCCACAATAAGGGGAATAGTGACAAAAATCCTCTAAGTTACTAGTCGTATGATCTGTAGCACCCAAGTCAAGTAACCATAATGGACATGTAATAGAAGATACATGGCAATCACCAGACTAAACAAGATTGGAGATAAGAGAAAATGAAGAACAAGTGTGTAATTTTTGTCCCGCTGATTGTTGGATGGCAAACATCTGATCCAGAGCATGGTTCAAGATCTTGGTTTTGGACCTGGTTTTGGCTAGATAGAATTTGAGTTGGTGAATTTTTTTTATTTTTACTGCTAACATGAAGCTAGTTTTGATGTGTTTTTACCAAGTTGGGTATGAAACCTCACCAGTTATGAGCAGAGCGAGTGGAGGACCAAAGATGGTCGTGATTGGTGAGCAGTGGCGGTACCAATAGTGAGGCACAACAACCAAAAGTCAGGTGAGAGAGAAGTGATACTAGCATAGAGGAGACCCCATGGTGAGGCATAGACCAAGGCAGTTGTGACATTACAGCAGTGACAGCAAAGCACTAAAGAAGATGATGCATTGAGGCGTGGTGACTGAAGGAGTTGCAAAAAGAAGCAACAGGGGCAGCATAGGGGAGGATGGACCAAGCAGTGAGGCACAGAAACTGAGAGAGGTTGCTGCAAGAGAGCAGTGACAGCATATAAAAACCGACCAGTCAGCAGATGTCTGACCCCTACAATGAACATTGTTCACAGGAAGTGGCTCATTTTGTGAAGAGGCAGAACGTTGTTAGTAAGGTTAATGAGGCATGCATTAGGTCTACTCTACCATGCTAGATGAGGATGCTGGAATCTCCGTTGGCAGGGAAAAAGAACAATAACAGAAAAAAGGAAAAGAAAAGTTGCCAGGGTTGAGTTCTTTGATACCGAGTTGAGAATCAGAGATTTAGGGAGTGATTTGACTTGTCATTTTGATAGAGGTCAGCTACATTTATTGTTGGTGCAGATTTTGCCGAGGTCTGTGAACCGAGAATCTCACACCAAACCTATCAGATCTGACTCGATCTAATCGGAACTTACTCTTCTGCAAAATGAACGAAAAACTGTTAGAAAAGGAGCCGATCAGCTAGATCGGCGCTCTGTCTCCGACGATCAAGTCAGTGATTGCTAAGAATTAGGGTTGCAGAGCTCCCTGGGAGCTTCTGGAGAGCTTCAATGTAAATGAGTGGGAAGAGTACAAGTTCTAGTAATGGGATTTGAATGTCCTACCTGTCGTGAGTGTCACAACCCTATTTATAGGCTCCTTCTGTCGTCTGGTGTCACTAGTGGTGATCGTCGATTGGATGGTTTAGATCGGATGGTCAAGATTGGATCCTTGTATGGCCCTCGGGCGGACCCACTAATGGATTCGTATCATTGGTCAATCTCAGTCCGACCGGTATGAACCGGGTTCAAGGTAATTTATTCAAAACACAAGCCCCCAAGCCTGCTGATCAGGTTGAAATCAAATGGAGACTCTGGTCAGGAGGTTTTAACTTTTCTTCTGATTAGCAGAATTGCTTTTGTTTGATCATTTTCGATTCACCTCTTCGCCTAGCCTAGGCTGTGAGAATCCTTCAGTACTTGAGCTCATCTCCAGTCATGAGGAATCATTTGAACGCTGAGTTCATCCTTCAGTTGAGAGAGTTCATCAGAAATTCTGAGTTCAATATATTGCACCGTAGAGCTCATCAGAATTCTGAGCTCATCTGCCAATTTGTGGAGCTCATTAGAAACTTCCGAGCTCATCCTTCAATCAAACAAGTTCATCAGAAATTCTTAGTTCAATATTTGCACCGTAGAGCTCATCAAAATTCTGAGCTCATCGTTTGATCTTGGGAGTTCATCGAGTATCATCAAGTTCAACTCAGCTGGAGAGGTCATCAATGGATACTGAATTCAGTCAGAGCTATTCTTTTTTGCATTTGCTTTTGGAGTTAACCGCTCTTATTTAAGTATTCAGCTTTGAATGTTGATTCTCGATTTTACCCTCCAAGTGGTAAAATACAGATTTGTCAACGTTCAGACTTCCAAAAGCACCAGAATTAGTTTCTGAAACTGTAATTTTGGCTTTTCAAAATCTGAGTTATGGTTTACGGCTTGAACTCCATTGAAAACGAACTTTTCTCATCTCGGGAAGATGTTTAACCATTATAATCATTAAACAACTGAGCTCAGCCCCTAAACCATTGAATATCTGCTGAAAATCTTCGTCTGTTAGCCTTTTCCATTCCTTCATAATGCAAGCTTTCAATTTCTCATAGATGTTATTTTCCCTCCAACGCACGATTCCAATGCTTTTTCTCGACTTTCCTGCGTCTTCCACGTGTCCAATTGTACCGTTCCAAAATTAAGTGATTAATTTCAGACATCAATTCAGATCAGTCATAGCCGTTGATTTGAATCATCGAGTATCTTCCCTCCAAATTGCAAGAGTTTCCAATCACGTCACCTTACTCCCTATATTTACTTGTCCCTCGTCACCTCTCTTCTTCCATGTCCTTCCTTCGACCTCCTTTTATTTTCCTCAGTTGTCCGCAAATTGTTTCACCATTCTACTTGAACAATATTCGAACCTTTATTCTTTTCCTTTTTTTCCTTTCTCATGGATCATTCCACTAATCCCTTTGGTCCCAGTTCTTCAGCCAAGGTGTGAGCCCTCTCAAAGGTTAACTCTGAAAAAACCCTAACTGTCCGCTCTTCTGATCAAACTCCGTTAGATTAGGAGCCTATCCCTTATGCTCATGATGAGGTGATAGTTCCTTATTACCCTATAGATGTTGAAGTCAAAAAGAAGAACCCAAAAACTGCTGGGCCAGAGTGTACCCTTCTAAAATAAAAAAAAATCCAAACTGTCCTCTTACAAACATAGTGTGGTAAAAAGGTAAAAATGTAAAATAAAGGTAAAACCCTAAAGTAAGGTGTGTATAAAGGTAAAATCCTAAAGTAAGGTGTGTTGTCAACAAGACTATGACATGGATCTCAAAGTATCTTAAGCTGTTCATCAGTGTCTTGCATTCATGCTTAGGCAGTGGGATGTAAGCATACAATAGTATAAATAGGAGAAACGACTTCAAGCTTAAGCAAGTTGGGTGCCTAACAGCTTCCCAACTTGCACATTGATGCATTTCCATAGATCTAGATGTAGAGGTACCTTAGCATGTATGGGTCATTTAGGTTTTTCTCTCCTAGAGAGGAAAGACATTATGGGCCCTAAGCTTTTACTTAGGGGGTGACTCCCTAGATAGGTAGACTTTCCCTCATGCAACATTAGAAACCATATCCTACATATATAACCCATGCGTGACCAAACAACCTCAAGTCCCCCCAGATCAATTGTACCTTCACATGGCCTATAAAGGGTCCTATAAGGGGGAGGTTGGAGAATAATCCTGGCCGTCCACATTTTTATAAGTTGAACCTGAGCATTTGCCCTGCAGCCTGAACATTTTTCACTATTCCTCAAGAAAATGGTCCCTCTCACTTTTAATGAAGTTCTGTTAATATAAAAGAGAGTTCCTATGCATAGCAAAAAAGTGAAAAAAACAGTCTGGCAAAGGAGCTGACTAAACATTAAAGGAGAAGTTTGAATATTTCAAAAGGTCCCATTCAGATGAATTTCGGATATGGCACACCAGACAACCAGCCTTCAACATAGCAAAAACCACATTCAATTGCAGGCATCAAAATAGAAAAGACTAGAACTATAAAGTAAATAAATAAGGTATAGGAGCAACTACTTCTATGGATGATATAGATTTCTTCCGTTCGGTGACCGTGGTGCTTCTTCCCATCCAAACAAAAATCTCAGACCCACAATCCAACATATAGCACTTGTCTGCATCAAGCATTTCTTTCTTTAACCTTTCAGAATCAGTCCCAATCTGACATAGTTTCCCTTGAGCAGTTATCCTGAGGATAAAGAATCAATATGTATTCTGGTTAAAATTTTGCACTCAGTAAAACCTTTTTTTCTCTTTTTTAAAGGAAACTAAAAAAAATGGTGTTGACAAGAAGTTCAACAAGAAATCTAGACAGATCAACCAAGGCTATGTCAGGGGAGACTTGAGCTCAGACTTTTTAATACGTACTGATAATGCTAGAGAAAAGTGGGTGCTCTTCTCTAATACGAGATGGTGTTTACAGTTTGACTGTTGGACACTGGTATTAATTCAAACCCTTGATTCCATGAGTTATTTTATGCTGGTATCTAAGGTTCTGAATGTCCCAGATAAATGTAACCACAGAAGAGGAACCAAAAAGCAAAAAATAATGCAGCTGAGTGCAGAAAGATCACTCACCAAAACAGGCATACAGGAGGAATTTCAGACTCTTTCTGAATTGTAGAAGGCAGGTCCCTGGCAATGGGAGCATAGCCACCAAATAAACTCCAGAACTCTCCAACATCAGGATCAGCAACAAATTTACCATCCTCTGCAATAATAGAATTGTTAGTGTATCCAAAAGTAGTCATTATTGAAAAACAGACAATGATCCTACCTATGGTAGCCACATCACATCTCCCATGGTGCTTGTTTTCTGTAATATACTGAACGACCTCCAAAGCTTTAGCTCTTTCTTGTGTGCTTGAGTTGCAACCACAAAATAGGAAAATTTTTGATGCAGTGTCAAGTATGAAGACATCATTGTGGTTCAGGGAAGACCTAGAAAAAGGCACCTGATCAAAAACCACATCATTCAGACCACACTTATTCAGCTGGTAACCCATATAAAAAGCATAAGGAACACAGTTCTAAGATTCAAGAACAAAAACTTGAGGTTTCCATGCAATGAAATTGTGTACTACAGAATTTCCTTTTTCAACCAGATGACTTGAATATAGAATTTTTAGACAACACACCAGAAAAATAAAAATTGCTTTAAGTTTTACAGAACCTATTCAATCAGTTAAAAGCTTAATAAAAACTAGTAATCATATAGATTTCAAGCATTAGGTACAACATATGGAGTCTTCAATCAGGAGAAAGAAAATTACTTACTTCTTTAACATACACAACATGATCTCCCTTGCATGCTAACAAGCTGACTTGGTAGGTTTCACTGTTGAGCTGCCCCCCTGAAGTGAACACACCCTCGATGGGTATGATACAGGGTTTAAAGTATGACAGGAACTTCTCCGTTTCTTGACCTTGAGCTTCCCGATATTGGACGGCATGAGACCCAAGGACTGCATCCAACTCAAGTGCTTTTTCTGACACCAAGCTTGAGTCGGCCTGCTATGCAAGATCAACAACCCAAAAAAAATAAAAATTCCATTCAATGAAGCCATGATATGGAAATATATGACAAATCCTGCATGGTACTCTCCATATGGTAATAGATGATTAGGACTAGTGCATGCAGATTGATAACAAAAATTACCCAGGGATATGAGTCATTCTCTTTGCTGGATGTCTGAGAGTATCATAGGAATTAAATTTTGATTTTAGATATTGTTAACTGAAGTAGGATAATTAATGGTATGTTAGTTGGTGCTTTTGTTATTGTTCTTGTCACCCCAAGATGGGCTAATCAGTGTTGTGTGGGATAGGGTCGGTTTTATAAATTCTAATTAGCTCAAAAGGTTCTGAATTTGACTGAATGTTTGGACACTGGAAGAACAAGAATTAACATTCAAGAAAAAAAAAAGGGAAGGAAAAAGATAGAAAAATAGGTTCTATAGAAGGTGATATTGTTATATTTAGGTTCAGAAAATTCTACCCTGGATTGGCAATATATTCTTTGTATCTATTTCAAATGTTCTATTGATTTTCAGTATCTTGAGAAATATTCCTTTCTGCAACTTCTAGTGTAAGGGACAATCTGTCCAATGATTTACACCCAGAAAATCCCCAGATCAAAGTTTAGCCTCATGCAGGCAAACATTACTTGTTAGAGGAATTTGATGGAACAGATTGGTGAATCATGTAAACAGGTTATTCTTATCTGAGACTGTTTAGAGTATAACTCCCTAAGGTTCTCATTAAACTGTGAAGTGTATACATACAGGACGTAAGAAGAGCTTGAGATTTGCTCAATCCCAATAAAAAGGAAAGATTATGTACAAGTTATAGAAGGAAACAAAAGGATGGAAAGTAAAGATTGTGTACAAGCATACAAGGAAACAAATATCCAAATAATTCTTGCTAAATGAATCATCCTACTTGGAATCATATGATTGGTAGCAACTAGCAACCATCTACTTGCATGTGCATGTAGTAAAGACTGTCTGCAAGACCATTCTCATGGTCATGGTCATGTTCATGATTCAAAGACTCACTGAAATCTCTGAGAAATTTCACTATTTTTTGTTGATTTAGACAAGGACAATAAAAGAGGAGCCAAATAAAAAAAAATCTAAACATTTTCAGTTTGAATTTCAGTGTTTTGCAGAGATTTCAGTAATTTTATTCAAAATAGTGACCCCCCCCCCCCCCCCCCCCCACCAAAAATAAAATAAAAAACCCCCCAAAACACCTTTTTCTCCCAAGTGGGGCGAAATGGCCAACTAAAACTCATGGCAAAAAATTGCACTCTTCCAGTGAAACTTCGCTCTGGCTGAAACCTGAGTTTTCAAACTATGACCCTGGTAAACTCTTATTACTGTGTACAAATTCTCAGTTCGCTGGCCAATGAACCATTTGCTCAGGCCAAGCTCATTGAAAAATAAAAAATCATAATAATAATAACAATAGTAATTTAAGCCTATCGCCTGAGCCAAAAATAGAAGTAGGGAAGAGATGACCTCTTTTGCATCATTCCCCAACCAGTAATGTATATCATGTTGATGAAGACCACTTTTCAGTAATACTGTCTGTAATCGATCAAGTCAATTGAAAATTAGTAAGACAAACAGCCCAAGGATGGAAATAAATTCAACCAACCTAAGCAGTAAGAAGGCTTTTTGGAAAAGAATATTTATTCTGTGTTGAGATGCTGAAAACAGTAAGACTTACATTCAGAATGATATAGGCACTTCCAGTAAAGAATTTCGCATGTGAAGACTTTGGGACAGGTACCAACTGAAGGTTCTCTACACACCATATTTCTAATCCACTGGAAAGAAAATGGTTTAAGGATGAAACAAATATTTGAACCAAAAAAAGAAGGCCCAACCCCCCCCCCCCCCAAAAAAAAAAAAAGAGCATAGAGCCACATTCTACTTCAAAAATACAGAAACACAGCAGTGTAACCAGATGTGAATCAGAGGAAAGCACGTGCACGCTCTAACCAAGTGGGAGGGCAGTCTTAGGATATGCCATTACGACCATAATGTAGATCCTAGACCACTGCTTCCATGTATTGTCAAAGTTAAACCACAACTATATTATTCAACAGTTATTTTCTTGAGATTGATCAAGAATATAATCTATTTCTCCCTTTCTCATTGTTTTAATGTGTATGATGCAACTTCTTATAGTACATCATCTTTATTAAGTATGAAAAACACCAAGATAAATCTGAACCACTCAGTTTTACAGTTTTTTATAACCTAAACCATCAGTTACCCCCTCAGGTTTGGGTTGGTGCACAGTAATGTCTAGAGTACAGGTACTCATGCATACACATACATGGGATGTGTACCAATACAAAAGGCTGTATTTGATTGAATTAGACCCTGATATTTGACAATTAACCGATCTAGATGGCCTTCCTATCTAATAATAGAATTTGACATATCATGTGTACACAAGGCAGAGAATAGATGCCTTTTCACATTTGCTAAAAATAATGGACCTTTTCAACAATAATAATTCACCTAACGATGATGATGACAATAAGCGATGTGATGCCAGGACTGGAAAATAACAATAATAATACTTATAAGAGGAAGCAGCTATGTACGTTTCAAATGAAATTAATAATGCAATGGTTTAGTCAAACCTGGAGAAGAAGAAAAAAAGTATCTGACTGATCTTAAATATATGAGTTTCTCTATTTCAATCAATCCCAAATCATACTAGAGCTTTGAGTCCTTTAACATGTACTCTCGCTGATATCCATTATCAATTTGTTGAGAACATTTTGATTTACTAGCAAACATAGACGTCCAATAAAACTAGTGATAGCACAGGCCGAGAGAGAAACATACAATTATTGAAATTGAAACAGTTACAGTGGATACGGCTTAGCTCCTGCTACTTGGAATGCAGGATCAACAGCATCAGTTAAGAGAGACATTGTTCCTTCTTCTATGGATCTGGTTGCTCACCGTAGCTATCCCACGTGCCTTTTTTTTCCTTTTGCTGCAGTTCAGATAAACACATTTACAATTCACATGCCATTTGACACAAGATGCCAACATGATGCATGCAAGACATGAATGACATGAATGCAAGATAAATCAATTTAATATATGAGCATTTTAGTATGAAAAGTAGCTGATATCTGAAATGAGAATTATTAGCAAGCAACCACAAATATTGGAATGAGAAACGTTTTACTGTGCCATGTGGTGGTTGAGCTCTGGTTTGTATTAATATTATATTCTTTATAAAAAAAGGAGTCACAGACTCACAATGTCAATGACTAAAGCAACCCCAGGAAGAATGTGAAAAAGACTTGTTGAACAGGAAGATTTTATAAACTTGGCATTGTCATCTATATACCCACATGTTAGGGTTCCTGAGGCTCTTCAATAACTGGCATTAACCATGTTGAAGTCCCGCTTCTGTAGGTCCCTAGAACTTTTGGGTATGTATTCAAATAATAGCATTTCAATAACCTTGAACGGAAGCAACAACAACAATAAGCCTTGTCCCAACTAAATGGGGTCGGCTACATGGATTCTTGCCCTTCAATCAGTTCTGTTCGAGGCCATGCTAGATACAAGGCCTAAGCTATACATATCATTTCTCACCACTTCTCCTAAGGTTATCTTAGGTCTACCCCTAGCTCTTCTAGTTCCTTCAATATGGACTATATCACTTCTCCGTAGAGGGGCATTTATAGGTCTTCGTTGAACATGGTCGTGCCACCTCAAACGACTTTCTCGAAGCTTATCACTTATGGGAGCAACTCCCAGACCAGCTCTAATATGATCATTTCTTATCTTATCCATCCTAGTTTTGCCACTCATCCATCTTAGCATCCTCTTTTCTGTTACACTGAGTTTATCTATATGATTATTTTTAACAGCCCAACACTCTGCACCGTACATCATAGCTGGTTGAATAACGGAAATATATTGAAGCAGGTTGTTCACCCCACATATTGCCCTGAAAGTGTGTCCAAGACACAATCCAACTAAGAACAGTACATAATTAAATGAAGCAGGTCGTTCACAATACGTATTGCCTTGAAAGTGTGTCCACATTCAAACTAAGAACAATATGAATCACACAGGGATGCCAAAGTTTGAAAATGCTCAATCTGCAGATGCAATCAGGGATGCTCCATTTGGATAGCTTATACATATGTGGACAATCAAAAAACCTCAATATTAACCCTGAAAAAAAAAACCTTATTTCCTCCCTCAGTGGCATTTCCATTTGCTTATCCCTGCCGTGAGACTCAGCTGATGACTTAGAAATCAGATTTATAAAACAAATGGCTATGGAAACTGTAATTGTCAATCCTCTTAGTTAAAGAAACACTAATAATGCCATGAACATCATGGACCAGCCAGTAGGGCTGCAGGCCAAGTAAAGGACCTATTTGGAATTTGTTATTGACAAAATTCAAGCTTAATAACATCTTCCCATAATTCAAACGACCTCAGCATGACACTCCAAACAAACTGCTTGCTGGCTTTATTACTCATTTTAGCACAGCAACAGACGGTCCTGTGGACACAAGTTATCCTGTTATTTAACACATGGTATCTCTTTGCACTTTTCTCTACACATAAGAGCTAGATAAGATACAGATTTTAGTACTCGGTTGCTCTCCCAATGACACAGATAAAGTAGTCAATAGAGATAGCAGCTGTATTAGGCATTACTTGTCCCAGAATCTCACTCTACTACTGATTCGCAGTTAAGACTTAGTACCAATGAGCATGGTGAATTAGAGTGCTAAAAATTCTATATCAATGTTGACATCACTTGAGCTTACCTATTTGGATCCTTTTATGCTAACCTCTGTAAATATGTATAACCTGACCAAACGCACTCTACATACAGTTAGGAAAAGAATTGAAGGGGGGAAACGCCATAGTACTCGCAAAAACCACACAATTGAGAAACATATCAAAGGTGACGTATAACATAATCTGAAGTTTGAAACTTGAGTTGATTAGGAGTACAACTGAATCGGTAAAGTGACATCATCATGTTTGAAATGTCAGAAACTTTGAACTATCAGGCTTAACACACAAGTGTCAAGTAAAATTCAACATGAGAATTCTAGTCAAGAAACTAATGAAGTAAGGATTGAATAGAACAGATAAGGAGAAATGTAATACCTCTCTTCACTGTAAAACTAAAAGCGGAAGTAAGCTGAACTGAAATCTTCCAAAAAACAAAAGTTTCAGATCAAGAAACGAGCAAAACCAACTGTCATTTATGAGGCTCTGACTTTGAGATCTTCGAAAGAGATTTTTTTTTCTTCTTCTCTCTTCTTCTTTTTCAAGTAGAATTAAAAATTGGGAAGAGCAGGCGACGGCGAAGACCTACTGGTATAGACAATTAGATATAGAGAACAGACTGGGCAGAAAGCACCAGCATTGCTTTTGCTTGCTTGGCTTTAATCAACTGGTTTACAGCTTATTGGTGGGGCCCACAAGTGGTTAGGAGCCTCTCTTTAATCTGAAAAGTGGTTCATACCAGATTACCAGGCACGTTTGCCTTTCCCTCCCGTTTGGTGTTTCTCAACGTTTCAAAACTGTCAGAGACTCGGATTCTGGGAATCGTTTTTGACTCAATAGACAGGATCGGATAAAGTAGAATATTCCACCATGCCCCGGGTCTACGAATCTACTAGAGTAACTAGACCGGTAGACCCTCCCTTCCTTTACACATTTAAATATTTAATCTTTCTGGGCGGTCCGACTCGGACCGGTTAACGGAGCTGCACGGTCAGTCCACGCCGATCACGGATATTATGACAAACGGACCGTTACCAACATTGCTATTATTGGTTTTCACGTCTGGTCCCTGGGCCTTCCCATTAAAAAATATTTAAAATTTAAAAAAATTAGAAAGCAAATTTTTTTGTTGAAAGAATTGAAAAAAGAATTATGATCGGTGACAGGATTTTCTTTTGGTAATTAACGTGTCTAACCAGCTTAGGAGCATCCGTGTGTCTTGACTAATCATTTTTAGTTTTATATTAAAAAAATTTCAGAATATTAAAAGGAATTTCAAAAAGTTTTTTTTTTTGTCTCGAAAGATAAAATAGAGTTGGCGGTGCTTGAATTATGTTTTAAATTAATTACTAAAAATTGAATTATATTTTATATCGAACCAATGTCACACGAGAACAAAGGACCCATAGGCTTAGGGGAAGGAAAGAGAGGGAATGAAGGAAGGTGTGAAATGACGAAAACTTGAACGTAATTCTTAATCTTACTACATCTATTTAGGAAGCACTTGACATCTTATTAACGAAATGTTCTTCCTTTTTTCTTTTGATCATTTGTTGTGTAAAAGTAAAACGGAAATTTCTAGTTCTACCCTTTGTCTTACCATCTAATATTAATGTCATCCTTTAAGTTATCCCTAATATTTATCAGACCTCCTACTCTTAGTCTACCATTAGTAACTAGTGATGTGATCACATATATTTTTTCAAGATAGTGAAAATATCCCTCATCAATAGATCACTATTTCTAAACCATAAGCACTATGTGATTTCCACCCACTAATATTGTTTAATCTCCTTCTTTCTTCCTCACTTCTGTCTCCTCTAGACCCTTTCCTAATCTCTAGTTCACTCTCCCATCTCTCCACAAAGTTGACCTTGGTATGAACAACAAATAACTGCTAAACAGTACTGCCAAGAATTGAAATCAGTAGAAAGAGAAACCCTTATCCTTTTCCAAAATGGATAATTAACCCAATGTAAGAAATGGAGAAACCCAACTCAATCTCATATTAAGTTCTTGGGGGTTCCATGGCCCTACAATCTAGTTTCCCTATTGTGCCATTTTGCACCATATACTTGAGCTTGGTCCCAAACCACTGATCAGACTAGGAGAATATTTCAACGGACAATGCTTAAGGTAGGTCAAGGAGATGTTCACCCCCAGTCCTTGGGCAAGTTTAGAGAACAACCAAGCTGCAAGGACGACCTTAGAGTTTGAAGGGCTCAACCTTGGATCTCAGAACACCAATGAAGTTGTAAAGAAGGTTGGTGCTCAGGAATGTGTGATCGGACCTCTTTAACAACTCTTCCAATGAGAAAGACTTCAACGCATCTCCCTTCGTGCATTTGCACATGTGGAGTTGTTCTAGCTAGTGGCTTTTCTCAGTTTCATGTTACAACCTCCGGCCAAGAACAGTACTTTGTCATAGATCTCTCTCCAGATCTCATCCGGCAGTGGACTTCTCAAGGATATACTCATTTACACCTTGGTGCTCTAAGGCTTTCCATGACGGCTTAGAGGAAAGCCGATTAGCTCAGGGATCCCCAAGCTCATACCACACAAAATGTATGTTGACTAGACACCATATCCATCTCAGGAGCACATCCACCGAATTGTTGGCCGCATGTAGCAGAGCCAAAGTGTTAGAGAGATCAACTCTCTTATCCTACATGTCAATCCAAGAGGAGATCTGGGCCAACTAGACCGTTTGACGACTCTTAATTGTTAAGTTTCACTATAAATACCCCTATTGAACATAAGAGTGTTGTGTGGCCTTCACCATAGTATCTTGGTATGTTAGGTAATTTCATCCTTGTACTCTTGGCTATATATATTGTACTTCATCTCTTGATTAATTAATGAATCCCATTCACTACATAAGAGTAATGTGTAGCCTACACCATAGTATATTGGTCTTTTATGTATATATATTGTACATCAACCCTTTATCAATTAATGAATTACATTCACTACAACCCCCTCACCTACCTTGTTTAATAGTAATGCTTATTTACTTTCCCTTTGCTCTTTAGCTACTAGGCTTTGAGCTCTTAAAACCTCAACTTCAATGTGGTGTTGTTTTTTAATCTGGCTTACTTATTGGAGGCCGCCACCCAATCACCATTTCAGCCCACAATAAGGTTTGATTGCGGTTCACTCGAGGGTTCATATTTAAATGCAACATCCCATATTTAAAGCACAATCAACAAAAAGGATCCAGAGCAAAAACGAAGCAACAGAGGAGAGTGAACCAGTTGGGAAAATTTGGGTATTTCTTTGAGGACATACAATTTCTGCACCCTAGCAAGAAAGCAAGTCACGATGGAGAGAATTGAGAGAGTGAGATAGAGAAGTTGCATGAGAAGACCCCAAAAAAATAAAAAAAGACAAGGAAAAGATAGAAGAGAGTAAATAATATTATTAGATGGGATCCATTTTGTGGTTATGGCTTGGGAAGAATAGTGATCTTTGATGAAGGGTATTTGTATCTTTTGCAAAAATATAATTGGGTGACATCACTAGTTATTAAGCGTGGACTAACAACAAGAGAATTGACTAACGTTAAGTATAACTTAGAGAGTAATGACATTAATATTATGGGGTAAGTAGGTAAGTCAAGAGTTGCGCTGAAAATTTCCCAAATAAAAACCGTATTTTCAATGCAAAGGTCGCTTTAAACTCGAATAACTTAGGAAGAAGGGGAGGAAAGTTACTAGTCTTGAAGATTAACTTGAAAAATGCTTATTATAAAATGGAGAGGGTATTAAAGTTGCATTGCTAAAGATGGACATTGGACTAAACTTTTAATGGGATGTATTTCATCTTTTTTCTTCCTTTTTTTTTTAACACCTTGTTAGTGTATGAATCTAAAGGGGGTCCTTTTAAAGCTCCAAAGAGGATTCGCCGGGATGACCCTCTTTCGCCCTATATTCTCATTTTGTGTTCACATGTGTTATCCTCAAGTATTCATCAAGTTGAGACTCTCCATTTGGTCAAGGGCATTAGGGTAAAAAATAGAACTCCTCCAATCTCTTATCTCATATTTCCTGACAATTGCCTTTTATTTATGAGAGTCAAGTCAGGTCACGTTTGCATGCTAGTGTATTGCATAGACATTGGCCAAACTATAAATTTGAAGATATCAAATATAAGTCCCAACACATTCAAAGATTTAAGGCTTGGTTTTCTGGAGTTTTGATGGTGAAGTTTGGTAATGGGTCTAGTAAGTAACTTGGACTTCCTATGGAGTTTGGTGTATCAAAGACCAAAGTCATAACTCACCCAAAAAACTTGTGGAATAATCAAAGGGTGAGAGAATGCTCTTCTGTTGACTGAAGGGAGGGTCTTGTATTGGTGAAATTGGTGGTTCGATCATTATCCACATATGCGGCATGTCACCCACAACCTCACCGGTTCTGGACACGCCCGAATACCGGTGGGTGTGATGCTCATTATAGGATCTAGATTCCAACCAATCCACAACCACAATACAATATAGCATAAGCCAAAGAACAAAGGAATAAAAAAATGTAACATTCAACAAAGCCATAACGGCCATCCAAAAAGATAAACAAAGGTAAATCAGAGTTAAGGTAGAAGTGAATATCAAACAGCGAAAGTCTCAACATCCACAATAAAGGTTTAAGAGAAATTAGTTTAACCTTTCGATTTCCCAAAAGAGAATTACGCAATTTCAATTGGACTCTTTCATGCCTCAAATAATCAAACGATAATTACAAGGGCTAAACACTATATGAGCAGTCCAAGCATGGACACGCATCCCCATGGGTCTCCACATCTCCACCTGCCAGGATGTCATACAGCTCAGTCGGTGGCACATACTCCGGAATGGTAGAATTTTCATAACCCATAAAAGAGTTTAAAAAAATATACATCTTCGAGGAATGAGTTCTATAGAACTCAATCAGAGTTCCATAGAACTCAGTCAAGTCAACAAAATCACATATCATGCATCCAATACATATACAAAAATTGATATTTGATATATAAATGTAAATGGAATGGAGTAATGTATTTATGCAAGTATGCCCCTATACTCTAACAAGTGTTAATTTCTATGGCATAAAACGCATTAAGTCGTAACACCAACCTCCTATGAGAAGTTTCATGAGTCATGACTATGATCCCTCACGGATTGGTTATCTCTGTTAGGATCCCGCGGTATAGGGGTACGGTCACATTACACCATGGCTAGGGGATTAGGTCACCACTCTCTCACCACACCATTGGTATGAGTACTGGCGCATGTCAGGGATAAGCCTAATACAATGCAAAGTCATCTACGTTTCATACTACATGTGGTTCGAATATCTTTCTTCATGGATTGGCTACATCTATTGGTCCAGTATCGTTCCCACTTAGGAATGTTACTCAACACAGATTGGCTACCTCTATTGAATTAACCTATGGTCGTACACATATGTTTTGGTGGATGCTCTCGTGTCTCCTCACAAATTGACTGCCTCTGTTGGATGACCACGAGCCCAAACCCTCCACATATGCACCATAACCACTGCATGATAACAATGGGTCTGTGTCTCCTCACAGACTAGATACCTCTATTGGACGCCCACAGGACCTAGCCACTACTATCACGGGTCACTCGGCTTCAATATCTATGTCAAATAGATAGTAGCATATAAAAAAGGTAATCTAGCCATGCATCTAGACACCTATATATAATCCACATAACTGATTAAATGAATGTGAAGGCACCAGGGGCAATAAGTGAACCCACAACCCCGGTTTGATATACAGACAATGCATTATCACCTAATTCTCCAACACATCACGTTCACAGTCATAATTTGAAATGAGTTGAATAATAGATAAACATAAATATCACCTTACCATTTATCGTGCAAAGTCTCACACATTTCATAAGATAATAATTGACATTTATATTGGCAAGCATTACAATCAAATTAACAACATAATATATGAAAATGCATCCCTCACCTATAAGTGACAAAATAGTTAGCAAAGCCCAAGAATTCCACAATTAAAAAGTGTCAATAATCCATAATTAGCCTAGAAAACAAAAGGGTTAAATTAGGTTTTAATCGAAAATCGAATTGGACATCAATTGGACTTGGGTTGACTGGGCTGCAACTCAGCCTCACTAGGCTGGTTGACTCAGCCAATCTCTCACCTAGTCAACCGCCCACCTTGGCCACGGGTGAAAACACTTGATTCGAGCTCGTTTGGAAGCCGATTCAAATGGTGGTTTTTGGAGCTTCATAGGGAGTTGGAACACGCATTCCATTCCAACAAAACCCACCAATTTCATCCATACATCCAATCATTCCACACAATACCAAGAAAAATGCTTGAAAGAGGGGTTTTATATAGCACACTTACCTTAACACGCGATTACCCTTTTGATTCGTTTTTCGGCACCTTCAATTGCTCAAGATCTACTCCAATATCCTTCATCTTCTCCTCTCCCACGAGCTCAGCCTCCAAACCCACCAAAAATCCCGTTTATGAGGTTGGAGAGTCATAAAATAGGGTTTTAAACCCGAAATCCCGAAATTGCCCCGAAACTGAGCAGGGGGTTGATCCAAGCGGCCAACCGCCCCCAACCAACTTGCCTTGTTTCTCCTTCGTGTGAAGGACTATTTCGACGGGCTTCAGAGGGTATAAATGTCTTTTCAAGGCCTGATCAATGGTATAATTTACCTTGAAATTCGAGTCTTATAGCATCAGTTTATGGGCATGCCAAAACCTCTTTTTTTATGTCTTTCGGATTGGATTTCTCCTCCTCTTGAACTCCATTAGGATGGTCGGGCCTTCTTCTAGTTCATCCAAGTCTATAGGTTTGATTTTTCAAAATTTTGGGCTAAACTCGAATGGGTTGAAACTACCTTATACTAGTAATCCTGGTTCACGGACCTGAAATGTTGGGTTACTAAGTTAAGATTTTTAGGGATTTCACACGGCATCTCATTTCTTGCCTTCAAAGTCCCATCATGAAGAGATTAAGAAGGCTATGGCAAAGTGTATCTGGGGTCAAAAGGAGGAGGGAAAAATTCATCGATTTTCTTGGGCTTGTCTCCATAAATCTATAATGAGAGGAGGTTTGGGCCTAAAATATCCTACCACACACAATCATACCTTACTTATAGAAGTAGCATGGTGCCTTGACAGCGAACTGGATTCTCTATGGGTTTGGTTTATCAGGGTGACTTATTACCCAAATGGAGAGCCCTCTCAAGCAAAGGCATGCTCTCCCTCGTGGGCCTGGCCTACCTCTTTAGGTTCATACATCATCATCTTCCTCGTCTTCGGTGACCTAGTACGTCTTCTTCGTATCGGTTGTCGCGGTTCATCTCTCCTACATCTTGTTCGTCTTATCATATTCTGGTGGTGGGATTGTTGCAGAGTAGTTGGTTGAAGGTCCTTAAACAAATCTCAAGACAATAGAACTAAGGTTGTTATTCTTCACAACCTCATAATGAAGGAAATTAGAAACTCAAGTATTGTATACGTTTTGAAGTAATTTTGTAATTCTTAGGTTATCATTTGATTTGATCTAGGTGTGCCACTTTTGCAAAGTCGTATTCATTTTGTTGGGAAGCCAATGACTTAGGGTTGCTAGAATAAAAGTCTTGAGTTTTCTTCGAATTTTAGTAGAATTTCATTAGTTTTATCCATTGATGGTAGTAGCTACGCACAACAATATGTATTAATATCTTGTTGATATTAGTAGATGGATGCAAGGTTTAAAGTATTGGCAAGATCAATACATACCTCTAAAAATTTAGAATTTTTTTTATTTTTTTTATGGGGCCACTTAAGTTAGGGCCTAAATTCTTGACCCAATGTCAATTTTGAAATTGAAATGACCATTTTGCCCATGGGGTGAAGGAAAATATAAACTTTTATTTTTACCAAACAGTTGGGAAATGTCATGTTAGCATTGCCACATCAACCTCCGTTACTTTTGATGATAACAAACACGAATTACTAATGTTGATATTAAGTTGGGATTGTCTAGCTCAACACGAAAACAAGTGGACCAAATCCAACTCATTGGACCAAACTCATCGGATACTCAATCCCAAGTCAAGGTCAAGTCAATTTGGACAAGGAACCAAAGTCAAGGTGAGCAAAGCACAATAAGATGTGAAAATCAAGTCAAGTTTAAGATTTAGAAGAATTCAGGATTTAGGACACCGGTACTCATATGAAACTGTACTTAATTATACACATATGTCATTTGACTGATCTATGACATGTTAGGAAAATGTATGAGACTTAGGGTTGGCTAGAAATCCCTAAAAACCCCTTCAAGTCCCTGAATTCCCACTCTTGCTTCTGTGTTGTAAACGGACGTCCGTTTGGAACCAGACAATTGTCTATCTGGTCACAAAAGCCCGGACAAAAATTGCGTCTGTATTAGACTGTCGTCCGTCTGGTCCAGATGGTTGTCCGTTTGGTACTGTTTAAGCTAGTTTTTTAAATAGAGCTTTGTCTGATTCAGACAAACGTCCATTTGGACTGAAAAATTGGGAGAAAAACTCTATCTATTGGGAGGCTGAGCTAAGAAATTGAATATTATCTTTATAAGCCCAACCATCCCCATTTGAGAGCTTCTACCTTGTCCACTGAGTTATTACAACCTTGCAACTCTTAAGCTCTCAATTTGTGAAGAAGCATTGATTACTTGCCTTCCAACCTCACTCAACTTTGAAGAACATTACAAAGTTGTCAAGCAAGCTTATTGGAGTAAAGCGTGAAGTGATTGAAGGCCATTGATACCTCATTTAGTGGTGCATTCATTCATCACATAAGCACTCATCATCATTACATCACACTCACACAAGGGGTAAAGTGTCACACCCCTTGTTAGGTAATATTCTCCATCTCCTACATTGTGTTGTTGTTCAATTCTAGTATATTTTGATTATAATTGGTAGAAGGTGCTATTGCCCTATTTAAAACAGGGTGATTTTGCTCTATTTATAACAAATATTGTAAATGGTGCTCTTGCCCTATTGAACATAGGTTGTAAGGGTTTGATCTCTACCCACTATAGTGAAAGATAACCACTAGTGGAATACTCTCTTGAGGCCAAGAGAAGAGTGGACGTAGACTTGCAAAGTTGAACCACTATAAAATCATTGTCTTGTGGTTGATTGAACTATCTTAATTTTATTGAAATATACAATTTATCTTGTATTTGCAATTAAACTAAAAAATTAGTCAAATTCACTAATTGCAACCTATTCACCTCCCTCTAAGTTGCTTTAACACAAACCTCATCTTTTAATTTTTTTTAAACTTATAAGAAAACTCCTACTTAGCGTCTGACAAGCAGAGGTTCTTAATTGAGACAATAACAAGTATATTCTTCTGCTCCTATAGCGTGTTCTTCTTCCTCCTTAGTGAACCCTTTTGTCCTACTTCCTAGTCAACAAAGCATGTCTTCCACCGGCAACAGATCTACCAAATCAAGAGACCTAGTACCTTTCTCTCCTCCTGCAAATGCCAATAGTATTCCATCTGAACTATTCTCATTGCACTCTGATTCCAATGCGGAAGAATGCAACGAATCTAAAGATGATGTGTTATTGGATGCAGCAGACAACGTGAGGGCCAAGAAGGTTTGGGGTAACACCCTAGTAGGGAGAGATCTTGAAGGGAAACCATTTAGAAATAACTCAGTTCATAAAGGGCTTGTTATAGCTTGGAACCTTCAGCATGGAGTTTACATTTCTTCTATGGATTAGCAAAATTTTCTCTTCAAATTCCATCATGCGATGGATATGCTGAATGTTGTAAGAGAAAGACCTTGGTGTGTTGCAAGGAACTTACTTATTTTGGAGCAACGAAATCATGAAAAGAAGTGGGAGTTTGCCAATATAGAGTTTTGGATGCAAATTCATCAAGTTCCAAAGGGGTTAGTTGATCCCATTATTCTCCTTAAAATAGTTAAGAAGTTAGGTGAGGTTAAATGCATTATGCTCATTAAAGGCAATCAATTCAGTAGGAGGGTTAGTTATGTGCGTGCTCGGAGGTTCAATTATGTTGTTTCTTAAATATGAAAAGCTGCCACTTTTTGTTATTATTGTGGCTACTTTGGCCACGATGATCTGAGGTGTACCATGAGGTTTGATGAACTACAGTGTCATTGTAAAATCCCCTAAAATTCTAACCCGATAACCCATTGTTTCAAACCTGCGAACTTAGAGTTATAGCAAAAGGCAACTTTGGACCATCCGAGTTGAAACTGGGAGTTTGAAAATCGAGCCTATGGAGTTGGATGAACTAGAAGAAGACCTGACCACTTTAATTGAGTTCAATAGGAGAGAGGAAGTTAGTCTGGAAGGCATAAATAAGAGATTTTGGCATGCACGAAAATCGATGCTAGATGACTCAAATGCCAAGGTAAATTATAGCATTAGTTGGAAAGTGTTTAGGAGTACTTACGCTCGAAGCCCATTGAAAATGGCTTTCATAGCTAAAAGTGGGGGGGGGGTAGGTTAGTTTGATTGATCGCTTCCACCTAGAAAAGGAGTATTTTCATAAATCCAACCTTTTAAAACCCTATTTTATAGCTTAAGCTACTCACATACAAATTCTTTGTGATATTTTGGAGGCTGAGAGCTTGAGGGAAGAGAAAGGTGCAGAGTTGAGCTAAATCATTGTGGAACGAAGGGTGCCAAAGCACAGATTGTGGAGTTTATTGCGCAAATGGGTTTTAACTTTTAACTCAATTTTTTGTTATGGTATACATTGGCACAAGGTAATGCTTTAGGAAAAAATGTATGAAAGAGACAAATTGAGGTAGATCCAAGTTGTGAAAGGTGTGGAGCACGAATGGAATAATCAAGGGACCACATACTTATTGATTGCGTGGATGCTTGTGCCATTTGGTTTAGGAGTGGCATAACCTTTTCAGTCCCAGTCAACTCCCCTCTCAAATTGAATTTGTTACTGGAGAAATGGAGGAAAATGCAATTTCATAATAAGAAGCAGGAGGAGTCTCTTAGTCTTATTTTTTTTTCTTTGGTTGGAATTTGTGGCTCTCAATAAATAATTTGGTGTTCAAAGGGATAGACCGTCCAGTAAAGCAGGTTAGCAAAAGCGGATAGAGGACATGGAGAGTTTATGGAGGCTTATAGAGGAGGGGCGGAACTAGTGGAGCCTCAGGTGCTGGAGAGATGGAACCACTGCAATAGGCTTGATTGAAACTAACCATAGATGCATCATGAGTAGAAGATGATAAGGTGGCGGGCTTGGGTCTTATTTTAGAGATGCATATGGGCTTCTTATTTGGTATATGTCTGATAAACTCTCACGTGAATTAGTTTTAGATGTGAAGTCTAAGCGGTGATTTTGGGATTTTTATTTGTAGCAGCTGTTGCTGCAACCAACGGCTTAGATTATGCCATGTAATCTAAATGAAATCGGACGGTCCACAATCAAATAGTGGGGCTCTACTTGTAAAGATTACTTTTTATTTTACATTCTAAGGGTTTAATACTTTGTTAATTTACAAAAGTTAGCCCCTCAACTTACCTAAGTCTTAAATCCCACTTCTTTTTGTAGACCGAGTTAGGGTCTAGGGTTCGACAAGGATGCCCTAGAATACGATTGTGGAATATTATCTCAGAAGCGAACTGATCCGTCCAGTGCCAGGTAGGAATCATACTTTTTTGGCACGATTCCGTCAAGCCCTGTGGCTCTCCGTCCAAAACTGCCATTAGAGAGAGCATCGCATCGGTTCTTCCAAGGATCCAAAGCTTTACAATCCTTGGAGATCTTTCTGTTGAACATCGATGGTAGATTGTAAACGTAAAACTTGTCGAAGCTGCACTTGTACTCTGATGACCTGTTCACGATAGAATGGCTCGGAGGTGAGAAATGACAGAGAGGAACAGAGACGGGAATGAAATAAGCATTAAAGAGCCCGCGTTGTGTGAAACCTCAACTTTGGTTGGAAGACGCAATGTTCCAATAAGACATAAATCTACAAGGAATAGAGGAAGACCAGTCAAAATCAATGGCTCATCAAGAGTAGCTACAATGGAATAGAATTTTCCTGAATTCTCCTTTATGATTTACAGATACACACTTGCCTGTTTCTTCTCCTGTCTTTTTTTTCTTTCTTTTTCTTTCAATCATAACTAACTTAAATCTTATCATTTCAGAATATTTGAACTCATAGACTCAGGTTTGACATTTTCCCTTCTCATTTGCTCTGCTCCTCTTCTCTTATCTATTCATTCTTGTTCTTTCATCAACATCATATTCATCATAAGAGGGAGAAGAAACAAAGGAAAGAGATGAGTGATAATCGTGGTGTCATTGTGCAGAAAGCATTGAACAGCTTAGGAAACTCCTCTGCCGGCTTGTCACCAGGGATTTGAGATTCGGGTAAGTTGAGGGGTTTGTGTTTGTAAATTAACAAGTATTAAACCTTTAGAATATAAAAATAAAAAGTAATATTTACAAGTAAACCCCCCTTATTCGATTGTAGACCGTCCGATTCTATTTAGATTACGTGGTGTAATCTAAGCTGTTGTTCTGCTTGCAGCAGCAGCTGCAAATTAAATTTCGTGTTTAGGGGCCTTGGAGAAATTGTCTTGCTGGGGCGGGCCAACAAGGATGGGAAGTTAGACTATGCTGAGCTAGTTTATTTGATCAATTCCCCCTTAGAACATCCCCTTGTATGTGTTAGGAGCCTTGTGGAGGATATTAAAGTGTATTGTGTCCAACCTGCCTAGCGATAGTATTTCTCACATTTATAGAGAAGCGAACACAATCGCAATTCACCAGCTAGGAGGGCCCTATTGGTGGAAAGCAAAATAGTCTGGCCTTGTTCCACTCAGTGACTTGATGACTTCTGCTATATATCTTGAAGTCTTTTGTTTTCTTTGCCCTTCAACTTTTCACTGAAGAGTAAGTTTCACTATCCTCCACCCACTCCCAAAAAAATAAATAAAAAATAAATAATAATAATAATCAAAAATTGATTTTTCTTTGTTATTGTTTCCTATGTCTTCAAGGGTTGAATTTCAGTGTTGCACATTTAATGCACGACATTGTGTTGCGGTTGAGATTTGATCTCGACCGTCTGTTTTGATTTTAACACCTTTAAAATGGATGATCATCAAAATCTCAGTAAAGATTTCATCTAATATATCAGCCGATAGATGATACAAGAAACTGAGGCATATCTTTTCAGAAAAACTAATTTAATATAAAGGGTAATTTTCATCTGGACCCCTTGAGATTTGGTCTATGCCATTTTTAGTCTAAAAAAACAGAGACTTTGCATCTGCCTCCCTTGTACTATAGAAAAAGTCAATTTAAGGACAAATGATCAATTCTATGATGAATTTGCCCTTATTATTATTATTTTTTAATTTAAAATTTGTATTTTAAGGGGTTAAAGTTTATTAATTTACAAAATCAGACGTTCATTCATTATCCGATTCCCAAATCCTTAAATCCTTAGTTGCTACTCACATTTAAATTCATTTTACCAATAATTTTCTGATTTTCCATCGCTTCTGCCCATAGGAGCCAAACTGAGAGAGAGAAGAGAGAAGAGTGGCTAGTGAGAGAAAGGGCTTGGGAATAAAGAAAAAAACAAAGAGAAAAAAAAAATCTGTTTCGGTTTACTGAAAAAAAAACCAGGTACACATGAAACAGAGGAAGTACTCTCTTCTTCTCCTCCACAATCTTATTTCTTTCGTGTTTTTGGTTTTTTAAGATACTTGTAAAACCCAATATTTTGGTTTTGGATTTCATATCGAACGATACGGCTCGAAGCAATACGTACCGGTTTTCTGTTTTGTGAGCAAAAGTGCATTTGTTTAAGATATTTGTCGACGCATCCTTGTTTAAGATACGTTTTATCGACGGTATCTGCTATGTATTTTAGTGAATCAGTAGAGAGACGACGAGATGTACGATCGGTTGGGTCAAATATGGATACGATAGATCGAGGATCGGAGATACTTAACCGATCTCTTCGGTGGGCAAATAGGGATACGATGGGCTAGATCGTAGGATCGTGAGATACTTTAAACCTTGATCTCTTGTATACAAAGAGGGAAAAGAAAGGGTTCGTCGTGACGAGTTGCAGAAGGGGGAAGAAAGGGTTTTTCGTTTCGCATTTGTTGCTCAATCCTCTTCCACTGTTTTCGCATTTAAACCTCAGTTTTCGATCTGCGGCTCATATCAATCTCAAGGTCAAGCCCAGGTCCGGTACTCTTCCCTTTTTTTCTTGCTGTTCCTTCCTGATTCGATACATAGTATATCAAGCCATTCTCTCTTTTCTGTTACTGCTGTTGCTCTGTTCTGGTGTGTGTGAGTGGTGAAATCCGAATCATGGTTTTGCTGAAAACGAATCTGTGAATCCACAAGGTTGGTGTCCCTCCCCCCAAAATATCTCGTGGTGATCTGTTTTGCTCGTTTATATGCAGGTTCTATACATCTCAGTTAATTGACGAGTTTCCAAGTGAGGGGAAACTTGTAATCTCTCTCTCCATTCGTTCGGGGTTGTCAGCCGACAAAACCTCTCCCTAGAGATCTCCTGGGAAAAAAACCCAATTTCGGTTTCACGAATCTATGTACGAGGGAGCAGGGAGGGTTCAAGAGCTTTCTCTTCACCTTCAACCCAATTTTTAACGTTACTCTGACCTGTCGTTCTTGTTTCTTAAATTATGTATTGCTACTTGAAACAACCTGTTGAAAAAAGATGAACGATAATGAAAATGGGAACCCATTGGAGACCATGTCAAACTCAACCATTGATGACCCAACATCAGAGAGCTCAACAGAACGGAACGGAAATTGATTACTAGGTGATTCCTGTTGAAATTAAACCAGTGCAGAAACTTTGTCCATTTTAGGCTTGGTGAAATTTGCCCTCTTAATTTTGGGTCTACGTCTTGTATTACTTCAATTACACAGTTATGATTCTGTTATTTTTTTTGGTAGATGAAGCTTTTATTCATTGTATCCTGGTGTTGTAGATTATTAGTTCTTCCTTTTGGTAGTTGTTGAAGGTGTCAACAAACACTATTATGTAGCCAGAGTTAGTGACATTGTAAATATAAAACTCAAATCGTGTTTTGGTTAAGTGGAAATGTTTTATACACCTTGCATGAGCAATCATTGAACCACTAGAGATTTATTAGCTATGTCTTCTTGGTGGTTATGAAGTAGATTTGTTTAAGAAACAGGTGCATGATAAAATGATCAGTTATTAGTTATGTCTATTGTTTGATGTTTAAAAATTAGAACTTCCATATGTATTTTGATAATTTCCATTCAATTATGCACCCATTGATACATATTTACGATATGATATGATATGAATTGAAACGTCTCTTAAAATTACCTTTTTGATGCATTACTGATACATGATACTTTAAACCTTGGATGGAGGAAACATGAGGTCTTTCTGGGAATTTTCATGTGTCATCTTTGCAGCCAACAGTAAACACCCAAATGTTCCTGAAATTCAACATTTAGTCCTACTCAATGGAACTGTAACTTGCACAACTTTTATAGTCTTTCATTTCATTCATATAGTTCCTGTTTGGCTGCCCTTCCTGAACTTACTCTGTGGTTTAAGAGCAACGATTAATTGAAGATTCTCCGTGCAGGATTCGCTTTTTCATTGAGTATAATGAATCCATTGACGCTGGTGAAACGTATACAGAACATCAATTCCAAAGAAGCAACACTAGGAATTTCTGAAGAGGCCTCATGGCATGCAAAGTACAAGGATTCAGCTTATGTTTTTGTGGGTGGTATACCATTTGATCTTACCGAAGGAGATCTCCTTGCAGTCTTTGCTCAGTAAGTGCAGAGAAATTTTACATTTTACTGATATGCATTCTAGCAGTTAAAACATTTTCTTAAGCTCAAGCAGCAGGAGAGCATGAATGATATTTTTTTTTTGGGGGGGGGGTTCAAAAGCAGGAATGATAATTTACGATCTCACTGACGTTGTTTCCCATTTAATTGGAATTAGTTCACTTGAGTCCGCTTGTATTCAAGTAGCTTAATTTAGTGGGAGTCAGAACAGGTACAGCTGCTTGATTATCCATGAAGACACCCCATCTTAGAGTGACACTTCTAGAAAGAATAGTTCAGATCTGGGGGGGGGGTTCAAAAGCAGGAATGATAATTTATGATCTCACTGACGTTGTTTTCCATTTAATTGTTATTAGTTCACTTGAGTCCATTTGTATTCAAGTAGCTTAATTTAGTGGGAGTCAGAACAGGTACAGCTGCTGAAAGTTATATATTGTGTTGACCAGATCTGAACTATTCTTTCTAGAAGTGTCACTCTAAGATGGGGTGTCTTCATGGATAATCAAGCATTTTCCATATCATGCCCTTGAGGACAAGGCCTAAACTTTAAGGGCTGGAGATTTACATGCCTAACATGCTATGGTTTTGTTTGTGTTTTATGTCATAAAAAAATAATTGCATGCTTGGAGGGTATATCTTATACACTGTTATGAAGAGAGACTTAAGGTGGAATGGGTCACTATGGTTTTTCTGAATTTGTAGGGAGTTGGTCTTCCATGTGTTTGGTTGGTAGAATCAAAGTTTTTTGTAGGATGCTGTTCTTTTGCATATATAATATATATAATTTTGGATTCAGATTTTGGTAGAGTTACTTAATGGAAATGGACTGTCTGGGAGGGTATCTATTGCAAAAGTAGACCTGCAACAACACATGCGCGGCCGGTGGGGGGGATATAAAAAAGAGACTCCCAATAGTCAACTTTAAAAGTCACCTTCTGAGGTGAAGGTAAACATTTTTAGATTCTAACCTCACGATGAATAATAATATCACCCTGCAGAAGATGAGAGTGATTAGATGTAAATTGAGTAATTACAAAATTCTGACTTGGACTAGAATATGTGGAGAATAGTAAAAATACTCAACTGGAATTAAATCAAATCAGGCCAATAAAATTCCTCTAAGTTCAGATTGGGTTCTATACCTGATATGAAATATCAAACCCCCAGATGTTGAAACTGATCAGATGTTTATTTAGGGAGTAATTAGGTCAGCAATAGGTCTGAGACCCAAACAAGCTAATTTTGTGGTTTAAAGTGGCCACTAGCCACTATTCAGTATTCACTGATTGAAAGGTCACAAAAAGGTTGACTTTTTTCCTGGGGTAGCTCTTTAATCCCCCAAGTTTCAGTGGAATCAGATCTTGGGTTTATGTTTAATTGGAATACTATATGCTGAATTCAGGTAGAAAAAACAGAGTCTGCAATCAAACAATAAACCTGATATTGAACTCTGATTTAATCTGACCTGGTAATAAGGAGTCCTTGTACAATAAGAAAATAGTTATCCTTGTTCAAATCTGTCAGCACCAATCTCAATGAGTATTGGTAATGATCAGAGAAGTAAATAGAGTAGCAGTTGGCAGTTAACATAGAAGGGGGGGGGGAAGGGGGAAGCTATCTCAGGTCTTATGGAACTCCCTCCCCCCAAACCAAACCCCCCCAAAAAAAAAAAAAAAAAAACCATCCAACTCCTACCATACGCCCAGCAACACACAAACCACATGAAGTAAAGCTACCACTATCCCTGTCTCCATGTTTTGGTCTCTTACCCTCTCTACAGTCCATCCCCAGGCGTATTTCCAAATGATAATTTACATAATAGCATCAACAACATCTCATTATGTACAGAGGCCATGCTTCCTTGATCAAACCTACTCTTATTCTTGTTCTTCTCCTGTTCAACTTCTAAATTGTTGTCAATCATGAGAGGTACATCTAAGAACGAGAGGACTCTTCTTGGTTTGTATTAGTGTCTGCACCGGGTTACTTATCCACCAGAATCTAGATAGACTGCTTCTTTATAGGCAGATTTGAGTGAGTAAACCAAAATTTAGGCCAGGCTGGCTGGCATCTTTATTGATCAGACTGCCTTTGAGTTAGGCATTCAAAGACAGACCAAGGATGGATTGTGGTGGCCTTGGGAAACTGAAGCTGACTTGGTCTTTTAAAGTTTGTCAAGGTTCTTGGTTCAAATGGTATTGTTATCTAGGCTGAACCTTCAGCCTACTCAGATGAAATGTTGCTTCTGCCTATGCCACTTCATGTGGGTTAATTATGGACGAGTAAATTTGCCTCGGTTAGTTGGTTTGTACTAGCAACATTTAATGCTAGACTGGAACCAAAGGAAAATAGTCCCAAGTAATGTACAAGCACTGATAAAATCATTTTTTTTAAAGAGGCACTAAATTAAATTAGAAATCAGAAACTAGAAGTGATTGATGACGGACTGTAGGTAAAGCATTGCTCAAAATTTTCCAACTTCTGGTGGTGCAATCAAAAGATATTCTCATGTTAGAAACTAGGGTTTTGTGAGCCTAACCAGCCACCTGTGGGGACTCAATGGATCGACTGGAGGTTAGTAGAGGTAATATCTAGCTGAAAATTTTGTGCACCGCTGATTGCTAGAAATCAAAGTTGTGTTGATGAAATGGAAATTAGAATTAGGGTCCAGAAATAGAAGGTAAAGGGTGTGGAGGATTCCAGTCAATGGAATGAGCTAGGATTGGGATCGAGGCGGATGGCTAATGGATTAGATATATACATAAAAACCCAATTGCTTCTGGATAAAGGTGTGTGAAGTCATCAAGCTTCAGTGGTTGCTGCAGAAAATATTTTGCAGGAAGAGGGTAATTTGACAGCAGTTCCAATGATGGATGAGAGCAAAAACAGCCTTTGATGGGCCTTCACAGTGGTTGCGGCAACTCTAGTAAAACAGCACTAGTAGGGTTATAGGAGCTATGGGAAGATGGAAGAAGGGAGCAGGGGAATGGGCTATCTCAGCCCTGGGTGATGTAGTCTCAATAGGATTGAGGGCCAATAACCAACTAACCAAGATCTATCGAAGAACCAACTCGAACTGTGTGGAAAAAAGGTAGATTATGGTTTTAGTGTAGGTTGTTGGGAATTGGGATATGAATCCTCTCTCTTCGGGGTGGTTGATATGGTATATCTTTTTTTGGGTGCTGGGTGATATCTTTGACTCAAATTTATGGTTGAATGCTTGAAAAGTGACACGGGAGACTAAGGAGACTCTAATCAAAAGTATGTTCAATTTTGATATAGGGGAGTAGGATCTTCAGGAGAATTAGGTTTGGGTGTTTTAGGGAAACCACAGCCCACAGCCAGTTTGTTGGGATACCCAAAAACAGGTTTGTAGTGGTTATAGGGCTGTAGTTTGTACCAAGTAAGGGGGTCAGTATAGGATGTATTTTGTCCCCATCTTGGAGGATTTTTAAGGTTAGATTGGGCTGGATCTAGGTTTAAAAAAATTCGAGAAAGGCAATTTCTGGTTCTTTTACTTGGAGGGGGGGTGCAATTATGGATCAAAATGGATGGAACAATGTGGGAACCTTTGAATTTATTTGCAAGGTAAAACTAATGGCTGGTTTGATGGATTTATGAATCTGTGGCTCTGTTCTGAATGAATTCAATGGAAGGGGGTATTCTTGGATGGTCAAGAGAACGAAAGAAAGGGGAAGGGATGAGTGAAACTGCAGGTTGGAGTCACCATTGATACGCTCTTCTCTGTAGCAGTTTTTAGGATGAGATAGAAAGCTGATTCCATGCCAAATGAGGGTGGTTGAATGTTACGTGCCAAACCCCAACCAACAACTTGGATATTACACACCAACGAGTGTGCGACATGTATATTACTCCCCAAGTTTCAGCCCAGATGTTACACACTAGACAGGTGCTCATTTACCAAGCTTCAGCTTGGATGGTACACGTTGGAGAGGAAGGGAACAGCCTTGATTGCAGTCAGCAAATTTCAGTTCACTCTATTCTAATTTTAATATTGTTTTGGGTTTTTCTTTTGGGGGGCTTTTTTTTTGTGTGTGGTTTGTGTTGGGGGGGGGGGGGGGAAATAGGCCAATTACAAACTCCTAAATTCCTAATCTGAAGAAATGGAAATCATGTGCGTTATTGAAGGTGTGAATCCTAATACAGTCTTAAGTCAATGTGACTTTTAAGTGGTTACAGGCCTAAAAAATAAAAAACTGACTTGCACTGAACCAGACTAAGCTGGTTCAACCTCTAAAACAAAACTTTTAATTAGTCAATGTTTGAATTCAAGCTTGGTACCCACTTATGCTCAAGGTAGAGGAATCAAGTTGGAACAAGGAGGCCAACTATCTGACCCAAGCTTATGTTATTTTGAGGAAAATAAGCCAAAAGAGGGGCTAGATCAGCATCACTCGGTGTCTCACTCAAAACTATCTCAGCTGTTGAGCATAGGTTATCCCATAAACAATGGAAAAATGGCCTACAGATTTGATTTCTCCAAAGTCTGCCTTAATTACAAATTTTCTTTTGGAGGGGGGGGTGTTGTGGTTAATAGATTTAACAAGCCTGCAATTCAAATAGAAGCTACAACTAATGGAAAAGAAATAGAAAGCAACTAAAATTATAAAGTAGGCCTTATAGATCAGTCAACATGCAGGTTAATAATTCCTATAGTAAAATAGGAACTAAATTAAACTCCTAAATCACCCATGCGTTTGATCTTGGCCAAATATGAAGATGTGATTGGTATTTTGTCTTCTTTTTTTTTTTTTTTGGTTGTTGGCCCTTCTATCAGACCGGCTGGTCTGGCTCAATATGGCTTGCTCCAGTGTTGGTCCATATGGTTCTGCTTTGATGGCCTTGCTTTATTCTTCTTCTTACCAGCCTTTGGTTCTACGTCAACATTATTCTATTACATTACTATGTCATAGCTGCATTTTATAGGACCTTCACATATTGTAAGAGAGACAAAATTTTGCTGAAATTTATGTTTTTTTTTTTTGTAATGATTTCAGGTACGGAGAGATTGTTGATGTTAATCTGATTCGAGATAAGGCTACTGGTAAATCCAAAGGATTTGCCTTTCTTGCATACGAGGATCAGAGGAGTACAATTCTTGCAGTAGGTTGGTAGTCTTTCAGCCCCTCATCCCCACTCTGAAAAGGATAGGGATAAAAGAAACACAAAAGGGACCTCAGTTATTACAGTTGTCAATCTACAATATCATGACAAACAACATGCACAGACAGAAACACATATATTAACTGTTATTCTACCATTTCTTTCAGACAATTTGAATGGAGCACAAGTTCTTGGCCGAGTTATTAGAGTTGATCATGTTACTAAATATAGAAAGAAAGAAGAAGAGGATGAAGAGAAAGAACAGAAGAAGAGAGAAGAACGTGGGGTCTGCCGTGCTTTCCAGAAAGGAGAATGCAACCGTGGAGCCTCATGCAGATTTTCTCATGATGAGCAAGTGAGATGATTTTTCTTTTTCTGGGTGTGTGCGTGGTACTCATACAAATTGTTTTATGCACTAGTTCTTGCTCAGGGCATATACATGTGCAACCTCTGTCTAGATTAATATAGCTGGAAGTGAAATAGTGGGAATGCCATCCATTTTCCGACTCAAAAAATGTCTTGCCCATTATTCAAAATTTAGATACGTGTTAGGGTTTTAACAAACTCCAAAACCTCATGTCTATTTTTGTTGGTTAGGGTTTTGGGATAAGTTTGGGTTAACAAAAACCTAGATGGGTTGAAATAAATTGAGAAGGAAATAAAATTTGGGTTTTAACAAATAAACATAAGATATGTTAGGGTTTTTACAAACTCAAATTGGATGATGATGTAATGGATATGGGTCCTAAAGGGAGACTTGGGAACCTAGTGGTTGGGTATGGGAGGGGTTAGGGATGGATGGAGAAAAGAGGTGGGCTGTTATAGGGTATGGGACTGATTCTGGGGTATGTTTCTGGGATCTTGGAAGGATCTTCATAGGGTTTCTTCGGTTCTTGGTGGATCTTTGGATCTTGCCTTTCTTTCTTGATCTCTTTTTCTTTTCTTTCTGTCTTCTCTCTTGTCTTCTTCTTTTCTTTCTTTTCTAATGCTGCCGCAAGATCCGAGAAGGGGGAAAAGAAGGTGGATGGGAGAGAAAGAGATACTGGAGGGGTGCCGCAGGGTTTGGTAAGGATGGATAGGGTTTTTAGGGTTGCTGCAGGAGTGGAGGAGGGATTCTAGGTTGCCACAGGGGTGGGGGCTGGGGGCTAGGGGCTGGGGGAGAGAGGAGGGGCTGGAATGTGAGGGGAGGGGCTGTAGTTACTGGTTTAGGGCTTTGATGCTGCTGTGAGTGTTGAATTGTTGTTCTTAGTGGAAGAATCTTGCTGAAACTTGAAGAAGATGAGCTTCAAAAACCACCATGACCCTCCCAAGAAGATCACAACATGGTTTCACTCAGGACTCCGATTTTGTTTATTCAATTCAACTTGCATTACAATGAGGCAGGGTGGGCTATATGTAACCTCACAATTGAAGGGGAAAGACTTAGACTCAAACTTGGAAACCTAACTTGACTCAACTAGGGAATCCTTTATAGACTAGAATCCCCTTTACAACTCAGTAAATAACAACCACAAACTAAAAGAAAGCAACTTGCAAAATATCAACTAATTATCTAAAAAGAATCTTATTTTGAAATTGATGCCAATTGGGAGTCCGTCACTGACTAGGACTCTCAAGACTAAATTAAAGAAATAAAATTAGATATGGACTCAAGAAAATATAGAGAAAATGACTGGACTGAAATAACAACCAAAAAAGGGGGAAAATTATCAAATTACCCCTGGTGGGCCCACTAAGTGTGCCAATTGGGCTTGGTTCTAGGGCCCAAATTGTTGGTTTGGCAGGGGGAAGGGGCCTGCTTACATCAATGGGATTGGGCTTAGGGGGAATATGCAGGCCTAGGGGAAGCTTGGGCACTAATTTTCTAATAGTTCGGTGTGAACCTAAAAGTTGTTAGGGAGAACTAAAAATAGCATGTCAGTGGGGATTTTGATGGGTACTTGGGCGTGCGATGTAGATCAAGGGATGGGTTAAGGGGCTGAAGTATTTCTCCAAAAACTGAAAGATTTCTCCAAAAATTTTTAGGCACTGATGGTGGGATGGCTGGGATTGACAATAGACAGGTTGGGGTTCTTCACCCTTCAGATTGTACAATGTTACTTCAAGATAAGGATTGAAAGAGAGGGGAAAGAAAAGGGAAGGGCTTGATTGCCTGCTTAAGTTGAGAACTTCCTAAGTCTTCATCCTGCTAGACAAACCACAATGAAACAGTAAAACTACCGCTGCAACTCACTCAGCACAGCACAACTGCAAATCATTAATTTTGGAAAATAAACCACCCGAGAGACCCTGCTCTCCCCAGCAATCTCAGCTTGCTCTCCACTCCATTCTTTTCTCCCCCCCCCCCTCATACTTCTCGCATTCCTTTTCTTATGTACCGCTATCCTAACAAACTCCCACCCTATCTCCAATCATTCCTTGCCACGTGGTCTCTTCTGCATGCCCCTGTTTCAGCGTGGTTGTGGATGCTGCCCAATACCATCCTGCCATTTGTCACTTGCTGATTGGATTGTCCCTGATATTTGCTGGTGATGTTCTGATGCTTCTCCTCCTATTCTTCCGTTTGTGTACTCGAGTTATAAGGGGCTTATCAACAATTTTCCTCAAGTCAGCAAGTGACAAATGGCAGGATGGTATTGGGCAGCATCCACAACCATGCTGAAACAGGGACATGCAGAGTGATTGTTTTAGGTACCTAGGTTCAATCATAAGTAAAAGAGGTGATTTAGAGGATGAGGTTTCCCAAAGAATTAAAATATGGTGGATGAAGTGGAGAGGTGCGTCCGGGGTCTTATGTGATCGGCGTATTCCATTAAAGCTCAAAGGAAAATTTTATAGGACCATTGTTCGACCAGCTATGATGTATGGTGCAAAGTGTTGGGTTGTTAAAAAGAATCATATAGATAAACTCAGTGTAGCAGAAATGAGGATGCTAAGATGGATGAGTGGCAAAACTAGGATGTATAAGATAAGAAATGATCATATTAGAGTTGGTTTGGGAGTTGCTCCCATAAGTGATAAGCTTTGAGAAAGTCGTTTGAGGTGGCACAACCACGTTCAACGGAGACCTATAAATGCCCCTGTACGGAGAAGTGATATAGTCCATATTGAAGGAACTAGAAGAGCTAGGGGTAGACTTAAGATAACCTTAGGAGAAGTGGTGAGAAAGGTATGTATAGCTTAGGCCTTGTATCTAGCATGGCCTCGAACACAACTGATTGGAGGGCAAGAATACATGTAGCCGACCCCATTTAGTTGGGGGACAAGGCTTATTGTTGTTGTTGTTCTCCCCATTTGCAATTTGCAAATAATCTTCTTTCTTTGTATACTCCTGCTTTCCTAGGATTTCTGTGGTTTATCACTTGGAATTTGCAATACTCCGTTCTAGTCATCTGAATGCAGTACTGGTTTGTCATAGAAGTTGTAGCAGGTCTATGTCATTTGTTTCACACTATTTCCAACTAAATTGTCTCTTCAACATCAGTCTTTCATTTGTAGTAGTGCATATCTTGGCTTTATTGTTAAGCAAATCAGTTAGGTCGTGAACATGCCATTGACCGTGGTTTAGCCACCATATCCTAAAGTAGGGGAATCTTTGGATGCCTTCTTAAATTGCTATTTTGTATGAAATCCAAATTGACCCTATGATGGTGAGCCCGTGAAGGGGCAAAGATTTGTTGATAGATGAAAATGAGATGGTTTTACAGGTCAACTTCTTTTTTTTTTGGGGGGGTGCCTTCTTGAATGTCTTCATTTTATGGTGTTCATTGTATGTTTTTTTCTCTCCCTTCCAATTATATTTACCCTAGTTAATTTAGTTATTTGGCATATGCAATTGTCAGCTTTTCTGTAAACCTCAATTTGGGTGGAGGATGGAGTCTAATGAATCTGCATTAAACTGACTTCTTTTTATAATTTGCTTATCCTTGCATCTTCCTGATTCAGAGATGTGCAAACACAGGCTGGGGGTCCAAGTACGATGATACACAATGGGATCATGACAAGTATGATGGCCCACCTAAGAGCCACAGAAAATATAGAAATGATTTTGAGGGCCGCCTTCCAGAGCCTGCCATCCATGTCAAGGGTTCAAGGTTCAGGTTGGAAGACAATGATGGGGTTTCTGGAGCTGAAGGTGATGAGAGGAAGAGGAGAGGTGAACATATTCGAAGTGAAACGAATCCAAGGGATCATGATAGGATAGCTGTTGATAAACAACGGGAATGGAAAGAGAAGGAACGGAGACATAGAGAAGATCAAAATGGACAGGAAATTGAGAGAAGGTCAAGAGAGGATGAATCAAAGTCAAATCCTAAAGACACTTATGATATGCGAGGAAGGGACGAGAAAGAGAAGGAACGGAGACACAGAGAAGATCATAATGGACAAGAAATTGAGAGAAGGTCAAGAGAGGATGAATCAAAGTCAAATCCTAGAGACACTTATGATAGGAGAGGAAGGGACGAGAAAGAGAAGGAACAGAGACACAGAGAAGATCATAATGGACAAGAAATTGAGAGAAGGTCAAGAGAGGATGAATCAAGGTCAAATCCTAGAGACACTTATGATAGGAGAGAAAGGGACGAGAAAGAGAAGGAACGGAGACAGAGAGAAGATCATAATGGACAAGAAATTGGGAGAAGGTCAAGAGAGAATGAATCAAAGTCAAATCCTAGAGACACTTATGATAGGAGAGGAAGGGATGAGAAAAGGCCAAGAAGGCATGAGTCAGAACATGGTTGGAAAGATGAACGAGATGAGGGAGGTCAGAAGCGATCAAAATATGACAGGTGAGCAAGTAACCGAATACTCTTGTGGAGGCCAAGACTGGAGCTGTGGAAACACCTAGCATGGCCTGTTATTGAAGGTATGGGAGCAGATGACTTCGTTTCTTAATTTGATGTCTTGAAACGCCTTCATCTTGTATGACCATTGATTACACTTGGTTCCTTCCAGCGGTTCTATCTGCACTATGATTGGCGTACTAAGTTGAATTTTTGAGAATTAATGACAGAAAGCTATGTAAATATTGAGAAATTGATTTGCAAATGGAGTTTTCACTGTCCTTTTGTTTTTTACTTTTCCATTTTAGGCACGCATGGATGCAGAAGCCCCATTGATGATTCGTTGGATAGGGTGAGGAGTCTTTTCCGGGTACTTCAGGGGGACCATTGCACTCCCATTTATGTGCAACTGTGCATGAAACTTTTGCCTTGATTCTCTCTCTTTTCACACGCAAAACTGCAGAAAACATAAGCAAGTGTGGTTTCACTGGACGCAAGTGACCTGTATTACAAATTCTATAAGATTGAAAGTGGAATAGATACTGGTTCTGAAAACTGAAGTGGAATGAAGCTAGTTGGTTCCAGTCTGAATTAATCAATCAACTCACCATACCATCCTAATCAATCCATCAAATGAATTGATCGAAATTGACTTGACTTTTCATGATCCGGTTACTTGTTTTCTAGACTGTTGCGGTTGGCTTGGAGACTTCTGTAGGAACACCATGCCTAGGCCACATCGGCCGTGACCTGTCTTCAGGTCAACATCTTGAGTTCAAGTTCCATTGGGGCTGCCACCAAGGCCAAACTTGCATTTCTGGACGGAATTTGTGAAAGTTAATTGCATAATTTTATTAATTATACAATGTTTTGTAGGTGATTTTATCTTTTTGGTTTGAATTTGTAGGTCATAATTGAAATTTTATTTAGTTGTAGATGTGTAATATGTGTTTTACCATTATATCTAAGGGTTGAGGTTCATTTGTAAATCACATTAAAAAGTTGTGATTAAATTAAAAAAAATTGATATAACTTGTAAATGGACATCAACCCTTTGATATGAGTCATATTGGATGTGAGTTTATTTTTTAATAAGAAATAAAATAATTTATATTATGATTTAAAGTTGCAATTATATCCATCATGAGTCATAGCCTTTAAACAAGGAAGTCATGCATGTTAGGTTGTTAGACTAAGTAGCCAGTTTTTAGGAATGCCCTGTTGTAAATTACAGAATTCTAGCTGAGTGGAAAAAAGGAGGAGAGTTGAAAGCTCTAGATTCAAAATTGGTAAATATCCAAAAATTCAAGCTAACTAAACAGTTAATTTTATAAATCATGACTCTAGAGATTTGAAGTCTATAGATTTGAATTCTCTAGATTTTTGAAATCTACAGACTCAAATAACCAAACAGGCCCTTACGCATTTAAAAGAGGTAGGGAATTGTCTAATTTCTGCATTGATTGTTTCGGGTCTATTTTTAGGGAATAACTTCGAATCACCAACACATCTATTGACATTGGTAAGTAGTCTAAACGGGTTGGGATCTTTATTGTTATAGACATTGGTATTTTTTTTCTAACCAGATATGGTAGCAAATTATTAGATTTTAGTTTATTTATCGAAGCCATAACCAAGTAGAAATGAATTGCATAAATTAATGAGAGAGTTATTATTGATCAATTCCGTCTCAAGTCCCAATGGTCCTGCTGCCCAAATTCTCATCATTCAATTGCATGAGAGGAAGATGTGCCAAATAGACTTATCACTTATCATTGTTATTGCACAATTTGCACGTTGGACTTGTCCCTGGCCACTTAGAAAGGATGAATTTGGTTGGCAAACATGCATTCAAGAGACGCCAGAAAATGTTTTAGACTTTGGGTGAAGAGGTAATTTCTAGAAAAATTTCCACCATTTAGAGTGGGGTGTTGATCGCTCATGGTTATTCAATTTCGGTAGGCTTTTCCGGCTAATTTAGCTAGAATTCTCCAGTTGTCGATAATAGAGATAACGATGAATCATGTGTTGGGGATAGATGAATTAATAGAACTGATTGAGATAAAGAGGGTGGAATGGAAATAGCATTGGTCGGATTTTGTAACTCCTTGTTTTCTTGTTTCTTTGTTGATAAGATATATAGATATTTAGTACTTTAGACCGCTTTTGCCGAAGATGAAAGTTGTGATCACCTACCGTATGATCCCTTGATCTGTGAACCCACGGAGGATTTGCCGGAAGTAAATATTCTTTCCATCTCAAATTATTCTTAGAATCATTGTTTGAAGCTGGGGAAGGATACTGGAGATAATCTGCCAAACCATGATCCTCTTTTATTTTTTACTTTTGGATCAAAGAATGAAGAATTCATAGAGTATTTGCTTTGAGAGTTTTTCTCCATAGTGAATTTAGATTTTTGAGAAGTCGCCAATCTTTTTAAAGTAGTAAAGCACTCTTAATATCCCAAGAGATGAGGATTAATTGTTTTCCCTTTTTTTATTTTCCTAGACAAAATCTTTGATAAATAATATCCAATTTTTTGCACACAATTTTAGGAAAGCAAAGATCTTTTCAATTTTTTACACACAGTTTTAGGTATAAAGATTGAGATTGGAAGACCGATTTTATAAGGATTTCTCCCGCATAGGAGGAAAAAAAAGGCTCTCCAAGTGGCCATTTATTTCACACATTTTTCTTTAGAGCTGGCGAGTTAATATTATGGGGGGATATTACTAATATATGGATATTACTAGTAAGTATTCTTTCCATCTCAAATTATTCTTAGAATCATTATTTGAAGCTGGAGAATGATACTAGAGATACTTTGGCAAACCAGGATTCCTCTTTTATTTTTTACCTTTGGATCAAAGAGTGAAGAATTCATAGAGTCGCCAATCTTTTTTAAGTAGTAAAGCACAGTTAATATCCCAAGAAATGAAGATTAATTGTTCTGCCTTGTTTGATTTTCCTAGAAAAGATCTTTGATAAATAACATCCAATTTTTTACACACAATTTTAGGAAAGCAAAGATCTTTTTAATTTTTTTTTTTTGAAACAAAAGAGAATATATAAATATATATAAAAGAAATAATACAATGATATTACAAAGTAAATTATAGTCTCATACAATGATCTTTTTAATTTTTTACACACAGTTTTAGGTATAAAGATTGAGATTGGAAGATCGATTACCAAGGGCTCTCCTAGTGGCAAGCTGGGGATATTACTAATATATGTGCCGTCGGATGGATGCAAACCCAAGACTTCCCTATGGAAAATTGAGTTGTTAACCGCTCGACCATCCTACCATTGACTATTTTGTTAGAAGAGAATGGAAGTTTTTCTTGTTTTGACCCTTCGTTGAAAAAGATCTTGTATGTAAATTAGTATGAAAAATTACAATGTAATGAACCGGATGGATAAGAAAAACCAGTAAATCGAACCAGTAATGAACCACCACAACAAATGTCATGACATGGTTGGGTAGAGGTCGTCAAAGACAAGGGATGGGGGATTTCCACCGGTGAATGCTCACCTCACAATTCCACCTACCACCAAATCAACCACCTATTCATCACACAGACGCTTTTCGCATTTTTCTTACCACCAACCACACATCCATCATCCACTATCATTCTTAAAAACCAAAAAAAAAAAAAAAAAAAAAGGGATTTTTGTTTTCTTATCGCAAAAAAAATGTGACAATCTAAATTTTTACATAATAATTTTTTGAACTTTTTAAAATTTTATAAGAAATACAGAAAGAAATTCAAGAATACAATTTATCATACACCAATCAAAGAGAATCTACGCGAGAAGGACACCAAGGGGTCATATCCATTGGAAAACTTCCCAACACTCTAAGAAATGATGTGAACTCTTGTACTTCAGCCAACGCATTCTGGGCTCGCACATCAGCCATTGAAGCTTCAAAATCAACGTAAAATAGGTACTCAAAATGCTTCGCCGTCCCATCATTCACATCATCTACGACCCTGATCGGACGGTTCCTGTGCGGCCTACTCTCGATCTTCGTCAAACTGATATTCCTGAAAGCAAAGGCAGACAACACCTTAAACAACACCGAAGTCCCCTTATCATGCGCGAACACGATACTGGTCTTAAAAGGCCGGTCCGTCCGGGGGATTATCGGTTCACGAGCTAACATAACGAACCGGGTCACATTCGCCGAGTCATCTTGAATCCCATCAGCTAAAATCTGCAATCCGTACAACTCCGCCGCACGAGCGCTCGCGATCGCTGCGGTGTCTCTCAAGTCGTTCGCAGCGACGTATTCCGCCGCGCCGGCGGTGTCGTCGACGGCTTCACGAGCGACGTTCAAGCCCATTTTGGTGAGGGTGAGCTCGCATTGAGCTAGGGCTTGTGGATGGCTGATGACACGTGTAAGGTACTCTTTCCTGACTCCGGGCATCGCTAAGAGGCAATGGTGAACTGGAAGTTGAACTTCTCCGACGATGTGGAGGCGGTGGCGGAGGAGGAGATCGTAGTTTCGGTGGATGCTACCGCCGAGAGAATTTTCTATCGGAAGAACAGCTCTGTCTGCAATCCAGAGTTCGACTGCTTGGAAAGCCACTTCGAATTGATCGCAAGGGATCGCTTCACAGTTAGGGTAGGCTTTGCCGGCTGCAGCTTCACTGTACGCACCAGGGACGCCTTGGTAAGCTACGCGGAGCAGAGAGCCGTGCATAGGAGCAGGGGAGAGATCTGCTATGGTTAAGGGTTTGGGAAGCTTGGCAACAGGAACCAGATCTAGAGTATTGTGGCCATTAACTGCAGTAATACTAGTGTTGCCGGTTTTTTCAGGGTTAGGGTTTCCCTGCTGAGAAACGACTTTGCTAGCAAGGATTGCACAGGAGCTTTGCCAGTCAGAGCGGTGATTTGAGCTGAAGTTGCCAGCCGAGTTGTTGGAGGAGTCTGGTCGCGAGACGCATTGGACGATGAAGCGAGTAGGGTTCCAATTCTTAGGAGATCTGGTCAAGAGTTTGTGAGGATCTGAGAAGAGGGTGTTGGGAGATGGTGAAATTGCCTGCATTTTCGCTGGCGGAAGTTAAACAGAATTTTTTTTTTTTCTCTCCTGATTTCTTCTTCTGAAGAAAAGAAAAGAGAGGGTAGGTGGGGTTGGTGGAAGAGAGGAAGAAGAAAGGAATGGAACAGAAGAGAAGGAAAGCCTGTAGTTCGCCGAGAAACGGAACTTCAAGCTGAGAGAAATGTATGGTGGAGGGAAAGGGTTTATATATGGGGTTGAGACAGAAATTATTGGTGAGGAACGAAGAAACAAGACAAAAGACACTGCGTGACTTGGAATTGGACGGAGGAGCGTGAGAAAAGAGGGTGGTGCATCGTGAGCGCGAGTGACTGCACTTGCTCTGTGTCAATCCACCAATTTCACGCTCACACCTACCTTCTTCGGTCTCAGCCTCTCTCGTCTGTCGGCGTGCGAATGTTAGTGTACGTATATGCGCGCGTGAAATAATTATTAGACTTTGCCAACTTAAGTGAATTTTGAATGTTGTGCATTTAGACCTGCTGGTTGCTATCAACAATCAAGATTGAAATTGACTGAGATTTTGATCTCGAATGTCCGTCTCACAAGTGGTGAAAGCAAGACGAATTATTGATGTTGAAATCTCAGTCAAGATTTCAATCTGAACCGTTGGTAGCACAGTACTATGAATTTAATGTGCAAATGTGCAACACTGAAGTTGAACCGTACAAACTCGTGTTACTCCTCATTTTGTCGCGATGTTGGAGGAGATTGATTACCAAAAAAGAATCTTCGAGTAAAGATTTTTACCGGGAAAAAACAAGTGGATTTTGGAGTATAGATACCACAAGGTCCAACCGGCATCTTATTTTGCGGGTTTGAAAATGGGATTTGCCTTCTTCAAGTCCAACCGGTTCACAAGGGATGAACCCATTTTTTGGGTCCACTCCCATGCATTAGATGGTTCGACCAGTAGTACAAATCAATATTTTGATTTCATTTTTGTTTGTTTGTAATAGACGATTTCGTATATTGGGAATGGTGGTATTATATAATAAAAGAAATGGCTTTTTACCAACAGGGGGTTGGTTCAAGTGGTAAGCAGTTTGGTTAGCTTAAGTAAGATTCCGTTATCGAATCCTTGTGGATGCAAAAAATTCCCGCAGACTCACCCACCACAACCAAGCATACAACGCGGATCGAACCGGTCTCGCGGAAGATTTAGATTTTGAATTTCAAAGATAACGTTAAAGAGAAATATATTTTTTTCTTCCTCTTCTGATTTCTTCTTTTGAAGAAAAGAAGAGAGAGGGTAGGTGGGTTGGTGGAAGAGAAGAAGAAGAAAGGAAAGCCTGTAGTTCGCTGAGATACGGAACTTCAAGCTAAGAAATTTATGGTAGAGGGAAAGGGTTTATATATGGGGTGAGGGAGAAATTATAGGTGAGGAATGAAGAAACAGGACAAAGACATTGCGTGACTTGGAGTTGGACGGAGGAGCGTGAGAAAAGAGGGTGGTGCGTCGTGAGCGCGAGTGGGTGCACTTGCTCTATGTCAATCCACCAATTTCACGCTCACACGGTCACACTCACACCTACCCTTTTCTCCGGTCTCAGCCTCTCTCTTGTCTGTTGGCGTGAAATAAGTTTTTAGTCTTTGCCAACTCAAGTGAAATTTTAATTTTGTGCATTTAATGTGTAGTACCTGTTGGCTGCTGCCAATAGTTAAGATTGAAATTGATCGAGATTTTGATCTCAACCATCCGTCTCATAGATGGTGAAAGCAAGACGAATTATTGAGGTTGAAATCTCAGTCAAGATTTTGATCTCGACCGTTGGTAGCACAATACTGTGCATTTGATGTACAAATGTGCAACACTAAAGTTGAACCGTACAAACTCATCTTAGTTGTTATTTTGTCGCGATGTTAGAGGAGATTGTTTACCAAAAAAGAATCTTCGAGTACAGATTTTTACCACCAGAAAGAAAAGAAAAAAAAAAAAACAAGTGGATGTTGGAATATAGATACCACAGGGTCCAACGGGCATGTTATTTAGCCACATGACCATTTTAGATTTTGCTGGTTTGAAAATGGGATTTGCCTTCTTCAAGTCCGACCGGTTCACAAGGGATCAACCCATTCTTTGGGTCCAGCCCCACGCATTGGTTGGTTCCACCAGTAGTACAAATCAATATATTGATTTCATTTTTTTTGTATGTTTTTGTAATAGATAATTTTGTATATTGGGAATGGTGATGTTATATTATAAGAAGACATGGCTTTTCCTCCTGGCTCGAGGAAATTTGAATTCTAACGTTCATAATTTTATTATTTACGAACATTTTACTGTTGTTGGTGTACTATTACCACCTCACCAAGTATGCCATGGTAATCAAATTTTTATTTATTTTTTTTAATGAATCTGAAATTTCCCTAGGCTAACTCACGTATATCTTGATCACCTTCTCCATAAGGTGGTTGCATAATTTAGTGGTTAATTGTTAACCACTAAATTGACATTTTGTTAAGATGAGATGACTTAACTAGATGTGTATCTACAATCTAAACCAACCAAATAACCCTATGAACATGGTTATCCACATATTTCTAGATGGACTACAATAGTAATCAAAGTTAGAATTCTTGATCAACTCAAATTTATTATAGGCTCAGATAATGCATGCAAAATACATTAAGGACATTCATTTTTTTGAATATCTTGTCCCAAAAAATTGTTCATGGGGTTGAAAAAGTATTCAGTCAGAGAAGGATATCATTTGACAAAACATTGTTAAACAAGTGAAAAGTGGTATTAATGTGAATATTTTTAGGGACCCTATAAATCCCCTCTTTGCTTTTCCATTGCATTAGTAATACTCCCTTGGAACATAGCCCAATTTAGGACCCCGAGATTATTGATTAGGATACTTGTCTTTGAAAATTAACTTTTCATAAGGTGTTTTCGGTATTAAGATTTATCTATCTCACGTTTTGTAGTCTCCATGACTCTATCTAACCTTTCGTCCACCATTCCTTCATCAATTGACCTCTATTATTGATATCCTTTTTCGATGAAACACTATTTGTCGTTTACCATCAATGCATGTCTATTAAAGCATTTTTAATAATAAAAAACATGTCCTTCTTCATATTTATATTACATATGAAACATTTTCCACGTGAATTCTTTGTTTATAAATAAAAATATAAAAAAAGTTGGCCACATGCCACAGTACCATGCCAGCCATGGCTCGTAAAACCATGTGAAGACTGAAAAGCAGAACCATTATATTCAATAATGTTCCTTTCAACTTGGAGTTAGATTAATAAAATATTTTTTTGGGTTCTGCTCGGGTCCTGCGTATTTAATGAGTAGGACAGTCAAGCCAAACACCATTAGCCGTTCGATCGAAATTCAACGATTGAGATTCAATTTCGATCAAAATTTTGGATCTGAAGATCCGAAATCTCAACTTGATGATCATGTGCATTAAATGCGCATGACGCAAGCAATTTCAATTTTCTTGGACTCTTTTGTCAACTTTTCATTGATGGTGGTGACCCAATAAAATTCATATTATTCAATTATATTTTGTATCTTTTATACAGATGACGTGGAGATATGAGAAAAATAAATCTTTACATACATGGTAGAAGGATATAAAGAGATACTTAATATAAAATAAAGAAAATATACTATCATTGCCAAAAATACACTTCTTTTTAGTCTAACATGGAGGAAATATTTTTCGATCCTAGATAAGATTTTTTTTCATTGACTATAAATAGCTCTACTCCATTGTTAATATATAATTTATTTTTGTTAAAAATATACCTGAGCCAGATTGACAAGGCACGTGAGGCGAATTATTTATTTTACCAAAAAAAATGTAATTTATTTATTAGATTCTTTTTTTTATTATTTACTTTATGTATTTTATCATTATCAATACTCTACTAGCATCGATGCTCAAGAATTAATTGTTCATCTTGAGAGCATGTGTATTTTGTCATTACACATGCATGTTCCTCTTGAGTCTTCTTGACCCAAGAATTTTATTATTTCTAAGATCAACTTACTATAAAGAGTTTTAGTTTTTAGGTCCTAAGTCAAGTCTTGGATGGATTTAGCGTAACCTAAAGGGTTCCAAGGTTGGACAGGGATTTTTATACGCTCCTGTTCTGATATCCTTCCGTTTCCCCCTGTTTTCGTCGAGTTGCTTCGAAAATGGCACTAAAAAAAACTATACTTTTTGCTTTTTAAAGTGAAAATGAGACATTGAAACACACTACAAACAAGATTTACAAGCAATCAAAAAGTTAAGGAAATTGTTCAAAAATCATGACATCAGGGTCTTTATCTCTGCTGTGATTAATTTTTTCACAATGACAAAATGAACGAGATTGTTACTTCACAAGAATAGTGGTAGTCCTCCTACTAATAATAGAAGTATGATTTTTCTAAGGTCTAAAGCACACATCAGACTCAACAAAAGCTATCTTTCACAATACCTAAACCACCATCTCTTATTCTTTAAAATTGGTTATACAACTCCTTACAGTCAGGTTTACAAAAAAAAAAAAAAAAAAAAGGTACTCCTTACAATCAAATACATGGAAGAGAGGGATTAATTTATCTTTCAGATTCTCTCCCAATGAGTGGTGATTTCTCCTATGAAACAGATTAATTTATCTTTTTTTGTTCTGTTTTTTTGGGTGAAAAAAATAAAAGAGGGAGTTTACCTGGTGAAGGAGGTAGCACAGAGATTGAGAGTTACAAAACTTCTTCACCTTTTGATATTGCAACTGAAGTGGAGGTTTTGGTCGGAAATTTTACAGTAACATTGATGCTTGAAGCCGTAGGAGATAAAAAGATTCGTGAAGAATACGCTACGATGGCACATGAGGTCAAAGAAGGATTTTCCTCAAATGAAAGAACAGGGAAGAACATACGAAGAGGGAAGAAGAGGGAAGAACTTCGGTCAACTCTAACTCATTTGAAAATGAAACGTTTTTTACCGTTAGATCAGAATTCCCTACGTATCAAAATTCCAATGGAAAACAGGAGGAAACAGTCATCTCTCCTGACGGCTTTACCATTATAAACAATGTGGGGCCCACAAGTAAAAAATAATAAAATATTAAAAAAAAAAAAAAAAAAAAACCATCACCCTAATCCTGTGGACCTCCCATAATTTCTGGTTAATAGCCATCAAGGAGCACAGAGTGCTCCTCGTCGGGGGGAGATGATCTGAACTCAAAACGGAATGGTGTCAAAATAGTAGCTGATGAAAATCCATTGGACAGGGGAATAAAAAAAACACGCAGAAAGGTATGATTTTCAAAGAATATCTACAAGGGAAAAAAAAAGAAGCAGAAAGATATGATTTTTAGAGAATATCCCAAGGAAATATTAGAGGCGCAATTGGGCTTAGCCACCAGATTAAAAATTGAGGTTTTCATGGGCTTGATTTTTCAATGATCAATGTATAATGGGCCATAAGTTCCTCCTAAAATGAAAAAGAACAAACCTAGCTCGCCTATTTTCGGTTCAAAAGTGAACCTCAATTTTGTTTGGTTAGATTTAAAAACTACCCAAGTGAACCAGGTTCAAACTTCAATGGACTATACAGAATTTGTTGAAGCGATTCTCTATAGGGCTGCAATCAGGTTGGGTTGGTTTATGCGTATCTCGATTACATCCTCAGAAGAGCTTTATATATAATAACTATATGCAGGGCTTCACCCCTAGCCCCAAGCAGATTCAAACTCTGACCTCCTGTGTAGAAGTATTGGTTTTTTGCCAACTAAACCACTCCTCGGAGTTATTAATTTTTTCATTTTTTCCGGTACAGCTTTTGATTCAATTGACACCATTAATTTACCAATCACTACAAAGCCAAGAATTACAGCATTTTATATTTTCGTAAGTGAAAATATCAATTAAAAGAAGAAAAAAAAAAGATAATTACTGTTGTTTCCTTATAATATAGTTAAATTACAACCTTACTGTTGAATCCTATACATTTTTTGCAATTACTCATTGGATCCTATACTAAAAGTGCTTTGGCTAATTTTACTATTCTCTTTTTGGATTTATAGGTTGGTGTTATGGGCTCTTACATGGGCCCGTGTAATATCTGGTCTCGCTGATAGGTGGGCCATAAGTTTACTGTTACAGAGAAAGAAAACCAGTCGATGGACCCCAGAAACACATTGATTTCAAAAGAAAAATGGGACAAGAGTGAAAATAGCCACAGAGTAGTGGTAGCTCATTCCAGTTTTGGCTTCTCTCATGACTTATGTCTTCTATTCACCAACTCCCAACACTATGGGCCTTGGTGGGCCCCCATTCAATTCTGATTATGTGATGCTTACGTGGACTTTGGTAAGCAATCTTTGACAATAAAATTAAACCAATGATAACAGAAAAAACTTCCAAAAAATTAAAAATAAATAATAATAATAATGTTGAATTTTGATGTAAATTTGATGTTTTCTCATTTGCTAAGAAAAACTGAAGACATATTTCTTCTATGATCATTGTTCTAATTACATACTTAAAGCACTAATCTTGATAGGCAAGATAAGGTTCCTATTTTCTTCAAAGTTCTCCACCATACACAGGAAGGGAACCACCTCTAATTCTTCTTGTCAAAATTTAGATGTGAACTTCTCTCCTAATATGGTGAAAAGATGTGAGGAAAGCACAGTCAGTATAGAAAATTTGTTTTTATTTTATTGCAACTTATAAACCACTTTAAGTTGGGGTTCTTACCATATGGTATATATAGTGTCTTAGGCTTCGTGAAATGGCTACAGATCACTCTGGGTTGAATCTGGTTAATAAAAACAAAGTAGAGAAACGCTTCGTCAACCTTCTCGGGCCTAGTCAGATGAAGTCCTCTTCATCCTTCCATGATATCTAAGGAGAGCAAACTCTATTGACGATTCCTTTGTTAGGAAGGCTCTATTATTGACGTGTATGATAGATTGGCCAAAATCTATTCTTTTGCTTTAGAAGTAATTTTTCCTTTTTAGGAGATAACTATTTTATATATGTGGGGCTTCGCCACTAACAGGAAAAATATTTGAACTCCTAAAACAGGTAAAGAGGACTTGACCTTCACTGAAACCTTCATTTGGCTAGCTACCTCTCTCTCTTTCTCTCTTCTCTCCATTAATATGTAGTTGTAACTGTCATAATTAATTTTTACCCAAAAAAAACTGTCATAATTAATTAACTTCTACCCAGAAAAACTGCTACAATTCATTTGATTTCCTCTGGAAGTTTAGACTAGGATTGTATCAACCATCAGAACAGCCCTATATGTTGTACACCTGTATCAAAAAATGTTCTAGTAACTATAGCCACAGGTTATTTTTCTTCTTATAACTTAAAACATAAATAAAACTATAGTCCAAAGTTCTCTATTGTGTGGCGTGGCAATTCAGTAATCATCTTTGAATTCATAAATGAAAATAGGACATATCACAACAATATTTCTTCACAATAAACAATGAGCAAAACCAAGTGGGAAGAGAATAACCAGTAGAGCAAATACCCATGGCAGGATCTTGTGCTTGAAGTTGATGGGAAATGAGTGAAGACAACAAAAACTGAACATCAACTAAATTTTCTTTGAATCAGAGTCAAAGAAGATCCTTGACTCTCTCTCTCTCTCTCTCTGACTCTCTCATTCATGTTGATCTGATCATAATCAACTCAATTCAATGCTTTGATTTCAAAGAAATTAATCTAACCATCCAATACAAGCATGTACCTTCATATCATCCAACTGCCTAAACTACTTCAAGTCTTTTATTTGTGATCCTTCCATTGAACTTAATTGAGAATCTTTTTGGTGATTCTAACTTAGGTAAATATGCAATTATGTAGTAGTGTTAGTTCCCCACCCAGTAACCCAGGAAATTTTTTTGCTATGCAAGGGTTCCAGATTAATCTGGATTCCTAATTAAGAGAGATGTGGACTTCCATCCAGAAGTCCCAACTGTAGCTAAATTCCAAGTTCACATGATAGTGAGAGTGACAAAACATTGAATGATGAGTTTACCAAGAAAAGAAGAAACATTTATGAAGTGGAAGTAGTAGGAAAAACAGAACAAAAGACTTAACTCCCCACCCAGTTCTGTATTCTTTGAAATATGGGAAAAGGTGGAGATGCCAATGCATTGGGAGTTAGGATTTATTCCACAAAAACTTTGTGTGATCCATAGATGATAAGAGCTTAAAGCTAAAGCTGAACATGTTGAGTTGGAAAGATGGGTTCATCTTTCCATCCTGAGTGCTAAAATCTTCTCTCCAGTCCCACTCACCACTACAGACATCAAATCTCATTAGGTTGTAGGGTTACTATTCCTAGACCCCCCCCCCCCTATGAGAATGAATGAAACATGAAATCCAAGAGAAATTCAACATTCTTGCTTGTCCTCTTCCTCTCTTCTTCAAATTCCGGCTGATAATTAAGAGCAATTATTTAGGGCAAGATCTTCTGAGTATATGTTTTTTGGACAATATCTTTCTATTGAAATGAAATAAAATGAAAACAAAAGCATGGAAAAGATGTGGTCATTTCACTTGTTGATATTTAATTAAGTCAAACACCTAGTCTTAAAACTTTAACAGCTTAACAAGGACCTGTTATATAAAGTATGCTCCTGAGGTGAGAAGTAATTTGCAGTTAGTTCATGCTGGATTGAGTATGTCTTGTATTTTGTAAGTCCATATAATTAGAGTTTGATTGTAATTGTAATAAATACGGATTTTGGGTCAAATTAGTACATAATTAAAATTGTAATTGTAATTGAAATTGGGATTAGGGTTTTGGGGTTTCCCTAAGACCTTGGAACAAAGTAAGGAAATAATAGTCATTTGTAAGGTATGAGAGTAGTGAGGTTTTCAGAATAGTGGAATATCTGTTTCTCTTTGGTGAAAATTTTGCCATGAATTCTTTAATGTTATAAGAGTGTTTTGCTTGCATTTTTCTTTGTGATTCTGGGTCTATCACCTTAGAATAGGGGTTTTGAACATGAGAAATTATGAATGTGAGTGAAGGGGGTCAATCAGAGATTAGACAAACTTTTGACTAATTGAAACAAAGGTCTTTATCAATTAGAATTCTTCTCTCTCATGTCCTTTACCATGATAGATCAATAATGTGATATCTTCAGAGAAACTGAACTAGAGAGGTTTGACAAATCGATTAAAAGCCCCTGTCTCCCTATCCCTCCAGATTCTGGAGTTCTTCTCTTTCACAATCTTTACTACATGATAAAGCCAAAGAAACGTTTTTTGAAATATTCCGGCCTTTTATAAAAGCTAAACTAGTAATTTGATTATCTTCAAAGAAGAATCCTATTTATTTGAAAATTTTTGCAGCCCATGAATATATTCTAGATTGTTAGGTGGTACTTACAGATCAAACACACAATTATGGTCCAAATAAAACCTTGACATTGGATGAATAAAGAATGAAATCTGTCCGAGATTAGCAGACATATCCTTCCTCCTTCCCAACTCATTTCTAAAGAGAATTAGAGAATCCTGTAAAAAGAACAAAAATCCTTTACAGAACCCAACAATGCCAGAAATATTATATATTGTATGGAGAAGTGGTATATGCCAAGGACCCTAAAAGAGAAGCATAATCAAATCTTTCTGTTCATCTTTACCAAGATAACCATCGCCTGTCCATAGTTTTTACAGTCTGTATATGATAATATATTCTCCTCCCCACTACAAAAAAAAGTATTAAAAGTGTGGAAGGTGAAGGATGCATGAGAATTGAGAAAAGCAGAAGGGAACACAAGAGCAGAGAAGCACATTCCTTAATGATAGATAATATATATTCTTTCATGGGGAAATTTTGATCTATATTTTAAATCTCTGTCGGTGTTGGGTTTTGGTAAAGTACCCTCTTAATAGTCTGTAAAGACTAATAGAAATGGCTAAGCAATTTGTGTTCTTTTGGTGGCTTTCTGTACTTTAATGGGTTTATGGGTGAGACGATCAATATCTCCAAGGAGAGGAAAGGAAAGGAATGAACTGTTACACTTGGGAATCTGTGAACAGAAAGGAAAAATGAAGAGAGGAACATGTGAATCTGGGTAACAGCTGTCGGCACTACAGTCCAGAGGTTGACTTGTTGGCACTGTCAACTACAGAGGTCACAAGACAAACCATCCCCTTCTGAGCTGAGCCGTGTAAGTTCTCCCTTCCACCTCTCTCTCTCTCTCTCTCACTCTCTCTCATTTTTCCTTCTCAAACAGATGTTGGGAGAGGGGCTATTTGTTATGTTGATTTGAATTTCTGTATCCAATTTGAAAGATATATCTATATGGACATGTTTGGGAGGAAAATTCAAATAATCTCACGGATCGACCTATTTATTCGTAAGATTTGAGATTTTCACTTTAGAATTTTAGGTGAGGGTTTTGTAATTTGTCGTTCTAGCAATCAAATCAGCTGAGAGATCTACATTATTTTCTTCTATGAAGTGGAAAATTTTTCTTCACTAGTAGACGAAGCACACTACATTAATGTGTGAACAGAATTAAAATTATATTTTTTTGTCTTATTTTGATTTATGTTCGTGATGTCTTGGTGTTCGTTTTAACACGGGTGGTCTCAGCATGATAGACATTTTGCACAACCAAGAGGACAAATGGTATAGGGTCATAGTGGGGAGGTGAGGTGGGGTGGGGAGGGGTGGGTTGTGGTTTGGGAATGGGCCCACTGTCTGAGGTATTGTAAGTCCCTCTGCATGTGACTTTAGAGCTTATAGTGGCTGAAGCCTCATTTGCATGTATTTATATGTGTCACCTGCAGCTTCTACTTCTACTATCTACAAAAGCTTTTTTTCTCTTGAAAGCTCAAGTTGAGAAACCATGAAGCAAAGCTTTCTTTCTCATCTCATCCTTTTCCTCTTCCTTGTTCTTGTTTTCTCCCATTCAACAGTAGAAGCAGCTCGTCCCCTGGCAGGAAAACAAGGTAAGCAATTAATTCTCTTATTTAATCATCTCTTCCATAACACTCCTTTGAATTATTTAATAAGATCTTTCCTTTTTGGGTATGGTTATAGAGATGGTAAAGGTTGATAATAAGCATGTTCAGAGTGGTGTTCTGGGAACTGAAGAAGTGGATGTGAGTATCCTTATCTTCAATCTGTCCTTCCATCCTGGTTTTTCTCTTCTATTACATTTTTTTTTTCTGATATTATTGGCTTTTCTCTTGTGTGTAATTTAACAGCCGATGGGGATGGAGACCTGTGCAAATGAAGATGACGAATGCTTGAAGAGAAGGATGGTTGCAGAAGCCCACTTGGATTACATTTATACTCAGCACCATAAACCATAGAATATGAAATTAGAGACTAAGTGATGAGGATATGTGATAATATCATAGCTTCTGTACCCTTTCAATTACTGTCTGTGTCTTCATAGACTTGAATGCTTCTGGATTACTTCCAAGGAACCAGAGTTGATAAGTCTATTTGTATTCCTGTATGTACTAAATATAGAAAGTAACATCTCTATAGATGGACATGCTGGTATTAGAGAAAGGGATGGTTCTTCTTCTTCTTCTTCATTGTTCATTGTTCATGTTCATGTTCAGATTGTGGGCGAAATATATAAAAGCTGAAATATTATATAAATCTGAAGCTTGTAGTACTGACTTTCTACTATCCAGTGATGAATAGAGCAAAGAAGGCTTCCATTTCCAAGAATAGCATCAAACAGAGTAATGAACTGGGTATTTCTTCCCCCCCATCCCTTTATTAAAATTTATTAATCGACACAGATGGTCAAACCTGTGAATTTAATAGCAGTTCAGTTGGGAAGTTATACTTTGATATCCAACTGCATTAATCTGCTCCATTAATTTGAGAAACAGATGAGAAGACCACTTTAAAAGTCCAGAAACCTCTGTTTTTGGTAGAAAGTTCAAAACATTTTCTTCAAGTACAGAGGATAGTTAGGATTTAAAGAGTCAACCAAGCAATTTCAATTTAGAAGATTACTGAACTCTTGAATTAAATTTAAGTATTTACAGAAAGAAATCTCTGCAGCAAAACCAATTCTTGATAAAGAAAGAGAAACAGGAGTTCTTCCTCCTACCAAAAAGTAAAGAAACAGGAATTTTTAAGATTCCACTCGATGCTGTCGGCCAATGAAAAGAAGAAACATGGGTAATGGAATTTTCAGAGTGATTATGACCATACAAGGCAAGAAACAGTGAGACCCATTAACTTTATCTAATTGACTCTGTCATATAAAGTCCAAATCCCATAGTTCTTGCCTTACACGGTTCTAATTCTCTCACCAGCAGAGATAAACTCTGTTAAAGAGACCTATGGCCCAGGCTGACTCATTTGATGATTCTTTTAGTCCCACGATAACAACATTTCAAGAGTAAATAGCATCCTCTCCCAAAAGGCACTGATCATCAGAGAAGCTTTCGGTCAAACCTTAGCTACTTTCCAAGCAGTCCTTATCTGGAATTTATAAAGCACTATGGTCAAAACGTTCCTTTGGAGTTCACATTGATAATGACCTTTAGATAATGATTTCGGTTCAGTAAAATGGGTTTCATGATAAATTCATGTACTTGTTTGAACTCTGAAGTGGGAGTTCCTCAATGAAGACACATTAAATCTGTGGTCGACATGCATCTTGAAAATAGATTGACAGAAAGGTCTTCATTTTCTTGTTTCAGAATGCATTTTAAACCCAGAATACAGTCCCCCAGTATACCAAATAGTATTCTCATAACCTTAAGCTGATTCCAGCCAAAAGGATTTCGTTTAGAAGCTGTTCCAATCAGCTAGGATCAGACAAAACCCCAGAAAAATTTATGGTTTCGAAATCCAAACCCAAAACAGCCCGACTCAAACTCAGCTGGATCACCCCCACTTCAATTCCAGTTTTTAGAACCCAGTTGAGAGGTCTATATCTCATTCCCTACCATCCACAAAAAGCCCAAAAAGAGCTTCCTACTTGCATTATTCAAAGAGTTAAAGGCGAAAGAAAAAAATACAAGCCTTCAGATTAAAGTAGAGAAGAGGAAAAATTTTATCATTTCAGCGGCCTTTACCAAACCATTAAAGCTTCCTGCACACATCATAAGCAGACGACATTTAAAGCTGTGATGGGTTGTCTAAAAGAGAGCAAATACTATCATTAACACCATCACTACTAGACAATAATTCATGGTTCTCAATAAGAACAATCAGGCTTCCATTCTTTTTCCCGCTTCAAGCTACACTGAAAACGCCTTGCTACTAACACTATGATTGAAAGAATTTAAAGGATACAAGTCACAAATCATTCAGGCACAACAGAGGAGACCAAAGGATTGCCACTCCAGGCATTTAGCACTTAATACCACCATAGACTTAAAAAAGGTACCACTCGAGTTTTCTTACTCTGCAGCATCTTCCATAAACAGCACGATCCAAGAAAGCTGCAATTTAGCATCCAATATGGACAAAATATTCATAAAAAGGCTAGGAAGCACAACCACAAGAATCCACCCTCAGATGCAAAGAATTGGAATACAAATATCAACTGTTACAAACCATTATAGGAGTCCAGGAAGCTGATGAGAATACAATAGAATCAATTTAAAAACAATAACTTTTTGAGAAGAAAAAAAAAAACTTTCCGAGGGGGGAAAAAAACCTGCTACAATCTCATCATCCTTTTTTAGGTGAAACTATATTCTCATCTCCTTAAAGGTGAACGCGGTGATACTGCAGAACTGATCACAGGATGGGATGCTTCAGTAGCTACATCGTTTGCTAAAGTTAAATGACAAACCAACTTAAGCAGGTTGAGTATTAGATTTCAATAAGTAGCACACAACCCACATGAGAGAAGACACACAATGAGAAAAATATCTATGGATTTGTAATTATATATTTCCTTTTAAAAAAGACATGAGAAGGAAAAGAAAACATATTAAGTGCCCCCACTTTCTCAGCCCACAATCCCATTTTTAAGGACCCCAGAAAATTTAGCCTGAAGAGGGTAACACTTCATATCCTGCTTCAGTTCATTCAGCATATCCACGATACAATAAATGGGTGTGGACTTCAAAGCATCATTCATCCACCTGTTCCTGCAAAGCACAATAGAACATGAGACCATCAACATCTAGAACCTAACATCCATCAAATGACAGAACAATTCCCGGGCTGCAGTGCACATGAACACAATTGGGATGCAAAATATGCCTACATGGCAACTGTAAAAGCTCCAGAAGAACCAAGATGAATAACCGCTAATGCCAAAGTGAAGTCAATACAACAACAACAACAATAAGCCTTGTCCCAACTAAATGGGGTCGGCTACATGGATTCTTGCCCTCCAATCAGTTCTGTTCGAGGCCATGCTAGATACAAGGCCTAAGCTATACATATTTTTTCTCACCACTTCTCTTAAGGTTATCTTAGGTCTACCCCTAGCTCTTTTAGTTCCTTCAATATGGATTATATCACTTCTCCGTACAAGGGCATTTATAGGTCTTCATTTATGGATTATAACCGCTAATGCCAAAGTGAAGTCAATAATCCAGATAATTAATTAACATTTAGGCTCTCTTTGTCATAGTTTATATTTATGTTTATGATCTATTTGTGAATAATCAAGCATGATAACTGGTTATATGTGATAAACAGTAACCATTTGGTTACTGTTAAATGCAGTATATTATATAACAAGAACTAGGTTTACATAATTAGATGAAGAATATATAATGTATCATCAGTTTGGTTTTGGTTTACCTTACAAATATATATGGCTTTGGCTTTGGTTTGCTTTTATTGGTTTTGGCTAGTTTCAATATCCCTAAAAAACCATTAAAAGTGGAGATAGAAGCAAGGTAGAAGTTGGAGAAAGAGAAAAGCAAAATAAACTTCTAATTTTTGGTAACTTCACCATTTTACTTCAACTTGAGAGCAATTCTACACATGTTCATTAATAGTACCCACATAAACAAGAATTAACAGTTTAGGGTGATAAATCATAAACGGCCTTTGATCTATCAAACGGGTTATAAATCATACCAAGTACATCCACCTATATTTACTGGCAAGATAATCATAAATTTAAACTGTACCAAAGAAAGCCATAGTTTAACAGTCACTTGACATCATCCATAATTTTGGTACCAATTTTACAACACAAAATTCATCCAACCATATGGAGTCAGCAACATGTACCATGTTCCCCGTCCCACCCTATCAAAGAACTTGCAGGCTTCTAGTTCCCCCAAGGAAAACTCTGATATCACAGGTTTCAGTCTAGGATTTGTAATGTAGAACAATTATGTTGGTCAAGGCTCAAAATTTAAGCATGAAAAGAAAGCTGTCCAAAGAAGGCGGTACAGAGAAACAATTAAAGTTGAGACGGAAGAAGAACAAGGAATGGATGAAACACGACGCTTAAACAATTACCACAGAATAAAGAAAGATACCAAACCCATCAGATCTGACCTTCAGCCCAAAACTACCAGCTTTGATGGTTAAGACATGCGGAGTATCAAGATCCTCTGTTTGCAATGGACTCATCAAGAAGATCAAACAACTCTACCCACTCTTTAGGGCAATAAAAGGATCATTACATGTCCAGAAGAAATTATAGAGGTAGATAGAATAAGCTTATCCATCCAAATTCCCATAACTGGCTAAGATCTATTGCAATGCATATAAATGAAGAAATCCCTCCAATGATGTCCATGCATGCAACACAACTATGTCAGGACAGAGATCAGATATGTAGCTATCTTTTCTTTCCAAGGAACAAGAACCTTACCAAGTTATAAGCAAAAATTTGTGTAACAGTTGGCATGCACAATAGGACCCTGGGCAGCTTCCCCACCACTTGTTCCTCCATTGTTCGCAGCTGAGCTAGTCATATATACAGCCCCTTTGAACATCCATTCATCTCTTTCATGATTGTAGAAATCTTCAAATAGCTCGCCACACAAGACACACACACACTGGCTTTCATCAGCAGACACTGCCTGTTCGTTCTCATCCAACACCGCCTTCTCTGAGACTTCAATTGATGCCTCCTTCTCTGAGACGTCCGCTGATGCTGCCTTCTCTGAGACTTCAGTAGAAGCAGAGGATGCCAGTCCAGCTGGATGCCCTAACCTCCCTGCTATCCAGTCAACCAGATATGCATACCATCTCCTTGATACCATATTGCAGCTGCTATGTTCAGGCTTCTTTGAAGCATGCCATTCCATGTGTCTATCAAATTTCTCTTTAAGTTTAAGTCGTAGACCACAGATATCGCAAGTGTAGGGAAGGTCAGCAAAGAGGCCACTGATGACTGAGGGATGTGATTCCCGGATAATATCTGGCTTAAACTCCACCCCTATGAGACCCTTCAATTCACTTGTAGCGGCTTGAGACAAGCTAGTTGTGCTCTTCACACCAGAATCTGTAAAAGGAAGCTCGCGCCTGGAAACTGAAGGTATAGTTGCAGCAGCTGGACACGGGGATACTGACATGGAGCTACTGGTACTTGGACCAGAATACAGAGATGGAGGGATGGTTGCAGCAGCAGGACGTGGGGATCCTGACATGGAGCTACTAGTACTTGGATCAGGGCTAAGAATTTGATTTTGACTCGGCACTTGGGTGGCAGCAACAGTTGAGGCCTCGGTCGTTGAGGCAGATATCAAGCCCCGTGCAACTAATGAATCCAAAAGACTAGCAAAAGGATTGGGACTAGCATTAGTTACACTTGATGGCTGGGCTGATGTACCACCTAAAACAGATGAGGAAGGTGGAGGACCAGGAGGCAGAGGAGGCCGTACAGTCGTTCCCTGAGGAAGTGTTGATACAGGTGCAGCTGAAGATGGTAAAACCATGGGAGTAGATAACCCAGCATGCTGGATAGGAGGAGGACCACTTGGCAGAGGAGGCTGTATGTTCAAATTAGGCAGCAATGACTCAGACTCCTGCAAATTAAGGCTGGGGAGGCCACCACTAGCAATGTTATTCGGAAGCAGTCCCCCCTTCAAAATTGCATCCAACAATCTTCTAGCATTTGGTTCTCCAGCTTGCTCCACAGTAGAACTATTTGAATGGCTAGGGACAGTAGGGCTTGGCGCTCCAAATTTTGGGAGTCGATGCAATAGTCTATGGGATGGAGCAGATATCTGAGATGGCACTCTCTCTGGCTCTGGCTGTTGTTGTGAGAATGAAACATGAGGCCTTAGTTGGGGAAAAGGCAATAAGGAAGATGAAGTTTGTAAATGTGGAGGAGGTTGTGAATGATTTAACTGCAAATTCTGCAGACTACCAGCTTGATTAAAAGGGATGGGGGGAGATTCCTGTGATACACGATTCAATGATCCTACAAACGGGGCTGATTTTAGAACAGGCTGAACAATGGATTCTGGTTGGGGATGGTCTTGCTCAGGCAAATTATGTGACTGTTGACGCTGATGAAGCGTTGAAGATACAGCTAAACGAGGATCCTGGAGACTAGGAGACCGGGAACGCAGCGCAGCCCCCCTGGTGAAAGGTGAAGCACTCAGAGAAGCTGAACCACCTGAAACCTTTAACATTTGGTCTGTATGGGCTGGCTCTTGCAAAGACCACATTGGTGATGTTCGATTCCCAAATGTTGCTTGTCCTCTCTTTGTCAATGATTTTGAACCAGAAGAAATTTCTCTATTAACTTTAGATCCAATATCATGTTCGCTTAGAGGTTGTAGGTGTTCTTCATCCTGCACATGAAGATGATAATGCAAAGTTAGGTAAAGACGATCACTAAACATGTAAATAACTTTATACTATTGTCCTGAACCTATGGAAATCACAGATTTCTTTCCCTCTAACATCCATGTCAACAAGTCCAATAGAATATGCGAATGATTCCTCCAAATTTGTTTTATCCATTACCCATATCTAGTTCAAAAATATACTACATTTGATAGTACCAACTCACGCAAGAAAACATTGTATTCATGCAGGTGATCTACTCAAAGAAGCTCACATTGTGTTCATCCAGGAGAGTCATACATGTTAGGGGTTCAGGAAAATATGTTGAAAAGGGCGGCCAACGTGTTTGAAAAATGAGCATTAGTCTGTAAAGAACAGAGAGGTTACTTTTCTTCTTTCAGGTCATGTTCAAATGTCTTCACTGAATATCAATTGAGTACAACTCCAACAGGGATATTCATACACCCACATTTATTTATTTATTTAAAAAAGGGGGATGTAAATGGATAACTGCCATCCATTCTTGAATTCGCATTCTTTAGCATTTAGAAGTTCCCAAAATCGTCTGGAACAAATCAAATATGGATATGTTAATCCCCCTATCTCACCGATTATTTATCCGATTCATTTAGTATCCTATTAATCACAACTAACTAGATTTTATTTTTCATAATTTTATAAATGTATAAGATAATCAGATTATATAATCAAAAATTTTTAATGAAAAAGGGTAACAGCATTAAACAGTGGGAAGAATAGAAGCAAAGGTGTAGTTTCTGAATTCTCGAGTCTCGATCTTAATCCTCATCAGCAAACCAGTAAAAGACATCAACAGGTAGTTTGGGTTAAAAAAAATGAATATTTGATTTGTGTTATGGGAGTATGCCTTTAAAGCTCAAAGGAAAATTTTATAGGGCAGTTGTACGACCAGTTATATAGTATGGTGCAAAGTGTTGGGCTGTTAAGAAGCATTATAAAGATAAACTCAGCATAGTGATGAATGATTGGCAAAACTAGGAAAGATAACATGAGGAATGATCATTTTACAGCTGGTCCGAGAGTAGCTCCAATAAGGGAGCTACAAAAAAATCGTTTGAGGTGGCACAGCCACATTCAACAGAGGCCTATAAACACACATATAGGGAGAAGTGACTTAATTTAAATTGAAGAAAGTAGAAGAGCTAGGGCAGACCTAAGATAACCTTAAGAGAAGGTGTGAGAAAGGATATGCATAGCTAGGCCTTGTATCTAGTATGGCCGTAATTAGAGTTGATTGGAAGGTAAGAATCCATGTAGCCACCCCATTGTGTTGGACAAGACTTGCTGTTGTTGTTGTAGTATGTATGTATGTATGTATTAAAAAGTTACCATCCAAAATCTTACAGGAAATTTTCCGAACCCATCCCATAATTGGATATAAATATAGTGATACCACTACCCAAGCTGAATCCCTACCTTTTTACATCCCTAATCTCCCATTCTCATACCCACAGGACCTTTTAGGTTACATGAAGCATTGCCTGAGGAAATTATGCCAACATTAATCTACCAAATGCAAATCTATATAAAATATTAACTAGAGAAGAGACATGAAGCGTTCACCAGTCAAACAATGATCATCAAAATATGGTAACAAACATCATATTGATTTTCTAATTACAACAATTACAACCACTTTTTCAATTTTAAATCTCATTTTGACTTCTTTCAAATTTAACTCCTTGAAAGGTACAATAGATGCACCAAAAGCAACATAAACCCTACAACCATGAGATGATTTGTTGAAAAAATAATAATATTAATACAGCCAAAGCCCAAAGGCTGTCCAGTTTCCCTCCCACCTAGGTTTGGCTGAATGGGTTCATCACCTATTTCTCTCACCCAACACGTCAGATGGTCCAAATATTTGATTAGAAAGACCCCAGACTCACATGTCAGGTTGCAGGACAAACAGATACTGTCAAGTGGGAAAACAGAGCATTGGGAAAAAAATGAGTCTGCAAAAAGGGTGCATGAATGAGTTGCAGTTGTGGCACCTTACTCCACAAGGGGCCTTCAGCTACAGTGGGGCCTCTGGTTCTTGGCTTGCCATATCTAGCAGGATCAATTAACAGGAAAGAGTCGGAGGTAGAAAAAGGGGGTGCATGGAAGGGTATGTCATCACATTAAGGGGCTGGAATTTGAGAATATAATATGCCACATGGCCAATCCAGACCACCATGGATATCCTATGGTCCGAATTTGTTCCAGCCAACCAAGCATACATGACCAGGCCATGCAGTGAACTGTTACCTAATAACATTATACACTGATGGTCCCTTGAAGCAGGATACATGGAGGAAAGAAAGTAGTACCATAACCAACTGGTGCTGGCGGGGGAAAAATGGGAGGACTTAGAAGAGAGGGCATCGGTTATTTGGAGGGAGTCAT